>NW_027478703.1:342017-684035 GCF_051014685.1 Ptiloglossa arizonensis | reverse complement strand
CCGTTCGCGAGATATGGCAGTTTGGAAGTAAGAAACGCTTGAGAAACTCAAAATTTTCGCAGTTCTGTTGCTCGAAACGAATAACTAGAACGGGCTAGGGGAAAAGTACGCATACAGTTGTAATCGGGCGAGTTTCTACTTTCAGATGCAACAGAAATTTTGCGGATTGGTAAATCCGTTCGCGAGATATGGCAGTTTGGATGTAAGAAACGCTTGAGAAACTCAAAATTTTCGCAGATCTGATGCTCGAAACGAATAACTAGAACGGCCTAGGCGAAAAGTACGCATACCGTCGTAATCGGGCGAGTTTCTACTTTCAGATGCAACAGAAATTGTGCGGATTGGTCAATCCGTTCGCGAGATATGGCAGTTTGGAAGTAAGAAACGCTTGAGAAACTCAAAATTTTCGCAGTTCTGTTGCTCGAAACGAATAACTAGAACCGGCTAGGGGAAAAGTACGCATACAGTTGTAATCGGGCGAGTTTCTACTTTCAGATGCAACAGAAATTTTGCGGATCGGTAAATCCGTTCGCGAGATATGGCAGTTTGGATGTAAGAAACGCTTGAGAAACTCAAAATTTTTGCAGATCTGATGCTCGAAACGAATAACTAGAACGGCCTAGGGGAAAAGTACGCATACCGTTGTAATCGGGCGAGTTTCTACTTTCAGATGCAACAGAAATTTTGCGGATTGGTCAATCCGTTTGCGAGATATGGCAGTTTGGAGGTAAGAAACGCTTGAGAAACTCAAAATTTTCGCAGTTCTGATGCTCGAAACGAATAACTAGAACGGCCTAGGGGAAAAGTGCGCATAGTGTTGTAATCGGGCGAGTTTCTACTTTCAGATGCAACAGAAATTTTGCGGATTGGTCAATCCGTTCGCGAGATGTGGCAGTTTGGAAGTAAGAAACGTTCGAGAAACTCAAAATTTTCGCAGTTCTGATGCTCGAAACGAATAACTAGAACGGCCTAGGGGAAAAGTACGCACACCGTTGTAATCGGGCGAGTTTCTACTTTCAGATGCAACAGAAATTTTGCGGATTGGTCAATCCGTTCGCGAGATATGGCAGTTTGGAAGTAAGAAACGCTTGAGAAACTCAAAATTTTCACAGTTCTGATGCTCGAAACGAATAACTAGAACGTCCTAGGGGAAAAGTACGCATAGTGTTGTAATCGGGCGAGTTTCTACTTTCAGATGCAACAGAAATTTTGCGGATTGGTCAATCCGTTCGCGAGATATGGCAGTTTGGAAGTAAGAAACGCTTGAGAAACTCAAAATTTTCGCAGTTCTGATGCTCGAAACGAATAACTAGAACAGCCTAGGGGAAAAGTACGAATAGTGTTGTAATCGGGCGAGTTTCTACTTTCAGATGCAACAGAAATTGTGCGGATTGGTCAATCCGTTCGCGAGATATGGCAGTTTGGAAGTAAGAAACGCTTGAGAAACTCAAAATTTTCGCAGTTCTGTTGCTCGAAACGAATAACTAGAACCGGCTAGGGGAAAAGTACGCATACAGTTGTAATCGGGCGAGTTTCTACTTTCAGATGCAACAGAAATTTTGCGGATTGGTAAATCCGTTCGCGAGATATGGCAGTTTGGATGTAAGAAACGCTTGAGAAACTCAAAATTTTCGCAGATCTGATGCTCGAAACGAATAACTAGAACGGCCTAGGGGA
The DNA here is from genome assembly GCF_051014685.1 of Ptiloglossa arizonensis. NCBI lineage: Eukaryota > Metazoa > Arthropoda > Insecta > Hymenoptera > Colletidae > Ptiloglossa > Ptiloglossa arizonensis. The sequence continues at coordinate 682,358 of NW_027478703.1, read as the reverse complement.
AAAGTACGCATACCGTTGTAATCGGGCGAGTTTCTACTTTCAGATGCAACAGAAATTTTGCGGATTGGTCAATCCGGTCGCGAGATATGGCAGTTTGGAGGTAAGAAACGCTTGAGAAACTCAAAATTTTCGCAGTTCTGATGCTCGAAACGAATAACTAGAACGGCCTAGGGGAAAAGTGCGCATAGTGTTGTAATCGGGCGAGTTTCTACTTTCAGATGCAACAGAAATTTTGCGGATTGGTCAATCCGTTCGCGAGATATGGCAGTTTGGAAGTAAGAAACGCTTGAGAAACTCAAAATTTTCGCAGTTCTGTTGCTCGAAACGAATAACTAGAACCGGCTAGGGGAAAAGTACGCATACAGTTGTAATCGGGCGAGTTTCTACTTTCAGATGCAACAGAAATTTTGCGGATTGGTAAATCCGTTCGCGAGATATGGCAGTTTGGATGTAAGAAACGCTTGAGAACTCAAAATTTTCGCAGATCTGATGCTCGAAACGAATAACTAGAACGGCCTAGGGGAAAAGTACGCATACCGTTGTAATCGGGCGAGTTTCTACTTTCAGATGCAACAGAAATTTTGCGGATTGGTCAATCCGTTCGCGAGATATGGCAGTTTGGAGGTAAGAAACGCTTGAGAAACTCAAAATTTTCGCAGTTCTGATGGTCGAAACGAATAACTAGAACGGCCTAGGGGAAAAGTACGCATAGTGTTGTAATCGGGCGAGTTTCTACTTTCAGATGCAACAGAAATTGTGCGGATTGGTCAATCCGTTCGCGAGATATGGCAGTTTGGATGTAAGAAACGCTTGAGAAACTCAAAATTTTCGCAGTTCTGATGCTCGAAACGAATAACTAGAACGGCCTAGGGGAAAAGTACGCACACCGTTGTAATCGGGCGAGTTTCTACTTTCAGATGCAACAGAAATTTTGCGGATTGGTCAATCCGTTCGCGAGATATGGCAGTTTGGAGGTAAGAAACGCTTGAGAAACTCAAAATTTTCGCAGTTCTGATGCTCGAAACGAATAACTAGAACGGCCTAGGGGAAAAGTAGGCATAGTGTTGTAATCGGGCGAGTTTCTACTTTCAGATGCAACAGAAATTGTGCGGATTGGTCAATCCGTTCGCGAGATATGGCAGTTTGGAAGTAAGAAACGCTTGAGAAACTCAAAATTTTCGCAGTTCTGTTGCTCGAAACGAATAACTAGAACGGGCTAGGGGAAAAGTACGCATAGTGTTGTAATCGGGCGAGTTTCTACTTACAGATGCAACAGAAATTTTGCGGATTGGTCAATCCGTTCGCGAGATATGGCAGTTTGGATGTAAGAAACGCTAGAAAAACTTAAAATTTTCGCAGTTCTGATGCTCGAAACGAATAACTAGAACGGCCTAGGGGAAAAGTACGCACACCGTTGTAATCGGGCGAGTTGCTACTTTCAGATGCAACAGAAATTTTGCGGATTGGTCAATCCGTTCGCGAGATATGGCAGTTTGGAGGTAAGAAACGCTTGAGAAACTCAAAATTTTCGCAGTTCTGATGCTCGAAACGAATAACTAGAACAGCCTAGGGGAAAAGTACGAATAGTGTTGTAATCGGGCGAGTCTCTACTTTCAGATGCAACAGAAATTGTGCGGATTGGTCAATCCGTTCGCGAGATATGGCAGTTTGGAGGGAAGAAACGCTTGAGAAACTCAAAATTTTCGCAGTTCTGATGCTCGAAACGAATAACTAGAACGGCCTAGGGGAAAAGTGCGCATAGTGTTGTAATCGGGCGAGTTTCTACTTTCAGATGCAACAGAGATTTTGCGGATTGGTCTATCCGTTCGCGAGATATGGCAGTTTGGAGGTAAGAAACGCTCGAGAAACTCAAAATTTTCGCAGTTCTGATGCTCGAAACGAATAACTAGAAAGGCCTAGGGGAAAAGTACGCACACCGTTGTAATCGGGCGAGTTTCTACTTTCAGATGCAACAGAAATTTTGCGGATTGGTCAATCCGTTCGCGAGATATGGCAGTTTGGATGTAAGAAACGCTTGAGAAACTCAAAATTTTCGCAGTTCTGATGATCGAAACGAATAACTAGAACGGCCTAGGGGAAAAGTACGCACACCGTTGTAATCGGGCGAGTTGCTACTTTCAGATGCAACAGAAATTTTGCGGATTGGTCAATCCGTTCGCGAGATATGGCAGTTTGGAGGTAAGAAACGCTTGAGAAACTCAAAATTTTCGCAGTTCTGATGCTCGAAACGAATAACTAGAACAGCCTAGGGGAAAAGTACGAATAGTGTTGTAATCGGGCGAGTTTCTACTTTCAGATGCAACAGAAATTGTGCGGATTGGTCAATCCGTTCGCGAGATATGGCAGTTTGGAAGTAAGAAACGCTTGAGAAACTCAAAATTTTCGCAGTTCTGTTGCTCGAAACGAATAACTAGAACGGGCTAGGGGAAAAGTACGCATACAGTTGTAATCGGGCGAGTTTCTACTTTCAGATGCAACAGAAATTTTGCGGATTGGTAAATCCGTTCGCGAGATATGGCAGTTTGGATGTAAGAAACGCTTGAGAAACTCAAAATTTTCGCAGATCTGATGCTCGAAACGAATAACTAGAACGGCCTAGGGGAAAAGTACGCATACCGTTGTAATCGGGCGAGTTTCTACTTTCAGATGCAACAGAAATTTTGCGGATTGGTCAATCCGTTCGCGAGATATGGCAGTTTGGAGGTAAGAAACGCTTGAGAAACTCAAAATTTTCGCAGTTCTGATGGTCGAAACGAATAACTAGAACGGCCTAGGGGAAAAGTACGCATAGTGTTGTAATCGGGCGAGTTTCTACTTTCAGATGCAACAGAAATTTTGCGGAGTGGTCAATCCGTTCGCGAGATATGGCAGTTTGGAAGTAAGAAACGTTCGAGAAACTCAAAATTTTCGCAGTTCTGATGCTCGAAACGAATAACTAGAACGGCCTAGGGGAAAAGTACGCATACCGATGTAATCGGGCTAGTTTCTACTTTCAGATGCAACAGAAATTTTGCGGATTGGTCAATCCGTTCGCGTGATATGGCAGTTTGGAGGTAAGAAACGCTCGAGAAACTCAAAATTTTCGCAGTTCTGATGCTCGATACGAATAACTAGAACGGCCTAGGGGAAAAGTAGGCATAGTGTTGTAATCGGGCGAGTTTCTACTTTCAGATGCAACAGAAATTGTGCGGATTGGTCAATCCGTTCGCGAGATATGGCAGTTTGGAAGTAAGAAACGCTTGAGAAACTCAAAATTTTCGCAGTTCTGTTGCTCGAAACGAATAACTAGAACGGGCTAGGGGAAAAGTACGCATACAGTTGTAATCGGGCGAGTTTCTACTTTCAGATGCAACAGAAATTTTGCGGATTGGTAAATCCGTTCGCGAGATATGGCAGTTTGGATGTAAGAAACGCTTGAGAAACTCAAAATTTTCGCAGATCTGATGCTCGAAACGAATAACTAGAACGGCCTAGGGGAAAAGTACGCATACCGTCGTAATCGGGCGAGTTTCTACTTTCAGATGCAACAGAAATTTTGAGGATTGGTCAATCCGTTCGCGAGATATGGCAGTTTGGAGGTAAGAAACGCTTGAGAAACTCAAAATTTTCGCAGTTCTGATGCTCGAAACGAATAACTAGAACGGCCTAGGGGAAAAGTGCGCATAGTGTTGTAATCGGGCGAGTTTCTACTTTCAGATGCAACAGAAATTTTGCGGATTGGTCAATCCGTTCGCGAGATATGGCAGTTTGGATGTAAGAAACGCTTGAGAAACTTAAAATTTTCGCAGTTCTGATGCTCGAAACGAATAACTAGAACGGCCTAGGGGAAAAGTACGCACACCGTTGTAATCGGGCGAGTTGCTACTTTCAGATGCAACAGAAATTTTGCGGATTGGTCAATCCGTTCGCGAGATATGGCAGTTTGGAGGTAAGAAACGCTTGAGAAACTCAAAATTTTCGCAGTTCTGATGCTCGAAACGAATAACTAGAACAGCCTAGGGGAAAAGTACGAATAGTGTTGTAATCGGGCGAGTCTCTACTTTCAGATGCAACAGAAATTGTGCGGATTGGTCAATCCGTTCGCGAGATATGGCAGTTTGGAGGGAAGAAACGCTTGAGAAACTCAAAATTTTCGCAGTTCTGATGCTCGAAACGAATAACTAGAACGGCCTAGGGGAAAAGTGCGCATAGTGTTGTAATCGGGCGAGTTTCTACTTTCAGATGCAACAGAGATTTTGCGGATTGGTCAATCCGTTCGCGAGATATGGCAGTTTGGAGGTAAGAAACGCTCGAGAAACTCAAAATTTTCGCAGTTCTCATGCTCGAAACGAATAACTAGAACGGCCTAGGGGAAAAGTACGCACACCGTTGTAATCGGGCGAGTTTCTACTTTCAGATGCAACAGAAATTTTGCGGATTGGTCAATCCGTTCGCGAGATATGGCAGTTTGGATGTAAGAAACGCTTGAGAAACTCAAAATTTTCGCAGTTCTGATGATCGAAACGAATAACTAGAACGGCCTAGGGGAAAAGTACGCACACCGTTGTAATCGGGCGAGTTGCTACTTTCAGATGCAACAGAAATTTTGCGGATTGGTCAATCCGTTCGCGAGATATGGCAGTTTGGAGGTAAGAAACGCTTGAGAAACTCAAAATTTTCGCAGTTCTGATGCTCGAAACGAATAACTAGAACAGCCTAGGGGAAAAGTACGAATAGTGTTGTAATCGGGCGAGTTTCTACTTTCAGATGCAACAGAAATTGTGCGGATTGGTCAATCCGTTCGCGAGATATGGCAGTTTGGAAGTAAGAAACGCTTGAGAAACTCAAAATTTTCGCAGTTCTGTTGCTCGAAACGAATAACTAGAACGGGCTAGGGGAAAAGTACGCATACAGTTGTAATCGGGCGAGTTTCTACTTTCAGATGCAATAGAAATTTTGCGGAATGGTAAATCCGTTCGCGAGATATGGCAGTTTGGATGTAAGAAACGCTTGAGAAACTCAAAATTTTCGCAGATCTGATGCTCGAAACGAATAACTAGAACGGCCTAGGGGAAAAGTACGCATACCGTTGTAATCGGGCGAGTTTCTACTTTCAGATGCAACAGAAATTTTGCGGATTGGTCAATCCGTTCGCGAGATATGGCAGTTTGGAGGTAAGAAACGCTTGAGAAACTCAAAATTTTCGCAGTTCTGATGGTCGAAACGAATAACTAGAACGGCCTAGGGGAAAAGTACGCATAGTGTTGTAATCGGGCGAGTTTCTACTTTCAGATGCAACAGAAATTTTGCGGATTGGTCAATCCGTTCGCGAGATATGGCAGTTTGGAAGTAAGAAACGTTCGAGAAACTCAAAATTTTCGCAGTTCTGATGCTCGAAACGAATAACTAGAACGGCCTAGGGGAAAAGTACGCACACCGTTGTAATCGGGCGAGTTTCTACTTTCAGATGCAACAGAAATTTTGCGGATTGGTCAATCCGTTCGCGAGATATGGCAGTTTGGATGTAAGAAACGCTTGAGAAACTCAAAATTTTCGCAGTTCTGATGCTCGAAACGAATAACTAGAACGGCCTAGGGGAAAAGTACGCATACCGATGTAATCGGGCTAGTTTCTACTTTCAGATGCAACAGAAATTTTGCGGATTGGTCAATCCGTTCGCGAGATATGGCAGTTTGGAGGTAAGAAACGCTCGAGAAACTCAAAATTTTCGCAGTTCTGATGCTCGATACGAATAACTAGAACGGCCTAGGGGAAAAGTAGGCATAGTGTTGTAATCGGGCGAGTTTCTACTTTCAGATGCAACAGAAATTGTGCGGATTGGTCAATCCGTTCGCGAGATATGGCAGTTTGGAAGTAAGAAACGCTTGAGAAACTCAAAATTTTCGCAGTTCTGTTGCTCGAAACGAATAACTAGAACGGGCTAGGGGAAAAGTACGCATACAGTTGTAATCGGGCGAGTTTCTACTTTCAGATGCAACAGAAATTTTGCGGATTGGTAAATCCGTTCGCGAGATATGGCAGTTTGGATGTAAGAAACGCTTGAGAAACTCAAAATTTTCGCAGATCTGATGCTCGAAACGAATAACTAGAACGGCCTAGGCGAAAAGTACGCATACCGTCGTAATCGGGCGAGTTTCTACTTTCAGATGCAACAGAAATTTTGAGGATTGGTCAATCCGTTCGCGAGATATGGCAGTTTGGAGGTAAGAAACGCTTGAGAAACTCAAAATTTTCGCAGTTCTGATGCTCGAAACGAATAACTAGAACGGCCTAGGGGAAAAGTGCGCATAGTGTTGTAATCGGGCGAGTTGCTACTTTCAGATGCAACAGAGATTTTGCGGATTGGTCAATCCGTTCGCGAGATATGGCAGTTTGGAGGTAAGAAACGCTCGAGAAACTCAAAATTTTCGCAGTGCTGATGCTCGAAACGAATAACTAGAACGGCCTAGGGGAAAAGTACGCACACCGTTGTAATCGGGCGAGTTTCTACTTTCAGATGCAACAGAAATTTTGCGGTTTGGTCAATCCGTTCGCGAGATATGGCAGTTTGGAAGTAAGAAACGCTTGAGAAACTCAAAATTTTCACAGTTCTGATGCTCGAAACGAATAACTAGAACGTCCTAGGGGAAAAGTACGCATACCGTTGTAATCGGGCGAGTTTCTACTTTCAGATGCAACAGAAATTTTGCGGATTGGTCAATCCGTTCGCGAGATATGGCAGTTTGGATGTAAGAAACGCTTGAGAAACTCAAAATTTTCGCAGTTCTGATGCTCGAAACGAATAACTAGAACGGCCTAGGGGAAAAGTACGCACACCGTTGTAATCGGGCGAGTTGCTACTTTCAGATGCAACAGAAATTTTGCGGATTGGTCAATCCGTTCGCGAGATATTGCAGTTTGGAGGTAAGAAACGCTTGAGAAACTCAAAATTTTCGCAGTTCTGATGCTCGAAACGAATAACTAGAACAGCCTAGGGGAAAAGTACGAATAGTGTTGTAATCGGGCGAGTTTCTACTTTCAGATGCAACAGAAATTGTGCGGATTGGTCAATCCGTTCGCGAGATATGGCAGTTTGGAAGTAAGAAACGCTTGAGAAACTCAAAATTTTCGCAGTTCTGTTGCTCGAAACGAATAACTAGAACGGGCTAGGGGAAAAGTACGAATACAGTTGTAATCGGGCGAGTTTCTACTTTCAGATGCAACAGAAATTGTGCGGATTGGTAAATCCGTTCGCGAGATATGGCAGTTTGGATGTAAGAAACGCTTGAGAAACTCAAAATTTTCGCAGATCTGATGCTCGAAACGAATAACTAGAACGGCCTAGGGGAAAAGTACGCATACCGTTGTAATCGGGCGAGTTTCTACTTTCAGATGCAACAGAAATTTTGCGGATTTGTCAATCCGTTCGCGAGATATGGCAGTTTGTATGTAAGAAACGCTTGAGAAACTCAAAATTTTCGCAGTTCTGATGCTCGAAACGAATAACTAGAACGGCCTAGGGGAAAAGTGCGCATAGTGTTGTAATCGGGCGAGTTTCTACTTTCAGATGCAACAGAAATTTTGCGGATTGGTCAATCCGTTCGCGAGATATGGCAGTTTGGAGGTAAGAAACGCTTGAGAAACTCAAAATTTTCGCAGTTCTGATGCTCGAAACGAATAACTAGAACGGCCTAGGGGAAAAGTGCGCATAGTGTTGTAATCGGGCGAGTTTCTACTTTCAGATGCAACAGAAATTTTGCGGATTGGTAAATCCGTTCGCGAGATATGGCAGTTTGGAGGTAAGAAACGCTTGAGAAACTCAAAATTTTCGCAGTTCTGATGGTCGAAACGAATAACTAGAACGGCCTAGGGGAAAAGTACGCATAGTGTTGTAATCGGGCGAGTTTCTACTTTCAGATGCAACAGAAATTTTGCGGATTGGTCAATCCGTTCGCGAGATATGGCAGTTTGGAGGTAAGAAACGCTTGAGAAACTCAAAATTTTCGCAGTTCTGATGCTCGAAACGAATAACTAGAACGGCCTAGGGGAAAAGTGCGCATAGTGTTGTAATCGGGCGAGTTGCTACTTTCAGATGCAACAGATTTTGCGGATTGGTCAATCCGTTCGCGAGATATGGCAGTTTGGAGGTAAGAAACGCTCGAGAAACTCAAAATTTTCGCAGTGCTGATGCTCGAAACGAATAACTAGAACGGCCTAGGGGAAAAGTACGCACACCGTTGTAATCGGGCGAGTTTCTACTTTCAGATGCAACAGAAATTTTGCAGTTTGGTCAATCCGTTCGCGAGATATGGCAGTTTGGAAGTAAGAAACGCTTGAGAAACTCAAAATTTTCACAGTTCTGATGCTCGAAACGAATAACTAGAACGTCCTAGGGGAAAAGTACGCATACCGTTGTAATCGGGCGAGTTTCTACTTTCAGATGCAACAGAAATTTTGCGGATTGGTCAATCCGTTCGCGAGATATGGCAGTTTGGATGTAAGAAACGCTTGAGAAACTCAAAATTTTCGCAGTTCTGATGCTCGAAACGAATAACTAGAACGGCCTAGGGGAAAAGTACGCACACCGTTGTAATCGGGCGAGTTGCTACTTTCAGATGCAACAGAAATTTTGCGGATTGGTCAATCCGTTCGCGAGATATGGCAGTTTGGAGGTAAGAAACGCTTGAGAAACTCAAAATTTTCGCAGTTCTGATGCTCGAAACGAATAACTAGAACAGCCTAGGGGAAAAGTACGAATAGTGTTGTAATCGGGCGAGTTTCTACTTTCAGATGCAACAGAAATTGTGCGGATTGGTCAATCCGTTCGCGAGATATGGCAGTTTGGAAGTAAGAAACGCTTGAGAAACTCAAAATTTTCACAGTTCTGATGCTCGAAACGAATAACTAGAACGTCCTAGGGGAAAAGTACGCATACCGTTGTAATCGGGCGAGTTTCTACATTCAGATGCAACAGAAATTTTGCGGATTGGTCAATCCGTTCGCGAGATATGGCAGTTTGGATGTAAGAAACGCTTGAGAAACTCAAAATTTTCGCAGTTCTGATGCTCGAAACGAATAACTAGAACGGCCTAGGGGAAAAGAACGCACACCGTTGTAATCGGGCGAGTTGCTACTTTCAGATGCAACAGAAATTTTGCGGATTGGTCAATCCGTTCGGGAGATATGGCAGTTTGGAGGTAAGAAACGCTTGAGAAACTCAAAATTTTCGCAGTTCTGATGCTCGAAACGAATAACTAGAACAGCCTAGGGGAAAAGTACGAATAGTGTTGTAATCGGGCGAGTTTCTACTTTCAGATGCAACAGAAATTGTGCGGATTGGTCAATCCGTTCGCGAGATATGGCAGTTTGGAAGTAAGAAACGCTTGAGAAACTCAAAATTTTCGCAGTTCTGTTGCTCGAAACGAATAACTAGAACGGGCTAGGGGAAAAGTACGCATACAGTTGTAATCGGGCGAGTTTCTACTTTCAGATGCAACAGAAATTGTGCGGATTGGTAAATCCGTTCGCGAGATATGGCAGTTTGGATGTAAGAAACGCTTGAGAAACTCAAAATTTTCGCAGATCTGATGCTCGAAACGAATAACTAGAACGGCCTAGGGGAAAAGTACGCATACCGTTGTAATCGGGCGAGTTTCTACTTTCAGATGCAACAGAAATTTTGCGGATTGGTCAATCCGTTCGCGAGATATGGCAGTTTGGAGGTAAGAAACGCTTGAGAAACTCAAAATTTTCGCAGTTCTGATGGTCGAAACGAATAACTAGAACGGCCTAGGGGAAAAGTACGCATAGTGTTGTAATCGGGCGAGTTTCTACTTTCAGATGCAACAGAAATTTTGCGGATTGGTCAATCCGTTCGCGAGATATGGCAGTTTGGAAGTAAGAAACGCTTGAGAAACTCAAAATTTTCACAGTTCTGATGCTCGAAACGAATAACTAGAACGTCCTAGGGGAAAAGTACGCATACCGTTGTAATCGGGCGAGTTTCTACTTTCAGATGCAACAGAAATTTTGCGGATTGGTCAATCCGTTCGCGAGATATGGCAGTTTGGAAGTAAGAAACGCTTGAGAAACTCAAAATTTTTGCAGTTCTGATGCTCGAAACGAATAACTAGGGCGGCCTAGGGGAAAAGTACGCATAGGGTTGTAATCGCGCGAGTTTCTACTTTCAGATGCAACAGAAATTTTGCGGATTGGTCAATCCGTTCGCGAGATATGGCAGTTTGGAGGTAAGAAACGCTTGAGAAACTCAAAATTTTCGCAGTTCTGATGCTCGAAACGAATAACTAGAACGGCCTAGGGGAAAAGTACGAATAGTGTTGTAATCGGGCGAGTTTCTACTTTCAGATGCAACAGAAATTGTGCGGATTGGTCAATCCGTTCGCGAGATATGGCAGTTTGGATGTAAGAAACGCTTGAGAAACTCAAAATTTTCGCAGTTCTGATGCTCGAAACGTATAACTAGAACGGCCTAGGGGAAAAGTACGCATACCGATGTAATCGGGCTAGTTTCTACTTTCAGATGCAACAGAAATTTTGCGGATTGGTCAATCCGTTCGCGAGATATGGCAGTTTGGAAGTAAGAAACGCTTGAGAAACTCAAAATTTTCACAGTTCTGATGCTCGAAACGAATAACTAGAACGTCCTAGGGGAAAAGTACGCATACCGTTGTAATCGGGCGAGTTTCTACTTTCAGATGCAACAGAAATTTTGCGGATTGGTCAATCCGTTCGCGAGATATGGCAGTTTGGATGTAAGAAACGCTTGAGAAACTCAAAATTTTCGCAGTTCTGATGCTCGAAACGAATAACTAGAACGGCCTAGGGGAAAAGTACGCACACCGTTGTAATCGGGCGAGTTGCTACTTTCAGATGCAACAGAAATTTTGCGGATTGGTCAATCCGTTCGCGAGATATGGCAGTTTGGAGGTAAGAAACGCTTGAGAAACTCAAAATTTTCGCAGTTCTGATGCTCGAAACGAATAACTAGAACGGCCTAGGGGAAAAGTACGCATAGTTTTGTATTCGGGCGAGTTTCTACTTTCAGATGCAACAGAAATTGTGCGGATTGGTCAATCCGTTCGCCAGATATGGCAGTTTGGAAGTAAGAAACGCTTGAGAAACTCAAAATTTTCGCAGTTCTGATGCTCGATACGAATAACTAGAACGGCCTAGGGGAAAAGTACGCACACCGTTGTAATCGGGCGAGTTTCTACTTTCAGATGCAACAGAAATTTTGCGGATTGGTCAATCCGTTCGCGAGATATGGCAGTTTGGAGGTAAGAAACGCTTGAGAAACTCAAAATTTTCGCAGTTCTGATGCTCGAAACGTATAACTAGAACGGCCTAGGGGAAAAGTACGCATACCGATGTAATCGGGCTAGTTTCTACTTTCAGATGCAACAGAAATTTTGCGGATTGGTCAATCCGTTCGCGAGATATGGCAGTTTGGAAGTAAGAAACGCTTGAGAAACTCAAAATTTTCACAGTTCTGATGCTCGAAACGAATAACTAGAACGTCCTAGGGGAAAAGTACGCATACCGTTGTAATCGGGCGAGTTTCTACTTTCAGATGCAACAGAAATTTTGCGGATTGGTCAATCCGTTCGCGAGATATGGCAGTTTGGAAGTAAGAAACGTTCGAGAAACTCAAAATTTTCGCAGTTCTGATGCTCGAAACGAATAACTAGAACGGCCTAGGGGAAAAGTACGCACACCGTTGTAATCGGGCGAGTTTCTACTTTCAGATGCAACAGAAATTTTGCGGATTGGTCAATCCGTTCGCGAGATATGGCAGTTTGGATGTAAGAAACGCTTGAGAAACTCAAAATTTTCGCAGTTCTGATGCTCGAAACGAATAACTAGAACGGCCTAGGGGAAAAGTACGCATACCGATGTAATCGGGCTAGTTTCTACTTTCAGATGCAACAGAAATTTTGCGGATTGGTCAATCCGTTCGCGAGATATGGCAGTTTGGAGGTAAGAAACGCTCGAGAAACTCAAAATTTTCGCAGTTCTGATGCTCGATACGAATAACTAGAACGGCCTAGGGGAAAAGTAGGCATAGTGTTGTAATCGGGCGAGTTTCTACTTTCAGATGCAACAGAAATTGTGCGGATTGGTCAATCCGTTCGCGAGATATGGCAGTTTGGAAGTAAGAAACGCTTGAGAAACTCAAAATTTTCGCAGTTCTGTTGCTCGAAACGAATAACTAGAACGGGCTAGGGGAAAAGTACGCATACAGTTGTAATCGGGCGAGTTTCTACTTTCAGATGCAACAGAAATTTTGCGGATTGGTAAATCCGTTCGCGAGATATGGCAGTTTGGATGTAAGAAACGCTTGAGAAACTCAAAATTTTCGCAGATCTGATGCTCGAAACGAATAACTAGAACGGCCTAGGCGAAAAGTACGCATACCGTCGTAATCGGGCGAGTTTCTACTTTCAGATGCAACAGAAATTTTGAGGATTGGTCAATCCGTTCGCGAGATATGGCAGTTTGGAGGTAAGAAACGCTTGAGAAACTCAAAATTTTCGCAGTTCTGATGCTCGAAACGAATAACTAGAACGGCCTAGGGGAAAAGTGCGCATAGTGTTGTAATCGGGCGAGTTGCTACTTTCAGATGCAACAGAGATTTTGCGGATTGGTCAATCCGTTCGCGAGATATGGCAGTTTGGAGGTAAGAAACGCTCGAGAAACTCAAAATTTTCGCAGTGCTGATGCTCGAAACGAATAACTAGAACGGCCTAGGGGAAAAGTACGCACACCGTTGTAATCGGGCGAGTTTCTACTTTCAGATGCAACAGAAATTTTGCGGTTTGGTCAATCCGTTCGCGAGATATGGCAGTTTGGAAGTAAGAAACGCTTGAGAAACTCAAAATTTTCACAGTTCTGATGCTCGAAACGAATAACTAGAACGTCCTAGGGGAAAAGTACGCATACCGTTGTAATCGGGCGAGTTTCTACTTTCAGATGCAACAGAAATTTTGCGGATTGGTCAATCCGTTCGCGAGATATGGCAGTTTGGATGTAAGAAACGCTTGAGAAACTCAAAATTTTCGCAGTTCTGATGCTCGAAACGAATAACTAGAACGGCCTAGGGGAAAAGTACGCACACCGTTGTAATCGGGCGAGTTGCTACTTTCAGATGCAACAGAAATTTTGCGGATTGGTCAATCCGTTCGCGAGATATGGCAGTTTGGAAGTAAGAAACGCTTGAGAAACTCAAAATTTTCGCAGTTCTGTTGCTCGAAACGAATAACTAGAACGGGCTAGGGGAAAAGTACGAATACAGTTGTAATCGGGCGAGTTTCTACTTTCAGATGCAACAGAAATTGTGCGGATTGGTAAATCCGTTCGCGAGATATGGCAGTTTGGATGTAAGAAACGCTTGAGAAACTCAAAATTTTCGCAGATCTGATGCTCGAAACGAATAACTAGAACGGCCTAGGGGAAAAGTACGCATACCGTTGTAATCGGGCGAGTTTCTACTTTCAGATGCAACAGAAATTTTGCGGATTTGTCAATCCGTTCGCGAGATATGGCAGTTTGTATGTAAGAAACGCTTGAGAAACTCAAAATTTTCGCAGTTCTGATGCTCGAAACGAATAACTAGAACGGCCTAGGGGAAAAGTGCGCATAGTGTTGTAATCGGGCGAGTTTCTACTTTCAGATGCAACAGAAATTTTGCGGATTGGTCAATCCGTTCGCGAGATATGGCAGTTTGGAGGTAAGAAACGCTTGAGAAACTCAAAATTTTCGCAGTTCTGATGCTCGAAACGAATAACTAGAACGGCCTAGGGGAAAAGTGCGCATAGTGTTGTAATCGGGCGAGTTTCTACTTTCAGATGCAACAGAAATTTTGCGGATTGGTAAATCCGTTCGCGAGATATGGCAGTTTGGAGGTAAGAAACGCTTGAGAAACTCAAAATTTTCGCAGTTCTGATGGTCGAAACGAATAACTAGAACGGCCTAGGGGAAAAGTACGCATAGTGTTGTAATCGGGCGAGTTTCTACTTTCAGATGCAACAGAAATTTTGCGGATTGGTCAATCCGTTCGCGAGATATGGCAGTTTGGAGGTAAGAAACGCTTGAGAAACTCAAAATTTTCGCAGTTCTGATGCTCGAAACGAATAACTAGAACGGCCTAGGGGAAAAGTGCGCATAGTGTTGTAATCGGGCGAGTTGCTACTTTCAGATGCAACAGAGATTTTGCGGATTGGTCAATCCGTTCGCGAGATATGGCAGTTTGGAGGTAAGAAACGCTCGAGAAACTCAAAATTTTCGCAGTGCTGATGCTCGAAACGAATAACTAGAACGGCCTAGGGGAAAAGTACGCACACCGTTGTAATCGGGCGAGTTTCTACTTTCAGATGCAACAGAAATTTTGCAGTTTGGTCAATCCGTTCGCGAGATATGGCAGTTTGGAAGTAAGAAACGCTTGAGAAACTCAAAATTTTCACAGTTCTGATGCTCGAAACGAATAACTAGAACGTCCTAGGGGAAAAGTACGCATACCGTTGTAATCGGGCGAGTTTCTACTTTCAGATGCAACAGAAATTTTGCGGATTGGTCAATCCGTTCGCGAGATATGGCAGTTTGGATGTAAGAAACGCTTGAGAAACTCAAAATTTTCGCAGTTCTGATGCTCGAAACGAATAACTAGAACGGCCTAGGGGAAAAGTACGCACACCGTTGTAATCGGGCGAGTTGCTACTTTCAGATGCAACAGAAATTTTGCGGATTGGTCAATCCGTTCGCGAGATATGGCAGTTTGGAGGTAAGAAACGCTTGAGAAACTCAAAATTTTCGCAGTTCTGATGCTCGAAACGAATAACTAGAACAGCCTAGGGGAAAAGTACGAATAGTGTTGTAATCGGGCGAGTTTCTACTTTCAGATGCAACAGAAATTGTGCGGATTGGTCAATCCGTTCGCGAGATATGGCAGTTTGGAAGTAAGAAACGCTTGAGAAACTCAAAATTTTCACAGTTCTGATGCTCGAAACGAATAACTAGAACGTCCTAGGGGAAAAGTACGCATACCGTTGTAATCGGGCGAGTTTCTACATTCAGATGCAACAGAAATTTTGCGGATTGGTCAATCCGTTCGCGAGATATGGCAGTTTGGATGTAAGAAACGCTTGAGAAACTCAAAATTTTCGCAGTTCTGATGCTCGAAACGAATAACTAGAACGGCCTAGGGGAAAAGTACGCACACCGTTGTAATCGGGCGAGTTGCTACTTTCAGATGCAACAGAAATTTTGCGGATTGGTCAATCCGTTCGGGAGATATGGCAGTTTGGAGGTAAGAAACGCTTGAGAAACTCAAAATTTTCGCAGTTCTGATGCTCGAAACGAATAACTAGAACAGCCTAGGGGAAAAGTACGAATAGTGTTGTAATCGGGCGAGTTTCTACTTTCAGATGCAACAGAAATTGTGCGGATTGGTCAATCCGTTCGCGAGATATGGCAGTTTGGAAGTAAGAAACGCTTGAGAAACTCAAAATTTTCGCAGTTCTGTTGCTCGAAACGAATAACTAGAACGGGCTAGGGGAAAAGTACGCATACAGTTGTAATCGGGCGAGTTTCTACTTTCAGATGCAACAGAAATTGTGCGGATTGGTAAATCCGTTCGCGAGATATGGCAGTTTGGATGTAAGAAACGCTTGAGAAACTCAAAATTTTCGCAGATCTGATGCTCGAAACGAATAACTAGAACGGCCTAGGGGAAAAGTACGCATACCGTTGTAATCGGGCGAGTTTCTACTTTCAGATGCAACAGAAATTTTGCGGATTGGTCAATCCGTTCGCGAGATATGGCAGTTTGGAGGTAAGAAACGCTTGAGAAACTCAAAATTTTCGCAGTTCTGATGGTCGAAACGAATAACTAGAACGGCCTAGGGGAAAAGTACGCATAGTGTTGTAATCGGGCGAGTTTCTACTTTCAGATGCAACAGAAATTTTGCGGATTGGTCAATCCGTTCGCGAGATATGGCAGTTTGGAAGTAAGAAACGCTTGAGAAACTCAAAATTTTCACAGTTCTGATGCTCGAAACGAATAACTAGAACGTCCTAGGGGAAAAGTACGCATACCGTTGTAATCGGGCGAGTTTCTACTTTCAGATGCAACAGAAATTTTGCGGATTGGTCAATCCGTTCGCGAGATATGGCAGTTTGGAAGTAAGAAACGCTTGAGAAACTCAAAATTTTTGCAGTTCTGATGCTCGAAACGAATAACTAGGGCGGCCTAGGGGAAAAGTACGCATAGGGTTGTAATCGCGCGAGTTTCTACTTTCAGATGCAACAGAAATTTTGCGGATTGGTCAATCCGTTCGCGAGATATGGCAGTTTGGAGGTAAGAAACGCTTGAGAAACTCAAAATTTTCGCAGTTCTGATGCTCGAAACGAATAACTAGAACGGCCTAGGGGAAAAGTACGAATAGTGTTGTAATCGGGCGAGTTTCTACTTTCAGATGCAACAGAAATTGTGCGGATTGGTCAATCCGTTCGCGAGATATGGCAGTTTGGATGTAAGAAACGCTTGAGAAACTCAAAATTTTCGCAGTTCTGATGCTCGAAACGTATAACTAGAACGGCCTAGGGGAAAAGTACGCATACCGATGTAATCGGGCTAGTTTCTACTTTCAGATGCAACAGAAATTTTGCGGATTGGTCAATCCGTTCGCGAGATATGGCAGTTTGGAAGTAAGAAACGCTTGAGAAACTCAAAATTTTCACAGTTCTGATGCTCGAAACGAATAACTAGAACGTCCTAGGGGAAAAGTACGCATACCGTTGTAATCGGGCGAGTTTCTACTTTCAGATGCAACAGAAATTTTGCGGATTGGTCAATCCGTTCGCGAGATATGGCAGTTTGGATGTAAGAAACGCTAGAGAAACTCAAAATTTTCGCAGTTCTGATGCTCGAAACGAATAACTAGAACGGCCTAGGGGAAAAGTACGCACACCGTTGTAATCGGGCGAGTTGCTACTTTCAGATGCAACAGAAATTTTGCGGATTGGTCAATCCGTTCGCGAGATATGGCAGTTTGGAGGTAAGAAACGCTTGAGAAACTCAAAATTTTCGCAGTTCTGATGCTCGAAACGAATAACTAGAACGGCCTAGGGGAAAAGTACGCATAGTTTTGTATTCGGGCGAGTTTCTACTTTCAGATGCAACAGAAATTGTGCGGATTGGTCAATCCGTTCGCCAGATATGGCAGTTTGGAAGTAAGAAACGCTTGAGAAACTCAAAATTTTCGCAGTTCTGATGCTCGATACGAATAACTAGAACGGCCTAGGGGAAAAGTACGCACACCGTTGTAATCGGGCGAGTTTCTACTTTCAGATGCAACAGAAATTTTGCGGATTGGTCAATCCGTTCGCGAGATATGGCAGTTTGGAGGTAAGAAACGCTTGAGAAACTCAAAATTTTCGCAGTTCTGATGCTCGAAACGAATAACTAGAACGGCCTAGGGGAAAAGTAGGCACAGTGTTGTAATCGGGCGAGTTTCTACTTTCAGATGCAACAGGAATTGTGCGGATTGGTCAATCCGTTCGCGAGATATGGCAGTTTGGATGTAAGAAACGCTTGAGAAACTCAAAATTTTCGCTGTTCTGTTGCTCGAAACGAATAACTAGAACGGGCTAGGGGAAAAGTACGCATACAGTTGTAATCGGGCGAGTTTCTACTTTCAGATGCAACAGAAATTTTGCGGATTGGTAAATCCGTTCGCGAGATATGGCAGTTTGGATGTAAGAAACGCTTGAGAAACTCAAAATTTTCGCAGATCTGATGCTCGAAACGAATAACTAGAACGGTCTAGGGGAAAAGTACGCATACCGTCGTAATCGGGCGAGTTTCTACTTTCAGATGCAACAGAAATTTTGCGGATTGGTCAATCCGTTCGCGAGATATGGCAGTTTGGAGGTAAGAAACGCTTGAGAAACTCAAAATTTTCGCAGTTCTGATGCTCGAAACGAATAACTAGAACGGCCTAGGGGAAAAGTGCGCATAGTGTTGTAATCGGGCGAGTTTCTACTTTCAGATGCAACAGAGATTTTGCGGATTGGTCAATCCGTTCGCGAGATATGGCAGTTTGGAGGTAAGAAACGCTCGAGAAACTCAAAATTTTCGCAGTTCTGATGCTCGAAACGAATAACTACAACGGCCTAGGGGAAAAGTACGCACACCGTTGTAATCGGGCGAGTTTCTACTTTCAGATGCAACAGAAATTTTGCGGATTGGTCAATCCGTTCGCGAGATATGGCAGTTTGGAAGGCAGAAACGCTTGAGAAACTCAAAATTTTCGCAGTTCTGATGCTCGAAACGAATAACTAGAACGGCCTAGGGGAAAAGTACGCATACAGTTGTAATCGGGCGAGTTTCTACTTTCAGATGCAACAGAAATTTTGCGGATTGGTAAATCCGTTCGCGAGATATGGCAGTTTGGATGTAAGAAACGCTGGAGAAACTCAAAATTTTCGCAGATCTGATGCTCGAAACGAATAACTAGAACGGCCTAGGGGAAAAGTACGCATACCGTTGTAATCGGGCGAGTTTCTACTTTCAGATGCAACAGAAATTTTGCGGATTGGTCAATCCGTTCGCGAGATATGGTAGTTTGGAGGTAAGAAACGCTTGAGAAACTCAAAATTTTCGCAGTTCTGATGCTCGAAACGAATAACTAGAACGGCCTAGGGGAAAAGTACGCACACCGTTGTAATCGGGCGAGTTGCTACTTTCAGATGCAACAGAAATTTTGCGGATTGGTCAATCCGTTCGCGAGATATGGCAGTTTGGAAGTAAGAAACGCTTGAGAAACTCAAAATTTTCGCAGTTCTGTTGCTCGAAACGAATAACTAGAACGGGCTAGGGGAAAAGTACGCATACAGTTGTAATCGGGCGAGTTTCTACTTTCAGATGCAACAGAAATTTTGCGGATTGGTCAATCCGTTCGCGAGATATGGCAGTTTGGATGTAAGAAACGCTTGAGAAACTCAAAATTTTCGCAGATCTGATGCCCGAAACGAATAACTAGAACGGCCTAGGGGAAAAGTACGCATACCGTTGTGATCGGGCGAGTTTCTACTTTCAGATGCAACAGAAATTTTGCGGATTGGTCAATCCGTTCGCGAGATATGGTAGTTTGGAGGTAAGAAACGCTTGAGAAACTCAAAATTTTCGCAGTTCTGATGCTCGAAACGAATAACTAGAACGGCCTAGGGGAAAAGTGCGCATAGTGTTGTAATCGGGCGAGTTTCTACTTTCAGATGCAACAGAAATTTTGCGGATTGGTCAATCCGTTCGCGAGATATGGCAGTTTGGAGGTAAGAAACGCTCGAGAAACTCAAAATTTTCGCAGTTCTGATGCTCGATACGAATAACTAGAACGGCCTAGGGGAAAAGTACGCACACCGTTGTAATCGGGCGAGTTCCTACTTTCAGATGCAACAGAAATTTTGCGGATTGGTCAATCCGTTCGCGAGATATGGCAGTTTGGAGGTAAGAAACGCTTGAGAAACTCAAAATTTTCGCAGTTCTGATGCTCGAAACGAATAACTAGAACGGCCTAGGGGAAAAGTAGGCACAGTGTTGTAATCGGGCGAGTTTCTACTTTCAGATGCAACAGAAATTGTGCGGATTGGTCAATCCGTTCGCGAGATATGGCAGTTTGGATGTAAGAAACGCTTGAGAAACTCAAAATTTTCGCAGTTCTGTTGCTCGAAACGAATAACTAGAACGGGCTAGGGGAAAAGTACGCATACAGTTGTAATCGGGCGAGTTTCTACTTTCAGATGCAACAGAAATTTTGCGGATTGGTAAATCCGTTCGCGAGATATGGCAGTTTGGATGTAAGAAACGCTTGAGAAACTCAAAATTTTCGCAGATCTGATGCTCGAAACGAATAACTAGAACGGTCTAGGGGAAAAGTACGCAAACCGTCGTCATCGGGCGAGTTTCTACTTTCAGATGCAACAGAAATTTTGCGGTTTGGTCAATCCGTTCGCGAGATATGGCAGTTTGGAGGTAAGAAACGCTTGAGAAACTCAAAATTTTCGCAGTTCTGATGCTCGAAACGAATAACTAGAACGGCCTAGGGGAAAAGTGCGCATAGTGTTGTAATCGGGCGAGTTTCTACTTTCAGATGCAACAGAGATTTTGCGGATTGGTCAATCCGTTCGCGAGATATGGCAGTTTGGAGGTAAGAAACGCTCGAGAAACTCAAAATTTTCGCAGTTCTGATGCTCGAAACGAATAACTACAACGGCCTAGGGGAAAAGTACGCACACCGTTGTAATCGGGCGAGTTTCTACTTTCAGATGCAACAGAAATTTTGCGGATTGGTCAATCCGTTCGCGAGATATGGCAGTTTGGAAGGCAGAAACGCTTGAGAAACTCAAAATTTTCGCAGTTCTGATGCTCGAAACGAATAACTAGAACGGCCTAGGGGAAAAGTACGCATACAGTTGTAATCGGGCGAGTTTCTACTTTCAGATGCAACAGAAATTTTGCGGATTGGTAAATCCGTTCGCGAGATATGGCAGTTTGGATGTAAGAAACGCTGGAGAAACTCAAAATTTTCGCAGATCTGATGCTCGAAACGAATAACTAGAACGGCCTAGGGGAAAAGTACGCATACCGTTGTAATCGGGCGAGTTTCTACTTTCAGATGCAACAGAAATTTTGCGGATTGGTCAATCCGTTCGCGAGATATGGTAGTTTGGAGGTAAGAAACGCTTGAGAAACTCAAAATTTTCGCAGTTCTGATGCTCGAAACGAATAACTAGAACGGCCTAGGGGAAAAGTACGCACACCGTTGTAATCGGGCGAGTTGCTACTTTCAGATGCAACAGAAATTTTGCGGATTGGTCAATCCGTTCGCGAGATATGGCAGTTTGGAAGTAAGAAACGCTTGAGAAACTCAAAATTTTCGCAGTTCTGTTGCTCGAAACGAATAACTAGAACGGGCTAGGGGAAAAGTACGCATACAGTTGTAATCGGGCGAGTTTCTACTTTCAGATGCAACAGAAATTTTGCGGATTGGTCAATCCGTTCGCGAGATATGGCAGTTTGGATGTAAGAAACGCTTGAGAAACTCAAAATTTTCGCAGATCTGATGCCCGAAACGAATAACTAGAACGGCCTAGGGGAAAAGTACGCATACCGTTGTGATCGGGCGAGTTTCTACTTTCAGATGCAACAGAAATTTTGCGGATTGGTCAATCCGTTCGCGAGATATGGTAGTTTGGAGGTAAGAAACGCTTGAGAAACTCAAAATTTTCGCAGTTCTGATGCTCGAAACGAATAACTAGAACGGCCTAGGGGAAAAGTGCGCATAGTGTTGTAATCGGGCGAGTTTCTACTTTCAGATGCAACAGAAATTTTGCGGATTGGTCAATCCGTTCGCGAGATATGGCAGTTTGGAGGTAAGAAACGCTCGAGAAACTCAAAATTTTCGCAGTTCTGATGCTCGATACGAATAACTAGAACGGCCTAGGGGAAAAGTACGCACACCGTTGTAATCGGGCGAGTTCCTACTTTCAGATGCAACAGAAATTTTGCGGATTGGTCAATCCGTTCGCGAGATATGGCAGTTTGGAGGTAAGAAACGCTTGAGAAACTCAAAATTTTCGCAGTTCTGATGCTCGAAACGAATAACTAGAACGGCCTAGGGGAAAAGTAGGCACAGTGTTGTAATCGGGCGAGTTTCTACTTTCAGATGCAACAGAAATTGTGCGGATTGGTCAATCCGTTCGCGAGATATGGCAGTTTGGATGTAAGAAACGCTTGAGAAACTCAAAATTTTCGCAGTTCTGTTGCTCGAAACGAATAACTAGAACGGGCTAGGGGAAAAGTACGCATACAGTTGTAATCGGGCGAGTTTCTACTTTCAGATGCAACAGAAATTTTGCGGATTGGTAAATCCGTTCGCGAGATATGGCAGTTTGGATGTAAGAAACGCTTGAGAAACTCAAAATTTTCGCAGATCTGATGCTCGAAACGAATAACTAGAACGGTCTAGGGGAAAAGTACGCAAACCGTCGTCATCGGGCGAGTTTCTACTTTCAGATGCAACAGAAATTTTGCGGTTTGGTCAATCCGTTCGCGAGATATGGCAGTTTGGAGGTAAGAAACGCTTGAGAAACTCAAAATTTTCGCAGTTCTGATGCTCGAAACGAATAACTAGAACGGCCTAGGGGAAAAGTGCGCATAGTGTTGTAATCGGGCGAGTTTCTACTTTCAGATGCAACAGAGATTTTGCGGATTGGTCAATCCGTTCGCGAGATATGGCAGTTTGGAGGTAAGAAACGCTCGAGAAACTCAAAATTTTCGCAGTTCTGATGCTCGAAACGAATAACTACAACGGCCTAGGGGAAAAGTACGCACACCGTTGTAATCGGGCGAGTTTCTACTTTCAGATGCAACAGAAATTTTGCGGATTGGTCAATCCGTTCGCGAGATATGGCAGTTTGGAAGGCAGAAACGCTTGAGAAACTCAAAATTTTCGCAGTTCTGATGCTCGAAACGAATAACTAGAACGGCCTAGGGGAAAAGTACGCATACAGTTGTAATCGGGCGAGTTTCTACTTTCAGATGCAACAGAAATTTTGCGGATTGGTAAATCCGTTCGCGAGATATGGCAGTTTGGATGTAAGAAACGCTGGAGAAACTCAAAATTTTCGCAGATCTGATGCTCGAAACGAATAACTAGAACGGCCTAGGGGAAAAGTACGCATACCGTTGTAATCGGGCGAGTTTCTACTTTCAGATGCAACAGAAATTTTGCGGATTGGTCAATCCGTTCGCGAGATATGGTAGTTTGGAGGTAAGAAACGCTTGAGAAACTCAAAATTTTCGCAGTTCTGATGCTCGAAACGAATAACTAGAACGGCCTAGGGGAAAAGTACGCACACCGTTGTAATCGGGCGAGTTGCTACTTTCAGATGCAACAGAAATTTTGCGGATTGGTCAATCCGTTCGCGAGATATGGCAGTTTGGAAGTAAGAAACGCTTGAGAAACTCAAAATTTTCGCAGTTCTGTTGCTCGAAACGAATAACTAGAACGGGCTAGGGGAAAAGTACGCATACAGTTGTAATCGGGCGAGTTTCTACTTTCAGATGCAACAGAAATTTTGCGGATTGGTAAATCCGTTCGCGAGATATGGCAGTTTGGATGTAAGAAACGCTTGAGAAACTCAAAATTTTCGCAGATCTGATGCTCGAAACGAATAACTAGAACGGTCTAGGGGAAAAGTACGCAAACCGTCGTCATCGGGCGAGTTTCTACTTTCAGATGCAACAGAAATTTTGCGGTTTGGTCAATCCGTTCGCGAGATATGGCAGTTTGGAGGTAAGAAACGCTTGAGAAACTCAAAATTTTCGCAGTTCTGATGCTCGAAACGAATAACTAGAACGGCCTAGGGGAAAAGTGCGCATAGTGTTGTAATCGGGCGAGTTTCTACTTTCAGATGCAACAGAGATTTTGCGGATTGGTCAATCCGTTCGCGAGATATGGCAGTTTGGAGGTAAGAAACGCTCGAGAAACTCAAAATTTTCGCAGTTCTGATGCTCGAAACGAATAACTACAACGGCCTAGGGGAAAAGTACGCACACCGTTGTAATCGGGCGAGTTTCTACTTTCAGATGCAACAGAAATTTTGCGGATTGGTCAATCCGTTCGCGAGATATGGCAGTTTGGAAGGCAGAAACGCTTGAGAAACTCAAAATTTTCGCAGTTCTGATGCTCGAAACGAATAACTAGAACGGCCTAGGGGAAAAGTACGCATAGTGTTGTAATCGGGCGAGTTTCTACTTTCAGATGCAACAGAAATTTTGCGGATTGGTCAATCCGTTCGCGAGATATGGCAGTTTGGAAGTAAGAAACGCTTGAGAAACTCAAAATTTTTGCAGTTCTGATGCTCGAAACGAATAACTAGGGCGGCCTAGGGGAAAAGTACGCATAGTGTTGTGATCGGGCGAGTTTCTACTTTCAGATGCAACAGAAATTTTGCGGATTGGTCAATCCGTTCGCGAGATATGGCAGTTTGGAGGTAAGAAACGCTTGAGAAACTCAAAATTTTCGCAGTTCTGATGCTCGAAACGAATAACTAGAACGGCCTAGGGGAAAAGTAGGCACAGTGTTGTAATCGGGCGAGTTTCTACTTTCAGATGCAACAGAAATTGTGCGGATTGGTCAATCCGTTCGCGAGATATGGCAGTTTGGATGTAAGAAACGCTTGAGAAACTCAAAATTTTCGCAGTTCTGTTGCTCGAAACGAATAACTAGAACGGGCTAGGGGAAAAGTACGCATACAGTTGTAATCGGGCGAGTTTCTACTTTCAGATGCAACAGAAATTTTGCGGATTGGTAAATCCGTTCGCGAGATATGGCAGTTTGGATGTAAGAAACGCTTGAGAAACTCAAAATTTTCGCAGATCTGATGCTCGAAACGAATAACTAGAACGGTCTAGGGGAAAAGTACGCAAACCGTCGTCATCGGGCGAGTTTCTACTTTCAGATGCAACAGAAATTTTGCGGTTTGGTCAATCCGTTCGCGAGATATGGCAGTTTGGAGGTAAGAAACGCTTGAGAAACTCAAAATTTTCGCAGTTCTGATGCTCGAAACGAATAACTAGAACGGCCTAGGGGAAAAGTGCGCATAGTGTTGTAATCGGGCGAGTTTCTACTTTCAGATGCAACAGAGATTTTGCGGATTGGTCAATCCGTTCGCGAGATATGGCAGTTTGGAGGTAAGAAACGCTCGAGAAACTCAAAATTTTCGCAGTTCTGATGCTCGAAACGAATAACTACAACGGCCTAGGGGAAAAGTACGCACACCGTTGTAATCGGGCGAGTTTCTACTTTCAGATGCAACAGAAATTTTGCGGATTGGTCAATCCGTTCGCGAGATATGGCAGTTTGGAAGGCAGAAACGCTTGAGAAACTCAAAATTTTCGCAGTTCTGATGCTCGAAACGAATAACTAGAACGGCCTAGGGGAAAAGTACGCATAGTGTTGTAATCGGGCGAGTTTCTACTTTCAGATGCAACAGAAATTTTGCGGATTGGTCAATCCGTTCGCGAGATATGGCAGTTTGGAAGTAAGAAACGCTTGAGAAACTCAAAATTTTTGCAGTTCTGATGCTCGAAACGAATAACTAGGGCGGCCTAGGGGAAAAGTACGCATAGTGTTGTGATCGGGCGAGTTTCTACTTTCAGATGCAACAGAAATTTTGCGGATTGGTCAATCCGTTCGCGAGATATGGCAGTTTGGAGGTAAGAAACGCTTGAGAAACTCAAAATTTTCGCAGTTCTGATGCTCGAAACGAATAACTAGAACGGCCTAGTGGAAAAGTATAAATAGTGTTGTAATCGGGCGAGTTTCTACTTTCAGATGCAACAGAAATTGTGCGGATTGGTCAATCCGTTCCCGAGATATGGCAGCTTGGAAGTAAGAAACGCTTGAGAAACTCAAAATTTTCGCAGTTCTGATGCTCAAAACGAATAACTAGAACGGCCTAGGGGAAAAGTACGCATAGTGTTGTAATCGGGCGAGTTTCTACTTTCAGATGCAACAGAAATTTTGCGGATTGGTCAATCCGTTCGCGAGATATGGCAGTTTGGAAGTAAGAAACGCTTGAGAAACTCAAAATTTTCACAGTTGTGATGCTCGACACGAATAACTAGAACGGCCTAGGGGAAAAGTACGCATACCGTTGTAATCGGGCGAGATTCTACCTTCAGATGCAACAGAAATTTTGCGGATTGGTCAATCCGTTCGCGAGATATGGCAGTTTGGAAGTAAGAAACGCTCGAGAAACTCAAAATTTTCGCAGTTCTGATGCTCGAAACGAATAACTAGAACGGCCTAGGGGAAAAGTACCCACACAGTTGTAATCGGGCGA
The DNA here is from genome assembly GCF_051014685.1 of Ptiloglossa arizonensis. Taxonomy (NCBI): domain Eukaryota; kingdom Metazoa; phylum Arthropoda; class Insecta; order Hymenoptera; family Colletidae; genus Ptiloglossa; species Ptiloglossa arizonensis. The sequence goes on along the minus strand of NW_027478703.1, from coordinate 656,432 downwards.
GTTTCTACGTTCAGATGCAACAGAAATTTTGCGGATTGGTCAATCCGTTCGCGAGATATGGCAGTTTGGAAGTAAGAAACGCTTGAGAAACTCAAAATTTTCTCAGTTCTGATGCTCGAAACGAATAACTAGAACGTCCTAGGGGAAAAGTACGCATACCGTTGTAATCGGGCGAGTTTCTACTTTCAGATGCAACAGAAATTTTGCGGATTGGTCAATCCGTTCGCGAGATATGGCAGTTAGGATGTAAGAAACGCTTGAGAAACTCAAAATTTTCGCAGTTCTGATGCTCGAAACGAATAACTAGAACGGCCTAGGGGAAAAGTACGCACACCGTTGTAATCGGGCGAGTTGCTACTTTCAGATGCAACAGAAATTTTGCGGATTGGTCAATCCGTTCGCGAGATATGGCAGTTTGGAAGTAAGAAACGCTTGAGAAACTCAAAATTTTCGCAGTTCTGATGCTCGAAACGAATAACTAGAACAGCCTAAGGGAAAAGTACGAATAGTGTTGTAATCGGGCGAGTTTCTACTTTCAGATGCAACAGAAATTGTGCGGATTGGTCAATCCGTTCGCGAGATATGGCAGTTTGGAAGTAAGAAACGCTTGAGAAACTCAAAATTTTCGCAGTTCTGTTGCTCGAAACGAATAACTAGAACGGGCTAGGGGAAAAGTACGCATACAGTTGTAATCGGGCGAGTTTCTACTTTCAGATGCAACAGAAATTTTGCGGATTGGTCAATCCGTCCGCGAGATATGGCAGTTTGGATGTAAGAAACGCTTGAGAAACTCAAAATTTTCGCAGATCTGATGCTCGAAACGAATAACTAGAACGGCCTAGGGGAAAAGTACGCATACCGTTGTAATCGGGCGAGTTTCTACTTTCAGATGCAACAGAAATTTTGCGGATTGGTCAATCCGTTCGAGAGATATGGTAGTTTGGAGGAAAGAAACGCTTGAGAAACTCAAAATTTTCGCAGTTCTGATGCTCGAAACGAATAACTAGAACGGGCTAGGGGAAAAGTACGCATACAGTTGTAATCGGGCGAGTTTCTACTTTCAGATGCAACAGAAATTTTGCGGATTGGTCAATCCGTTCGCGAGATATGGCAGTTTGGAAGTAAGAAACGCTTGAGAAACTCAAAATTTTCGCAGTTCTGATGCTCGATACGAATAACTAGAACGGCCTAGGGGAAAAGTACGCACACCGTTGTAATCGGGCGAGTTTCTACTTTCAGATGCAACAGAAATTTTGCGGATTGGTCAATCCGTTCGCGAGATATGGCAGTTTGGAGGTAAGAAACGCTTGAGAAACTCAAAATTTTCGCAGTTCTGATGCTCGAAACGAATAACTAGAACGGCCTAGGGGAAAAGTAGGCACAGTGTTGTAATCGGGCGAGTTTCTACTTTCAGATGCAACAGAAATTGTGCGGATTGGTCAATCCGTTCGCGAGATATGGCAGTTTGGATGTAAGAAACGCTTGAGAAACTCAAAATTTTCGCAGTTCTGTTGCTCGAAACGAATAACTAGAACGGGCTAGGGGAAAAGTACGCATACAGTTGTAATCGGGCGAGTTTCTACTTTCAGATGCAACAGAAATTTTGCGGATTGGTAAATCCGTTCGCGAGATATGGCAGTTTGGATGTAAGAAACGCTTGAGAAACTCAAAATTTTCGCAGATCTGATGCTCGAAACGAATAACTAGAACGGTCTAGGGGAAAAGTACGCAAACCGTCGTAATCGGGCGAGTTTCTACTTTCAGATGCAACAGAAATTTTGCGGATTGGTCAATCCGTTCGCGAGATATGGCAGTTTGGAGGTAAGAAACGCTTGAGAAACTCAAAATTTTCGCAGTTCTGATGCTCGAAACGAATAACTAGAACGGCCTAGGGGAAAAGTGCGCATAGTGTTGTAATCGGGCGAGTTTCTACTTTCAGATGCAACAGAGATTTTGCGGATTGGTCAATCCGTTCGCGAGATATGGCAGTTTGGAGGTAAGAAACGCTCGAGAAACTCAACATTTTCGCAGTTCTGATGCTCGAAACGAATAACTACAACGGCCTAGGGGAAAAGTACGCACACCGTTGTAATCGGGCGAGTTTCTACTTTCAGATGCAACAGAAATTTTGCGGATTGGTCAATCCGTTCGCGAGATATGGCAGTTTGGAAGTAAGAAACGCTTGAGAAACTCAAAATTTTTGCAGTTCTGATGCTCGAAACGAATAACTAGGGCGGCCTAGGGGAAAAGTACGCATAGTGTTGTGATCGGGCGAGTTTCTACTTTCAGATGCAACAGAAATTTTGCGGATTGGTCAATCCGTTCGCGAGATATGGCAGTTTGGAGGTAAGAAACGCTTGAGAAACTCAAAATTTTCGCAGTTCTGATGCTCGAAACGAATAACTAGAACGGCCTAGTGGAAAAGTACGAATAGTGTTGTAATCGGGCGAGTTTCTACTTTCAGATGCAACAGAAATTGTGCGGATTGGTCAATCCGTTCCCGAGATATGGCAGCTTGGAAGTAAGAAACGCTTGAGAAACTCAAAATTTTCGCAGTTCTGATGCTCAAAACGAATAACTAGAACGGCCTAGGGGAAAAGTACGCATAGTGTTGTAATCGGGCGAGTTTCTACTTTCAGATGCAACAGAAATTTTGCGGATTGGTCAATCCGTTCGCGAGATATGGCAGTTTGGAAGTAAGAAACGCTTGAGAAACTCAAAATTTTCACAGTTGTGATGCTGGACACGAATAACTAGAACGGCCTAGGGGAAAAGTACGCATACCGTTGTAATCGGGCGAGTTTCTACTTTCAGATGTAACAGAAATTTTGCGGATTGGTCAATCCGTTCGCGAGATATGGCAGTTTGGAAGTAAGAAACGCTTGAGAAACTCAAAATTTTCACAGTTCTGATGCTCGAAACGAATAACTAGAACGGCCTAGGGGAAAAGTAGGCATAGTGTTGTAATCGGGCGAGTTTCTACTTTCAGATGCAACAGAAATTGTGCGGATTGGTCAATCCGTTCGCGAGATATGGCAGTTTGGAAGTAAGAAACGCTTGAGAAACTCAAAATTTTCGCAGTTCTGTTGCTCGAAACGAATAACTAGAACGGGCTAGGGGAAAAGTACGCATACTGTTGTAATCGGGCGAGTTTCTACTTTCAGATGCAACAGAAATATTGCGGATTGGTAAATCCGTTCGCGAGATATGGCAGTTTGGATGTAAGAAACGCTGGAGAAACTCAAAATTTTCGCAGATCTGATGCTCGAAACGAATAACTAGAACGGCCTAGGGGAAAAGTACGCATACCGTCGTAATCGGGCGAGTTTCTACTTTCAGATGCAACAGAAATTTTGCGGATTGGTCAATCCGTTCGCGAGATATGGCAGTTTGGAGGTAAGAAACGCTTGAGAAACTCAAAATTTTCGCAGTTCTGATGCTCGAAACGAATAACTAGAACGGCCTAGGGGAAAAGTGCGCATAGTGTTGTAATCGGGCGAGTTTCTACTTTCAGATGCAACAGAGATTTTGCGGATTGGTCAATCCGTTCGCGAGATATGGCAGTTTGGAGGTAAGAAACGCTTGAGAAACTCAAAATTTTCGCAGTTCTGATGCTCGAAACGAATAACTAGAACGGCCTAGGGGAAAAGTGCGCATAGTGTTGTAATCGGGCGAGTTTCTACTTTCAGATGCAACAGAAATTTTGCGGATTGGTCAGTCCGTTCGCGAGATATGGCAGTTTGGAAGTAAGAAACGCTTGAGAAACTCAAAATTTTTGCAGTTCTGATGCTCGAAACGAATAACTAGGGCGGCCTAGGGGAAAAGTACGCATAGCGTTGTAATCGGGCGAGTTCCTACTTTCAGATGCAACAGAAATTTTGCGGATTGGTCAATCCGTTCGCGAGATATGGCAGTTTGGAGGTAAGAAACGCTTGAGAAACTCAAAATTTTCGCAGTTCTGATGCTCGAAACGAATAACTAGAACGGCCTAGGGGAAAAGTGCGCATAGTGTTGTAATCGGGCGAGTTTCTACTTTCAGATGCAACAGAGATTTTGCGGATTGGTCAATCCGTTCGCGAGATATGGCAGTTTGGAGGTAAGAAACGCTTGAGAAACTCAAAATTTTCGCAGATCTGATGCTCGAAACGAATAACTAGAACGGTCTAGGGGAAAAGTACGCAAACCGTCGTAATCGGGCGAGTTTCTACTTTCAGATGCAACAGAAATTTTGCGGATTGGTCAATCCGTTCGCGAGATATGGCAGTTTGGAGGTAAGAAACGCTTGAGAAACTCAAAATTTTCGCAGTTCTGATGCTCGAAACGAATAACTAGAACGGCCTAGGGGAAAAGTGCGCATAGTGTTGTAATCGGGCGAGTTTCTACTTTCAGATGCAACAGAGATTTTGCGGATTGGTCAATCCGTTCGCGAGATATGGCAGTTTGGAGGTAAGAAACGCTCGAGAAACTCAACATTTTCGCAGTTCTGATGCTCGAAACGAATAACTACAACGGCCTAGGGGAAAAGTACGCACACCGTTGTAATCGGGCGAGTTTCTACTTTCAGATGCAACAGAAATTTTGCGGATTGGTCAATCCGTTCGCGAGATATGGCAGTTTGGAAGTAAGAAACGCTTGAGAAACTCAAAATTTTTGCAGTTCTGATGCTCGAAACGAATAACTAGGGCGGCCTAGGGGAAAAGTACGCATAGTGTTGTGATCGGGCGAGTTTCTACTTTCAGATGCCACAGAAATTTTGCGGATTGGTCAATCCGTTCGCGAGATATGGCAGTTTGGAGGTAAGAAACGCTTGAGAAACTCAAAATTTTCGCAGTTCTGATGCTCGAAACGAATAACTAGAACGGCCTAGTGGAAAAGTACGAATAGTGTTGTAATCGGGCGAGTTTCTACTTTCAGATGCAACAGAAATTGTGCGGATTGGTCAATCCGTTCCCGAGATATGGCAGCTTGGAAGTAAGAAACGCTTGAGAAACTCAAAATTTTCGCAGTTCTGATGCTCAAAACGAATAACTAGAACGGCCTAGGGGAAAAGTACGCATAGTGTTGTAATCGGGCGAGTTTCTACTTTCAGATGCAACAGAAATTTTGCGGATTGGTCAATCCGTTCGCGAGATATGGCAGTTTGGAAGTAAGAAACGCTTGAGAAACTCAAAATTTTCACAGTTGTGATGCTGGACACGAATAACTAGAACGGCCTAGGGGAAAAGTACGCATACCGTTGTAATCGGGCGAGTTTCTACTTTCAGATGTAACAGAAATTTTGCGGATTGGTCAATCCGTTCGCGAGATATGGCAGTTTGGAAGTAAGAAACGCTTGAGAAACTCAAAATTTTCACAGTTCTGATGCTCGAAACGAATAACTAGAACGGCCTAGGGGAAAAGTAGGCATAGTGTTGTAATCGGGCGAGTTTCTACTTTCAGATGCAACAGAAATTGTGCGGATTGGTCAATCCGTTCGCGAGATATGGCAGTTTGGAAGTAAGAAACGCTTGAGAAACTCAAAATTTTCGCAGTTCTGTTGCTCGAAACGAATAACTAGAACGGGCTAGGGGAAAAGTACGCATACTGTTGTAATCGGGCGAGTTTCTACTTTCAGATGCAACAGAAATATTGCGGATTGGTAAATCCGTTCGCGAGATATGGCAGTTTGGATGTAAGAAACGCTGGAGAAACTCAAAATTTTCGCATATCTGATGCTCGAAACGAATAACTAGAACGGCCTAGGGGAAAAGTACGCATACCGTCGTAATCGGGCGAGTTTCTACTTTCAGATGCAACAGAAATTTTGCGGATTGGTCAATCCGTTCGCGAGATATGGCAGTTTGGAGGTAAGAAACGCTTGAGAAACTCAAAATTTTCGCAGTTCTGATGCTCGAAACGAATAACTAGAACGGCCTAGGGGAAAAGTGCGCATAGTGTTGTAATCGGGCGAGTTTCTACTTTCAGATGCAACAGAGATTTTGCGGATTGGTCAATCCGTTCGCGAGATATGGCAGTTTGGAGGTAAGAAACGCTCGAGAAACTCAAAATTTTCGCAGTTCTGATGCTCGAAACGAATAACTAGAACGGCCTAGGGGAAAAGTACGCACACCGTTGTAATCGGGCGAGTTTCTACTTTCAGATGCAACAGAAATTTTGCGGATTGGTCAATCCGTTCGCGAGATATGGCAGTTTGGAAGTAAGAAACGCTTGAGAAACTCAAAATTTTCACAGTTCTGATGCTCGAAACGAATAACTAGAACGTCCTAGGGGAAAAGTACGCATACCGTTGTAATCGGGCGAGTTTCTACTTTCAGATGCAACAGAAATTTTGCGGATTGGTCAATCCGTTCGCGAGATATGGCAGTTTGGATGTAAGAAACGCTTGAGAAACTCAAAATTTTCGCAGTTCTGATGCTCGAAACGAATAACTAGAACGGCCTAGGGGAAAAGTACGCACACCGTTGTAATCGGGCGAGTTGCTACTTTCAGATGCAACAGAAATTTTGCGGATTGGTCAATCCGTTCGCGAGATATGGCAGTTTGGAGGTAAGAAACGCTTGAGAAACTCAAAATTTTCGCAGTTCTGATGCTCGAAACGAATAACTAGAACGGCCTAGGGGAAAAGTGCGCATAGTGTTGTAATCGGGCGAGTTTCTACTTTCAGATGCAACAGAAATTTTGCGGATTGGTCAGTCCGTTCGCGAGATATGGCAGTTTGGAAGTAAGAAACGCTTGAGAAACTCAAAATTTTTGCAGTTCTGATGCTCGAAACGAATAACTAGGGCGGCCTAGGGGAAAAGTACGCATAGCGTTGTAATCGGGCGAGTTTCTACTTTCAGATGCAACAGAAATTTTGCGGATTGGTCAATCCGTTCGCGAGATATGGCAGTTTGGAGGTAAGAAACGCTCGAGAAACTCAAAATTTTCGCAGTTCTGATGCTCGATACGAATAACTAGAACGGCCTAGGGGAAAAGTACGCACACCGTTGCAATCGGGCGAGTTTCTACTTTCAGATGCAACAGAAATTTTGCGGATTGGTCAATCCGTTCGCGAGATATGGCAGTTTGGAGGTAAGAAACGCTTGAGAAACTCAAAATTTTCGCAGTTCTGATGCTCGAAACGAATAACTAGAACGGCCTAGGGGAAAAGTAGGCACAGTGTTGTAATCGGGCGAGTTTCTACTTTCAGATGCAACAGAAATTGTGCGGATTGGTCAATCCGTTCGCGAGATATGGCAGTTTGGATGTAAGAAACGCTTGAGAAACTCAAAATTTTCGCAGTTCTGTTGCTCGAAACGAATAACTAGAACGGGCTAGGGGAAAAGTACGCATACAGTTGTAATCGGGCGAGTTTCTACTTTCAGATGCAACAGAAATTTTGCGGATTGGTAAATCCGTTCGCGAGATATGGCAGTTTGGATGTAAGAAACGCTTGAGAAACTCAAAATTTTCGCAGATCTGATGCTCGAAACGAATAACTAGAACGGTCTAGGGGAAAAGTACGGAAACCGTCGTAATCGGGCGAGTTTCTACTTTCAGATGCAACAGAAATTTTGCGGATTGGTCAATCCGTTCGCGAGATATGGCAGTTTGGAAGTAAGAAACGCTTGAGAAACTCAAAATTTTTGCAGTTCTGATGCTCGAAACGAATAACTAGGGCGGCCTAGGGGAAAAGTACGCATAGTGTTGTGATCGGGCGAGTTTCTACTTTCAGATGCAACAGAAATTTTGCGGATTGGTCAATCCGTTCGCGAGATATGGCAGTTTGGAGGTAAGAAACGCTTGAGAAACTCAAAATTTTCGCAGTTCTGATGCTCGAAACGAATAACTAGAACGGCCTAGTGGAAAAGTACGAATAGTGTTGTAATCGGGCGAGTTTCTACTTTCAGATGCAACAGAAATTGTGCGGATTGGTAAATCCGTTTCCGAGATATGGCAGCTTGGAAGTAAGAAACGCTTGAGAAACTCAAAATTTTCGCAGTTCTGATGCTCAAAACGAATAACTAGAACGGCCTAGGGGAAAAGTACGCATAGTGTTGTAATCGGGCGAGTTTCTACTTTCAGATGCAACAGAAATTTTGCGGATTGGTCAATCCGTTCGCGAGATATGGCAGTTTGGAAGTAAGAAACGCTTGAGAAACTCAAAATTTTCACAGTTGTGATGCTGGACACGAATAACTAGAACGGCCTAGGGGAAAAGTACGCATACCGTTGTAATCGGGCGAGTTTCTACTTTCAGATGTAACAGAAATTTTGCGGATTGGTCAATCCGTTCGCGAGATATGGCAGTTTGGAAGTAAGAAACGCTTGAGAAACTCAAAATTTTCACAGTTCTGATGCTCGAAACGAATAACTAGAACGGCCTAGGGGAAAAGTAGGCATAGTGTTGTAATCGGGCGAGTTTCTACTTTCAGATGCAACAGAAATTGTGCGGATTGGTCAATCCGTTCGCGAGATATGGCAGTTTGGAAGTAAGAAACGCTTGAGAAACTCAAAATTTTCGCAGTTCTGTTGCTCGAAACGAATAACTAGAACGGGCTAGGGGAAAAGTACGCATACAGTTGTAATCGTGCGAGTTTCTACTTTCAGATGCAACAGAAATATTGCGGATTGGTAAATCCGTTCGCGAGATATGGCAGTTTGGATGTAAGAAACGCTGGAGAAACTCAAAATTTTCGCAGATCTGATGCTCGAAACGAATAACTAGAACGGCCTAGGGGAAAAGTACGCATACCGTCGTAATCGGGCGAGTTTCTACTTTCAGATGCAATAGAAATTTTGCGGATTGGTCAATCCGTTCGCGAGATATGGCAGTTTGGAGGTAAGAAACGCTTGAGAAACTCAAAATTTTCGCAGTTCTGATGCTCGAAACGAATAACTAGAACGGCCTAGGGGAATGTGCGCATAGTGTTGTAATCGGGCGAGTTTCTACTTTCAGATGCAACAGAGATTTTGCGGATTGGTCAATCCGTTCGCGAGATATGGCAGTTTGGAGGTAAGAAACGCTCGAGAAACTCAAAATTTTCGCAGTTCTGATGCTCGAAACGAATAACTAGAACGGCCTAGGGGAAAAGTACGCACACCGTTGTAATCGGGCGAGTTTCTACTTTCAGATGCAACAGAAATTTTGCGGATTGGTCAATCCGTTCGCGAGATATGGCAGTTTGGAAGTAAGAAACGCTTGAGAAACTCAAAATTTTCACAGTTCTGATGCTCGAAACGAATAACTAGAACGTCCTAGGGGAAAAGTACGCATACCGTTGTAATCGGGCGAGTTTCTACTTTCAGATGCAACAGAAATTTTGCGGATTGGTCAATCCGTTCGCGAGATATGGCAGTTTGGATGTAAGAAACGCTTGAGAAACTCAAAATTTTCGCAGTTCTGATGCTCGAAACGAATAACTAGAACGGCCTAGGGGAAAAGTACGCACACCGTTGTAATCGGGCGAGTTGCTACTTTCAGATGCAACAGAAATTTTGCGGATTGGTCAATTCGTTCGCGAGATATGGCAGTTTGGAGGTAAGAAACGCTTGAGAAACTCAAAATTTTCGCAGTTCTGATGCTCGAAACGAATAACTAGAACAGCCTAGGGGAAAAGTACGAATAGTGTTGTAATCGGGCGAGTTTCTACTTTCAGATGCAACAGAAATTGTGCGGATTGGTCAATCCGTTCGCGAGATATGGCAGTTTGGAAGTAAGAAACGCTTGAGAAACTCAAAATTTTCGCAGTTCTGTTGCTCGAAACGAATAACTAGAACGGGCTAGGGGAAAAGTACGCATACAGTTGTAATCGGGCGAGTTTCTACTTTCAGATGCAACAGAAATTTTGCGGATTGGTAAATCCGTTCGCGAGATATGGCAGTTTGGATGTAAGAAACGCTTGAGAAACTCAAAATTTTCGCAGATCTGATGCTCGAAACGAATAACTAGAACGGCCTAGGGGAAAAGTACGCATACCGTTGTAATCGGGCGAGTTTCTACTTTCAGATGCAACAGAAATTTTGCGGATTGGTCAATCCGTTCGCGAGATATGGCAGTTTTGAAGTAAGAAACGCTTGAGAAACTCAAAATTTTTGCAGTTCTGATGCTCGAAACGAATAACTAGGGCGGCCTAGGGGAAAAGTACGCATAGTGTTGTGATCGGGCGAGTTTCTACTTTCAGATGCAACAGAAATTGTGCGGATTGGCCAATCCGTTTCCGAGATATGGCAGCTTGGAAGTAAGAAACGCTTGAGAAACTCAAAATTTTCGCAGTTCTGATGCTCAAAACGAATAACTAGAACGGCCTAGGGGAAAAGTACGCATAGTGTTGTAATCGGGCGAGTTTCTACTTTCAGATGCAACAGAAATTTTGCGGATTGGTCAATCCGTTCGCGAGATATGGCAGTTTGGAAGTAAGAAACGCTTGAGAAACTCAAAATTTTCACAGTTGTGATGCTGGACACGAATAACTAGAACGGCCTAGGGGAAAAGTACGCATACCGTTGTAATCGGGCGAGTTTCTACTTTCAGATGTAACAGAAATTTTGCGGATTGGTCAATCCGTTCGCGAGATATGGCAGTTTGGAAGTAAGAAACGCTTGAGAAACTCAAAATTTTCACAGTTCTGATGCTCGAAACGAATAACTAGAACGGCCTAGGGGAAAAGTAGGCATAGTGTTGTAATCGGGCGAGTTTCTACTTTCAGATGCAACAGAAATTGTGCGGATTGGTCAATCCGTTCGCGAGATATGGCAGTTTGGAAGTAAGAAACGCTTGAGAAACTCAAAATTTTCGCAGTTCTGTTGCTCGAAACGAATAACTAGAACGGGCTAGGGGAAAAGTACGCATACCGTCGTAATCGGGCGAGTTTCTACTTTCAGATGCAATAGAAATTTTGCGGATTGGTCAATCCGTTCGCGAGATATGGCAGTTTGGAGGTAAGAAACGCTTGAGAAACTCAAAATTTTCGCAGTTCTGATGCTCGAAACGAATAACTAGAACGGCCTAGGGGAATGTGCGCATAGTGTTGTAATCGGGCGAGTTTCTACTTTCAGATGCAACAGAGATTTTGCGGATTGGTCAATCCGTTCGCGAGATATGGCAGTTTGGAGGTAAGAAACGCTCGAGAAACTCAAAATTTTCGCAGTTCTGATGCTCGAAACGAATAACTAGAACGGCCTAGGGGAAAAGTACGCACACCGTTGTAATCGGGCGAGTTTCTACTTTCAGATGCAACAGAAATTTTGCGGATTGGTCAATCCGTTCGCGAGATATGGCAGTTTGGAAGTAAGAAACGCTTGAGAAACTCAAAATTTTCACAGTTCTGATGCTCGAAACGAATAACTAGAACGTCCTAGGGGAAAAGTACGCATACCGTTGTAATCGGGCGAGTTTCTACTTTCAGATGCAACAGAAATTTTGCGGATTGGTCAATCCGTTCGCGAGATATGGCAGTTTGGATGTAAGAAACGCTTGAGAAACTCAAAATTTTCGAGGTTCTGATGCTCGAAACGAATAACTAGAACGGCCTAGGGGAAAAGTACGCACACCGTTGTAATCGGGCGAGTTGCTACTTTCAGATGCAACAGAAATTTTGCGGATTGGTCAATCCGTTCGCGAGATATGGCAGTTTGGAGGTAAGAAACGCTTGAGAAACTCAAAATTTTCGCAGTTCTGATGCTCGAAACGAATAACTAGAACAGCCTAGGGGAAAAGTACGAATAGTGTTGTAATCGGGCGAGTTTCTACTTTCAGATGCAACAGAAATTGTGCGGATTGGTCAATCCGTTCGCGAGATATGGCAGTTTGGAAGTAAGAAACGCTTGAGAAACTCAAAATTTTCGCAGTTCTGTTGCTCGAAACGAATAACTAGAACGGGCTAGGGGAAAAGTACGCATACAGTTGTAATCGGGCGAGTTTCTACTTTCAGATGCAACAGAAATTTTGCGGATTGGTAAATCCGTTCGCGAGATATGGCAGTTTGGATGTAAGAAACGCTTGAGAAACTCAAAATTTTCGCAGATCTGATGCTCGAAACGAATAACTAGGGCGGCCTAGGGGAAAAGTACGCATAGTGTTGTGATCGGGCGAGTTTCTACTTTCAGATGCAACAGAAATTTTGCGGATTGGTCAATCCGTTCGCGAGATATGGCAGTTTGGAGGTAAGAAACGCTTGAGAAACTCAAAATTTTCGCAGTTCTGATGCTCAAAACGAATAACTAGAACGGCCTAGGGGAAAAGTACGCATAGTGTTGTAATCGGGCGAGTTTCTACTTTCAGATGCAACAGAAATTGTGCGGATTGGTCAATCCGTTCGCGAGATATGGCAGTTTGGAAGTAAGAAACGCTTGAGAAACTCAAAATTTTCGCAGTTCTGATGCTCAAAACGAGTAACTAGAACGGCCTAGGGGAAAAGTACGCATAGTGTTGTAATCGGGCGAGTTTCTACTTTCAGATGCAACAGAAATTGTGCGGATTGGTCAATCCGTTCGCGAGATATGGCAGTTTGGAAGTAAGAAACGCTTGAGAAACTCAAAATTTTCGCAGTTCTGTTGCTCGAAACGAATAACTAGAACGGGCTAGGGGAAAAGTACGCATACAGTTGTAATCGGGCGAGTTTCTACTTTCAGATGCAACAGAAATTTTGCGGATTGGTCAATCCGTTCGCGAGATATGGCAGTTTTGAAGTAAGAAACGCTTGAGAAACTCAAAATTTTTGCAGTTCTGATGCTCGAAACGAATAACTAGGGCGGCCTAGGGGAAAAGTACGCATAGTGTTGTGATCGGGCGAGTTTCTACTTTCAGATGCAACAGAAATTTTGCGGATTGGTCAATCCGTTCGCGAGATATGGCAGTTTGGAGGTAAGAAACCCTTGAGAAACTCAAAATTTTCGCAGTTCTGATGCTCGAAACGAATAACTAGAACGGCCTAGTGGAAAAGTACGAATAGTGTTGTAATCGGGCGAGTTTCTACTTTCAGATGCAACAGAAATTGTGCGGATTGGTCAATCCGTTCCCGAGATATGGCAGCTTGGAAGTAAGAAACGCTTGAGAAACTCAAAATTTTCGCAGTTCTGATGCTCAAAACGAATAACTAGAACGGCCTAGGGGAAAAGTACGCATAGTGTTGTAATCGGGCGAGTTTCTACTTTCAGATGCAACAGAAATTTTGCGGATTGGTCAATCCGTTCGCGAGATATGGCAGTTTGGAAGTAAGAAACGCTTGAGAAACTCAAAATTTTCACAGTTGTGATGCTCGAAACGAATAACTAGAACAGCCTAGGGGAAAAGTACGAATAGTGTTGTAATCGGGCGAGTTTCTACTTTCAGATGCAACAGAAATTGTGCGGATTGGTCAATCCGTTCGCGAGATATGGCAGTTTGGAAGTAAGAAACGCTTGAGAAACTCAAAATTTTCGCAGTTCTGTTGCTCGAAACGAATAACTAGAACGGGCTAGGGGAAAAGTACGCATACAGTTGTAATCGGGCGAGTTTCTACTTTCAGATGCAACAGAAATTTTGCGGATTGGTAAATCCGTTCGCGAGATATGGCAGTTTGGATGTAAGAAACGCTTGAGAAACTCAAAATTTTCGCAGATCTGATGCTCGAAACGAATAACTAGGGCGGCCTAGGGGAAAAGTACGCATAGTGTTGTGATCGGGCGAGTTTCTACTTTCAGATGCAACAGAAATTTTGCGGATTGGTCAATCCGTTCGCGAGATATGGCAGTTTGGAGGTAAGAAACGCTTGAGAAACTCAAAATTTTCGCAGTTCTGATGCTCAAAACGAATAACTAGAACGGCCTAGGGGAAAAGTACGCATAGTGTTGTAATCGGGCGAGTTTCTACTTTCAGATGCAACAGAAATTGTGCGGATTGGTCAATCCGTTCGCGAGATATGGCAGTTTGGAAGTAAGAAACGCTTGAGAAACTCAAAATTTTCGCAGTTCTGATGCTCAAAACGAATAACTAGAACGGCCTAGGGGAAAAGTACGCATAGTCTTGTAATCGGGCGAGTTTCTACTTTCAGATGCAACAGAAATTGTGCGGATTGGTCAATCCGTTCGCGAGATATGGCAGTTTGGAAGTAAGAAACGCTTGAGAAACTCAAAATTTTCGCAGTTCTGTTGCTCGAAACGAATAACTAGAACGGGCTAGGGGAAAAGTACGCATACAGTTGTAATCGGGCGAGTTTCTACTTTCAGATGCAACAGAAATTTTGCGGATTGGTCAATCCGTTCGCGAGATATGGCAGTTTTGAAGTAAGAAACGCTTGAGAAACTCAAAATTTTTGCAGTTCTGATGCTCGAAACGAATAACTAGGGCGGCCTAGGGGAAAAGTACGCATAGTGTTGTGATCGGGCGAGTTTCTACTTTCAGATGCAACAGAAATTTTGCGGATTGGTCAATCCGTTCGCGAGATATGGCAGTTTGGAGGTAAGAAACGCTTGAGAAACTCAAAATTTTCGCAGTTCTGATGCTCGAAACGAATAACTAGAACGGCCTAGTGGAAAAGTACGAATAGTGTTGTAATCGGGCGAGTTTCTACTTTCAGATGCAACAGAAATTGTGCGGATTGGTCAATCCGTTCCCGAGATATGGCAGCTTGGAAGTAAGAAACGCTTGAGAAACTCAAAATTTTCGCAGTTCTGATGCTCAAAACGAATAACTAGAACGGCCTAGGGGAAAAGTACGCATAGTGTTGTAATCGGGCGAGTTTCTACTTTCAGATGCAACAGAAATTTTGCGGATTGGTCAATCCGTTCGCGAGATATGGCAGTTTGGAAGTAAGAAACGCTTGAGAAACTCAAAATTTTCACAGTTGTGATGCTGGACACGAATAACTAGAACGGCCTAGGGGAAAAGTACGCATACCGTTGTAATCGGGCGAGTTTCTACTTTCAGATGTAACAGAAATTTTGCGGATTGGTCAATCCGTTCGCGAGATATGGCAGTTTGGAAGTAAGAAACGCTTGAGAAACTCAAAATTTTCACAGTTCTGATGCTCGAAACGAATAACTAGAACGGCCTAGGGGAAAAGTAGGCATAGTGTTGTAATCGGGCGAGTTTCTACTTTCAGATGCAACAGAAATTGTGCGGATTGGTCAATCCGTTCGCGAGATATGGCAGTTTGGAAGTAAGAAACGCTTGAGAAACTCAAAATTTTCGCAGTTCTGTAGCTCGAAACGAATAACTAGAACGGGCTAGGGGAAAAGTACGCATACAGTTGTAATCGGGCGAGTTTCTACTTTCAGATGCAACAGAAATATTGCGGATTGGTAAATCCGTTCGCGAGATATGGCAGTTTGGATGTAAGAAACGCTGGAGAAACTCAAAATTTTCGCAGATCTGATGCTCGAAACGAATAACTAGAACGGCCTAGGGGAAAAGTACGCATACCGTCGTAATCGGGCGAGTTTCTACTTTCAGATGCAACAGAAATTTTGCGGATTGGTCAATCCGTTCGCGAGATATGGCAGTTTGGAGGTAAGAAACGCTTGAGAAACTCAAAATTTTCGCAGTTCTGATGCTCGAAACGAATAACTAGAACGGCCTAGGGGAAAAGTGCGCATAGTGTTGTAATCGGGCGAGTTTCTACTTTCAGATGCAACAGAAATTGTGCGGATTGGTCAATCCGTTCGCGAGATATGGCAGTTTGGAAGTAAGAAACGCTTGAGAAACTCAAAATTCTCGCAGTTCTGTTGCTCGAAACGAATAACTAGAACGGGCTAGGGGAAAAGTACGCATACAGTTGTAATCGGGCGAGTTTCTACTTTCAGATGCAACAGAAATATTGCGGATTGGTAAATCCGTTCGCGAGATATGGCAGTTTGGATGTAAGAAACGCTGGAGAAACTCAAAATTTTCGCAGATCTGATGCTCGAAACGAATAACTAGAACGGCCTAGGGGAAAAGTACGCATACCGTCGTAATCGGGCGAGTTTCTACTTTCAGATGCAACAGAAATTTTTTGGATTGGTCAATCCGTTCGCGAGATATGGCAGTTTGGAGGTAAGAAACGCTTGAGAAACTCAAAATTTTCGCAGTTCTGATGCTCGAAACGAATAACTAGAACGGCCTAGGGGAAAAGTGCGCATAGTGTTGTAATCGGGCGAGTTTCTACTTTCAGATGCAACGGAGATTTTGCGGATTGGTCAATCCGTTCGCGAGATATGGCAGTTTGGAGGTAAGAAACGCTCGAGAAACTCAAAATTTTCGCAGTTCTGATGCTCGAAACGAATAACTAGAACGGCCTAGGGGAAAAGTACGCACACCGTTGTAATCGGGCGAGTTTCTACTTTCAGATGCAACAGAAATTTTGCGGATTGGTCAATCCGTTCGCGAGATATGGCAGTTTGGAAGTAAGAAACGCTTGAGAAACTCAAAATTTTCACAGTTCTGATGCTCGAAACGAATAACTAGAACGTCCTAGGGGAAAAGTACGCATACCGTTGTAATCGGGCGAGTTTCTACTTTCAGATGCAACAGAAATTTTGCGGATTGGTCAATCCGTTCGCGAGATATGGCAGTTTGGATGTAAGAAACGCTTGAGAAACTCAAAATTTTCGCAGTTCTGATGCTCGAAACGAATAACTAGAACGTCCTAGGGGAAAAGTACGCATACCGTTGTAATCGGGCGAGTTTCTACTTTCAGATGCAACAGAAATTTTGCGGATTGGTCAATCCGTTCGCGAGATATGGCAGTTTGGATGTAAGAAACGCTTGAGAAACTCAAAATTTTCGCAGTTCTGATGCTCGAAACGAATAACTAGAACGGCCTAGGGGAAAAGTACGCACACCGTTGTAATCGGGCGAGTTGCTACTTTCAGATGCAACAGAAATTTTGCGGATTGGTCAATCCGTTCGCGAGATATGGCAGTTTGGAGGTAAGAAACGCTTGAGAAACTCAAAATTTTCGCAGTTCTGATGCTCGAAACGAATAACTAGAACGGCCTAGGGGAATGTGCGCATAGTGTTGTAATCGGGCGAGTTTCTACTTTCAGATGCAACAGAGATTTTGCGGATTGGTCAATCCGTTCGCGAGATATGGCAGTTTGGAGGTAAGAAACGCTCGAGAAACTCAAAATTTTCGCAGTTCTGATGCTCGAAACGAATAACTAGAACGGCCTAGGGGAAAAGTACGCACACCGTTGTAATCGGGCGAGTTTCTTCTTTCAGATGCAACAGAAATTTTGCGGATTGGTCAATCCGTTCGCGAGATATGGCAGTTTGGAAGTAAGAAACGCTTGAGAAACTCAAAATTTTCACAGTTCTGATGCTCGAAACGAATAACTAGAACGTCCTAGGGGAAAAGTACGCATACCGTTGTAATCGGGCGAGTTTCTACTTTCAGATGCAACAGAAATTTTGCGGATTGGTCAATCCGTTCGCGAGATATGGCAGTTTGGATGTAAGAAACGCTTGAGAAACTCAAAATTTTCGCAGTTCGGATGCTCGAAACGAATAACTAGAACGGCCTAGGGGAAAAGTACGCACACCGTTGTAATCGGGCGAGTTGCTACTTTCAGATGCAACAGAAATTTTGCGGATTGGTCAATCCGTTCGCGAGATATGGCAGTTTGGAGGTAAGAAACGCTTGAGAAACTCAAAATTTTCGCAGTTCTGATGCTCGAAACGAATAACTAGAACAGCCTAGGGGAAAAGTACGAATAGTGTTGTAATCGGGCGAGTTTCTACTTTCAGATGCAACAGAAATTGTGCGGATTGGTCAATCCGTTCGCGAGATATGGCAGTTTGGAAGTAAGAAACGCTTGAGAAACTCAAAATTTTCGCAGTTCTGTTGCTCGAAACGAATAACTAGAACGGGCTAGGGGAAAAGTACGCATACAGTTGTAATCGGGCGAGTTTCTACTTTCAGATGCAACAGAAATTTTGCGGATTGGTAAATCCGTTCGCGAGATATGGCAGTTTGGATGTAAGAAACGCTTGAGAAACTCAAAATTTTCGCAGATCTGATGCTCGAAACGAATAACTAGAACGGCCTAGGGGAAAAGTACGCATACCGTTGTAATCGGGCGAGTTTCTACTTTCAGATGCAACAGAAATTTTGCGGATTGGTCAATCCGTTCGCGAGATATGGCAGTTTTGAAGTAAGAAACGCTTGAGAAACTCAAAATTTTTGCAGTTCTGATGCTCGAAACGAATAACTAGGGCGGCCTAGGGGAAAAGTACGCATAGTGTTGTGATCGGGCGAGTTTCTACTTTCAGATGCAACAGAAATTGTGCGGATTGGTAAATCCGTTTCCGAGATATGGCAGCTTGGAAGTAAGAAACGCTTGAGAAACTCAAAATTTTCGCAGTTCTGATGCTCAAAACGAATAACTAGAACGGCCTAGGGGAAAAGTACGCATAGTGTTGTAATCGGGCGAGTTTCTACTTTCAGATGCAACAGAAATTTTGCGGATTGGTCAATCCGTTCGCGAGATATGGCAGTTTGGAAGTAAGAAACGCTTGAGAAACTCAAAATTTTCACAGTTGTGATGCTGGACACGAATAACTAGAACGGCCTAGGGGAAAAGTACGCATACCGTTGTAATCGGGCGAGTTTCTACTTTCAGATGTAACAGAAATTTTGCGGATTGGTCAATCCGTTCGCGAGATATGGCAGTTTGGAAGTAAGAAACGCTTGAGAAACTCAAAATTTTCACAGTTCTGATGCTCGAAACGAATAACTAGAACGGCCTAGGGGAAAAGTAGGCATAGTGTTGTAATCGGGCGAGTTTCTACTTTCAGATGCAACAGAAATTGTGCGGATTGGTCAATCCGTTCGCGAGATATGGCAGTTTGGAAGTAAGAAACGCTTGAGAAACTCAAAATTTTCGCAGTTCTGTTGCTCGAAACGAATAACTAGAACGGGCTAGGGGAAAAGTACGCATACAGTTGTAATCGGGCGAGTTTCTACTTTCAGATGCAACAGAAATATTGCGGATTGGTAAATCCGTTCGCGAGATATGGCAGTTTGGATGTAAGAAACGCTGGAGAAACTCAAAATTTTCGCAGATCTGATGCTCGAAACGAATAACTAGAACGGCCTAGGGGAAAAGTACGCATACCGTCGTAATCGGGCGAGTTTCTACTTTCAGATGCAATAGAAATTTTGCGGATTGGTCAATCCGTTCGCGAGATATGGCAGTTTGGAGGTAAGAAACGCTTGAGAAACTCAAAATTTTCGCAGTTCTGATGCTCGAAACGAATAACTAGAACGGCCTAGGGGAATGTGCGCATAGTGTTGTAATCGGGCGAGTTTCTACTTTCAGATGCAACAGAGATTTTGCGGATTGGTCAATCCGTTCGCGAGATATGGCAGTTTGGAGGTAAGAAACGCTCGAGAAACTCAAAATTTTCGCAGTTCTGATGCTCGAAACGAATAACTAGAACGGCCTAGGGGAAAAGTACGCACACCGTTGTAATCGGGCGAGTTTCTACTTTCAGATGCAACAGAAATTTTGCGGATTGGTCAATCCGTTCGCGAGATATGGCAGTTTGGAAGTAAGAAACGCTTGAGAAACTCAAAATTTTCACAGTTCTGATGCTCGAAACGAATAACTAGAACGTCCTAGGGGAAAAGTACGCATACCGTTGTAATCGGGCGAGTTTCTACTTTCAGATGCAACAGAAATTTTGCGGATTGGTCAATCCGTTCGCGAGATATGGCAGTTTGGATGTAAGAAACGCTTGAGAAACTCAAAATTTTCGCAGTTCTGATGCTCGAAACGAATAACTAGAACGGCCTAGGGGAAAAGTACGCACACCGTTGTAATCGGGCGAGTTGCTACTTTCAGATGCAACAGAAATTTTGCGGATTGGTCAATCCGTTCGCGAGATATGGCAGTTTGGAGGTAAGAAACGCTTGAGAAACTCAAAATTTTCGCAGTTCTGATGCTCGAAACGTATAACTAGAACAGCCTAGGGGAAAAGTACGAATAGTGTTGTAATCGGGCGAGTTTCTACTTTCAGATGCCACAGAAATTGTGCGGATTGGTCAATCCGTTCGCGAGATATGGCAGTTTGGAAGTAAGAAACGCTTGAGAAACTCAAAATTTTCGCAGTTCTGTTGCTCGAAACGAATAACTAGAACGGGCTAGGGGAAAAGTACGCATACAGTTGTAATCGGGCGAGTTTCTACTTTCAGATGCAACAGAAATTTTGCGGATTGGTAAATCCGTTCGCGAGATATGGCAGTTTGGATGTAAGAAACGCTTGAGAAACTCAAAATTTTCGCAGATCTGATGCTCGAAACGAATAACTAGAACGGCCTAGGGGAAAAGTACGCATACCGTTGTAATCGGGCGAGTTTCTACTTTCAGATGCAACAGAAATTTTGCGGATTGGTCAATCCGTTCGCGAGATATGGCAGTTTTGAAGTAAGAAACGCTTGAGAAACTCAAAATTTTTGCAGTTCTGATGCTCGAAACGAATAACTAGGGCGGCCTAGGGGAAAAGTACGCATAGTGTTGTGATCGGGCGAGTTTCTACTTTCAGATGCAACAGAAATTTTGCGGATTGGTCAATCCGTTCGCGAGATATGGCAGTTTGGAGGTAAGAAACGCTTGAGAAACTCAAAATTTTCGCAGTTCTGATGCTCGAAACGAATAACTAGAACGGCCTAGTGGAAAAGTACGAATAGTGTTGTAATCGGGCGAGTTTCTACTTTCAGATGCAACAGAAATTGTGCGGATTGGTCAATCCGTTCCCGAGATATGGCAGCTTGGAAGTAAGAAACGCTTGAGAAACTCAAAATTTTCGCAGTTCTGATGCTCAAAACGAATAACTAGAACGGCCTAGGGGAAAAGTACGCATAGTGTTGTAATCGGGCGAGTTTCTACTTTCAGATGCAACAGAAATTTTGCGGATTGGTCAATCCGTTCGCGAGATATGGCAGTTTGGAAGTAAGAAACGCTTGAGAAACTCAAAATTTTCACAGTTGTGATGCTGGACACGAATAACTAGAACGGCCTAGGGGAAAAGTACGCATACCGTTGTAATCGGGCGAGTTTCTACTTTCAGATGTAACAGAAATTTTGCGGATTGGTCAATCCGTTCGCGAGATATGGCAGTTTGGAAGTAAGAAACGCTTGAGAAACTCAAAATTTTCACAGTTCTGATGCTCGAAACGAATAACTAGAACGGCCTAGGGGAAAAGTAGGCATAGTGTTGTAATCGGGCGAGTTTCTACTTTCAGATGCAACAGAAATTGTGCGGATTGGTCAATCCGTTCGCGAGATATGGCAGTTTGGAAGTAAGAAACGCTTGAGAAACTCAAAATTTTCGCAGTTCTGTTGCTCGAAACGAATAACTAGAACGGGCTAGGGGAAAAGTACGCATACAGTTGTAATCGGGCGAGTTTCTACTTTCAGATGCAACAGAAATATTGCGGATTGGTAAATCCGTTCGCGAGATATGGCAGTTTGGATGTAAGAAACGCTGGAGAAACTCAAAATTTTCGCAGATCTGATGCTCGAAACGAATAACTAGAACGGCCTAGGGGAAAAGTACGCATACCGTCGTAATCGGGCGAGTTTCTACTTTCAGATGCAACAGAAATTTTGCGGATTGGTCAATCCGTTCGCGAGATATGGCAGTTTGGAGGTAAGAAACGCTTGAGAAACTCAAAATTTTCGCAGTTCTGATGCTCGAAACGTATAACTAGAACAGCCTAGGGGAAAAGTACGAATAGTGTTGTAATCGGGCGAGTTTCTACTTTCAGATGCAACAGAAATTGTGCGGATTGGTCAATCCGTTCGCGAGATATGGCAGTTTGGAAGTAAGAAACGCTTGAGAAACTCAAAATTTTCGCAGTTCTGTTGCTCGAAACGAATAACTAGAACGGGCTAGGGGAAAAGTACGCATACAGTTGTAATCGGGCGAGTTTCTACTTTCAGATGCAACAGAAATTTTGCGGATTGGTAAATCCGTTCGCGAGATATGGCAGTTTGGATGTAAGAAACGCTTGAGAAACTCAAAATTTTCGCAGATCTGATGCTCGAAACGAATAACTAGAACGGCCTAGGGGAAAAGTACGCATACCGTTGTAATCGGGCGAGTTTCTACTTTCAGATGCAACAGAAATTTTGCGGATTGGTCAATCCGTTCGCGAGATATGGCAGTTTTGAAGTAAGAAACGCTTGAGAAACTCAAAATTTTTGCAGTTCTGATGCTCGAAACGAATAACTAGGGCGGCCTAGGGGAAAAGTACGCATAGTGTTGTGATCGGGCGAGTTTCTACTTTCAGATGCAACAGAAATTTTGCGGATTGGTCAATCCGTTCGCGAGATATGGCAGGTCGGAGGTAAGAAACGCTTGAGAAACTCAAAATTTTCGCAGTTCTGATGCTCGAAACGAATAACTAGAACGGCCTAGGGGAATGTGCGCATAGTGTTGTAATCGGGCGAGTTTCTACTTTCAGATGCAACAGAGATTTTGCGGATTGGTCAATCCGTTCGCGAGATATGGCAGTTTGGAGGTAAGAAACGCTCGAGAAACTCAAAATTTTCGCAGTTCTGATGCTCGAAACGAATAACTAGAACGGCCTAGGGGAAAAGTACGCACACCGTTGTAATCGGGCGAGTTTCTACTTTCAGATGCAACAGAAATTTTGCGGATTGGTCAATCCGTTCGCGAGATATGGCAGTTTGGAAGTAAGAAACGCTTGAGAAACTCAAAATTTTCACAGTTCTGATGCTCGAAACGAATAACTAGAACGTCCTAGGGGAAAAGTACGCATACCGTTGTAATCGGGCGAGTTTCTACTTTCAGATGCAACAGAAATTTTGCGGATTGGTCAATCCGTTCGCGAGATATGGCAGTTTGGATGTAAGAAACGCTTGAGAAACTCAAAATTTTCGCAGTTCGGATGCTCGAAACGAATAACTAGAACGGCCTAGGGGAAAAGTACGCACACCGTTGTAATCGGGCGAGTTGCTACTTTCAGATGCAACAGAAATTTTGCGGATTGGTCAATCCGTTCGCGAGATATGGCAGTTTGGAGGTAAGAAACGCTTGAGAAACTCAAAATTTTCGCAGTTCTGATGCTCGAAACGAATAACTAGAACAGCCTAGGGGAAAAGTACGAATAGTGTTGTAATCGGGCGAGTTTCTACTTTCAGATGCAACAGAAATTGTGCGGATTGGTCAATCCGTTCGCGAGATATGGCAGTTTGGAAGTAAGAAACGCTTGAGAAACTCAAAATTTTCGCAGTTCTGTTGCTCGAAACGAATAACTAGAACGGGCTAGGGGAAAAGTACGCATACAGTTGTAATCGGGCGAGTTTCTACTTTCAGATGCAACAGAAATTTTGCGGATTGGTAAATCCGTTCGCGAGATATGGCAGTTTGGATGTAAGAAACGCTTGAGAAACTCAAAATTTTCGCAGATCTGATGCTCGAAACGAATAACTAGAACGGCCTAGGGGAAAAGTACGCATACCGTTGTAATCGGGCGAGTTTCTACTTTCAGATGCAACAGAAATTTTGCGGATTGGTCAATCCGTTCGCGAGATATGGCAGTTTTGAAGTAAGAAACGCTTGAGAAACTCAAAATTTTTGCAGTTCTGATGCTCGAAACGAATAACTAGGGCGGCCTAGGGGAAAAGTACGCATAGTGTTGTGATCGGGCGAGTTTCTACTTTCAGATGCAACAGAAATTGTGCGGATTGGTAAATCCGTTTCCGAGATATGGCAGCTTGGAAGTAAGAAACGCTTGAGAAACTCAAAATTTTCGCAGTTCTGATGCTCAAAACGAATAACTAGAACGGCCTAGGGGAAAAGTACGCATAGTGTTGTAATCGGGCGAGTTTCTACTTTCAGATGCAACAGAAATTTTGCGGATTGGTCAATCCGTTCGCGAGATATGGCAGTTTGGAAGTAAGAAACGCTTGAGAAACTCAAAATTTTCACAGTTGTGATGCTGGACACGAATAACTAGAACGGCCTAGGGGAAAAGTACGCATACCGTTGTAATCGGGCGAGTTTCTACTTTCAGATGTAACAGAAATTTTGCGGATTGGTCAATCCGTTCGCGAGATATGGCTGTTTGGAAGTAAGAAACGCTTGAGAAACTCAAAATTTTCACAGTTCTGATGCTCGAAACGAATAACTAGAACGGCCTAGGGGAAAAGTAGGCATAGTGTTGTAATCGGGCGAGTTTCTACTTTCAGATGCAACAGAAATTGTGCGGATTGGTCAATCCGTTCGCGAGATATGGCAGTTTGGAAGTAAGAAACGCTTGAGAAACTCAAAATTTTCGCAGTTCTGTTGCTCGAAACGAATAACTAGAACGGGCTAGGGGAAAAGTACGCATACAGTTGTAATCGGGCGAGTTTCTACTTTCAGATGCAACAGAAATATTGCGGATTGGTAAATCCGTTCGCGAGATATGGCAGTTTGGATGTAAGAAACGCTGGAGAAACTCAAAATTTTCGCAGATCTGATGCTCGAAACGAATAACTAGAACGGCCTAGGGGAAAAGTACGCATACCGTCGTAATCGGGCGAGTTTCTACTTTCAGATGCAATAGAAATTTTGCGGATTGGTCAATCCGTTCGCGAGATATGGCAGTTTGGAGGTAAGAAACGCTTGAGAAACTCAAAATTTTCGCAGTTCTGATGCTCGAAACGAATAACTAGAACGGCCTAGGGGAATGTGCGCATAGTGTTGTAATCGGGCGAGTTTCTACTTTCAGATGCAACAGAGATTTTGCGGATTGGTCAATCCGTTCGCGAGATATGGCAGTTTGGAGGTAAGAAACGCTCGAGAAACTCAAAATTTTCGCAGTTCTGATGCTCGAAACGAATAACTAGAACGGCCTAGGGGAAAAGTACGCACACCGTTGTAATCGGGCGAGTTTCTACTTTCAGATGCAACAGAAATTTTGCGGATTGGTCAATCCGTTCGCGAGATATGGCAGTTTGGAAGTAAGAAACGCTTGAGAAACTCAAAATTTTCACAGTTCTGATGCTCGAAACGAATAACTAGAACGTCCTAGGGGAAAAGTACGCATACCGTTGTAATCGGGCGAGTTTCTACTTTCAGATGCAACAGAAATTTTGCGGATTGGTCAATCCGTTCGCGAGATATGGCAGTTTGGATGTAAGAAACGCTTGAGAAACTCAAAATTTTCGCAGTTCTGATGCTCGAAACGAATAACTAGAACGGCCTAGGGGAAAAGTACGCACACCGTTGTAATCGGGCGAGTTGCTACTTTCAGATGCAACAGAAATTTTGCGGATTGGTCAATCCGTTCGCGAGATATGGCAGTTTGGAGGTAAGAAACGCTTGAGAAACTCAAAATTTTCGCAGTTCTGATGCTCGAAACGTATAACTAGAACAGCCTAGGGGAAAAGTACGAATAGTGTTGTAATCGGGCGAGTTTCTACTTTCAGATGCCACAGAAATTGTGCGGATTGGTCAATCCGTTCGCGAGATATGGCAGTTTGGAAGTAAGAAACGCTTGAGAAACTCAAAATTTTCGCAGTTCTGTTGCTCGAAACGAATAACTAGAACGGGCTAGGGGAAAAGTACGCATACAGTTGTAATCGGGCGAGTTTCTACTTTCAGATGCAACAGAAATTTTGCGGATTGGTAAATCCGTTCGCGAGATATGGCAGTTTGGATGTAAGAAACGCTTGAGAAACTCAAAATTTTCGCAGATCTGATGCTCGAAACGAATAACTAGAACGGCCTAGGGGAAAAGTACGCATACCGTTGTAATCGGGCGAGTTTCTACTTTCAGATGCAACAGAAATTTTGCGGATTGGTCAATCCGTTCGCGAGATATGGCAGTTTTGAAGTAAGAAACGCTTGAGAAACTCAAAATTTTTGCAGTTCTGATGCTCGAAACGAATAACTAGGGCGGCCTAGGGGAAAAGTACGCATAGTGTTGTGATCGGGCGAGTTTCTACTTTCAGATGCAACAGAAATTTTGCGGATTGGTCAATCCGTTCGCGAGATATGGCAGTTTGGAGGTAAGAAACGCTTGAGAAACTCAAAATTTTCGCAGTTCTGATGCTCGAAACGAATAACTAGAACGGCCTAGTGGAAAAGTACGAATAGTGTTGTAATCGGGCGAGTTTCTACTTTCAGATGCAACAGAAATTGTGCGGATTGGTCAATCCGTTCCCGAGATATGGCAGCTTGGAAGTAAGAAACGCTTGAGAAACTCAAAATTTTCGCAGTTCTGATGCTCAAAACGAATAACTAGAACGGCCTAGGGGAAAAGTACGCATAGTGTTGTAATCGGGCGAGTTTCTACTTTCAGATGCAACAGAAATTTTGCGGATTGGTCAATCCGTTCGCGAGATATGGCAGTTTGGAAGTAAGAAACGCTTGAGAAACTCAAAATTTTCACAGTTGTGATGCTGGACACGAATAACTAGAACGGCCTAGGGGAAAAGTACGCATACCGTTGTAATCGGGCGAGTTTCTACTTTCAGATGTAACAGAAATTTTGCGGATTGGTCAATCCGTTCGCGAGATATGGCAGTTTGGAAGTAAGAAACGCTTGAGAAACTCAAAATTTTCACAGTTCTGATGCTCGAAACGAATAACTAGAACGGCCTAGGGGAAAAGTAGGCATAGTGTTGTAATCGGGCGAGTTTCTACTTTCAGATGCAACAGAAATTGTGCGGATTGGTCAATCCGTTCGCGAGATATGGCAGTTTGGAAGTAAGAAACGCTTGAGAAACTCAAAATTTTCGCAGTTCTGTTGCTCGAAACGAATAACTAGAACGGGCTAGGGGAAAAGTACGCATACAGTTGTAATCGGGCGAGTTTCTACTTTCAGATGCAACAGAAATATTGCGGATTGGTAAATCCGTTCGCGAGATATGGCAGTTTGGATGTAAGAAACGCTGGAGAAACTCAAAATTTTCGCAGATCTGATGCTCGAAACGAATAACTAGAACGGCCTAGGGGAAAAGTACGCATACCGTCGTAATCGGGCGAGTTTCTACTTTCAGATGCAACAGAAATTTTGCGGATTGGTCAATCCGTTCGCGAGATATGGCAGTTTGGAGGTAAGAAACGCTTGAGAAACTCAAAATTTTCGCAGTTCTGATGCTCGAAACGTATAACTAGAACAGCCTAGGGGAAAAGTACGAATAGTGTTGTAATCGGGCGAGTTTCTACTTTCAGATGCAACAGAAATTGTGCGGATTGGTCAATCCGTTCGCGAGATATGGCAGTTTGGAAGTAAGAAACGCTTGAGAAACTCAAAATTTTCGCAGTTCTGTTGCTCGAAACGAATAACTAGAACGGGCTAGGGGAAAAGTACGCATACAGTTGTAATCGGGCGAGTTTCTACTTTCAGATGCAACAGAAATTTTGCGGATTGGTAAATCCGTTCGCGAGATATGGCAGTTTGGATGTAAGAAACGCTTGAGAAACTCAAAATTTTCGCAGATCTGATGCTCGAAACGAATAACTAGAACGGCCTAGGGGAAAAGTACGCATACCGTTGTAATCGGGCGAGTTTCTACTTTCAGATGCAACAGAAATTTTGCGGATTGGTCAATCCGTTCGCGAGATATGGCAGTTTTGAAGTAAGAAACGCTTGAGAAACTCAAAATTTTTGCAGTTCTGATGCTCGAAACGAATAACTAGGGCGGCCTAGGGGAAAAGTACGCATAGTGTTGTGATCGGGCGAGTTTCTACTTTCAGATGCAACAGAAATTTTGCGGATTGGTCAATCCGTTCGCGAGATATGGCAGTTTGGAGGTAAGAAACGCTTGAGAAACTCAAAATTTTCGCAGTTCTGATGCTCGAAACGAATAACTAGAACGGCCTAGTGGAAAAGTACGAATAGTGTTGTAATCGGGCGAGTTTCTACTTTCAGATGCAACAGAAATTGTGCGGATTGGTCAATCCGTTCCCGAGATATGGCAGCTTGGAAGTAAGAAACGCTTGAGAAACTCAAAATTTTCGCAGTTCTGATGCTCAAAACGAATAACTAGAACGGCCTAGGGGAAAAGTACGCATAGTGTTGTAATCGGGCGAGTTTCTACTTTCAGATGCAACAGAAATTTTGCGGATTGGTCAATCCGTTCGCGAGATATGGCAGTTTGGAAGTAAGAAACGCTTGAGAAACTCAAAATTTTCACAGTTGTGATGCTGGACACGAATAACTAGAACGGCCTAGGGGAAAAGTACGCATACCGTTGTAATCGGGCGAGTTTCTACTTTCAGATGTAACAGAAATTTTGCGGATTGGTCAATCCGTTCGCGAGATATGGCAGTTTGGAAGTAAGAAACGCTTGAGAAACTCAAAATTTTCACAGTTCTGATGCTCGAAACGAATAACTAGAACGGCCTAGGGGAAAAGTAGGCATAGTGTTGTAATCGGGCGAGTTTCTACTTTCAGATGCAACAGAAATTGTGCGGATTGGTCAATCCGTTCGCGAGATATGGCAGTTTGGAAGTAAGAAACGCTTGAGAAACTCAAAATTTTCGCAGTTCTGTTGCTCGAAACGAATAACTAGAACGGGCTAGGGGAAAAGTACGCATACAGTTGTAATCGGGCGAGTTTCTACTTTCAGATGCAACAGAAATATTGCGGATTGGTAAATCCGTTCGCGAGATATGGCAGTTTGGATGTAAGAAACGCTGGAGAAACTCAAAATTTTCGCAGATCTGATGCTCGAAACGAATAACTAGAACGGCCTAGGGGAAAAGTACGCATACCGTCGTAATCGGGCGAGTTTCTACTTTCAGATGCAACAGAAATTTTGCGGATTGGTCAATCCGTTCGCGAGATATGGCAGTTTGGAGGTAAGAAACGCTTGAGAAACTCAAAATTTTCGCAGTTCTGATGCTCGAAACGAATAACTAGAACGGCCTAGGGGAAAAGTGCGCATAGTGTTGTAATCGGGCGAGTTTCTACTTTCAGATGCAACAGAAATATTGCGGATTGGTAAATCCGTTCGCGAGATATGGCAGTTTGGATGTAAGAAACGCTGGAGAAACTCAAAATTTTCGCAGATCTGATGCTCGAAACGAATAACTAGAACGGCCTAGGGGAAAAGTACGCATACCGTCGTAATCGGGCGAGTTTCTACTTTCAGATGCAACAGAAATTTTTTGGATTGGTCAATCCGTTCGCGAGATATGGCAGTTTGGAGGTAAGAAACGCTTGAGAAACTCAAAATTTTCGCAGTTCTGATGCTCGAAACGAATAACTAGAACGGCCTAGGGGAAAAGTGCGCATAGTGTTGTAATCGGGCGAGTTTCTACTTTCAGATGCAACGGAGAATTTGCGGATTGGTCAATCCGTTCGCGAGATATGGCAGTTTGGAGGTAAGAAACGCTCGAGAAACTCAAAATTTTCGCAGTTCTGATGCTCGAAACGAATAACTAGAACGGCCTAGGGGAAAAGTACGCACACCGTTGTAATCGGGCGAGTTTCTACTTTCAGATGCAACAGAAATTTTGCGGATTGGTCAATCCGTTCGCGAGATATGGCAGTTTGGAAGTAAGAAACGCTTGAGAAACTCAAAATTTTCACAGTTCTGATGCTCGAAACGAATAACTAGAACGTCCTAGGGGAAAAGTACGCATACCGTTGTAATCGGGCGAGTTTCTACTTTCAGATGCAACAGAAATTTTGCGGATTGGTCAATCCGTTCCCGAGATATGGCAGTTTGGATGTAAGAAACGCTTGAGAAACTCAAAATTTTCGCAGTTCTGATGCTCGAAACGAATAACTAGAACGGCCTAGGGGAAAAGTACGCACACCGTTGTAATCGGGCGAGTTGCTACTTTCAGATGCAACAGAAATTTTGCGGATTGGTCAATCCGTTCGCGAGATATGGCAGTTTGGAGGTAAGAAACGCTTGAGAAACTCAAAATTTTCGCAGTTCTGATGCTCGAAACGAATAACTAGAACAGCCTAGGGGAAAAGTACGAATAGTGTTGTAATCGGGCGAGTTTCTACTTTCAGATGCAACAGAAATTTTGCGGATTGGTCAATCCGTTCGCGAGATATGGTAGTTTGGAGGTAAGAAACGCTTGAGAAACTCAAAATTTTCGCAGTTCTGATGCTCAAAACGAATAACTAGAACGGCCTAGGGGAAAAGTACGCATAGTGTTGTAATCGGGCGAGTTTCTACTTTCAGATGCAACAGAAATTTTGCGGATTGGTCAATCCGTTCGCGAGATATGGCAGTTTGGAAGTAAGAAACGCTTGAGAAACTCAAAATTTTCACAGTTGTGATGCTGGACACGAATAACTAGAACGGCCTAGGGGAAAAGTACGCATACCGTTGTAATCGGGCGAGTTTCTACTTTCAGATGTAACAGAAATTTTGCGGATTGGTCAATCCGTTCGCGAGATATGGCAGTTTGGAAGTAAGAAACGCTTGAGAAACTCAAAATTTTCACAGTTCTGATGCTCGAAACGAATAACTAGAACGGCCTAGGGGAAAAGTAGGCATAGTGTTGTAATCGGGCGAGTTTCTACTTTCAGATGCAACAGAAATTGTGCGGATTGGTCAATCCGTTCGCGAGATATGGCAGTTTGGAAGTAAGAAACGCTGGAGAAACTCAAAATTTTCGCAGATCTGATGCTCGAAACGAATAACTAGAACGGCCTAGGGGAAAAGTACGCATACCGTCGTAATCGGGCGAGTTTCTACTTTCAGATGCAACAGAAATTTTGCGGATTGGTCAATCCGTTCGCGAGATATGGCAGTTTGGAGGTAAGAAACGCTTGAGAAACTCAAAATTTTCGCAGTTCTGATGCTCGAAACGAATAACTAGAACGGCCTAGGGGAAAAGTGCGCATAGTGTTGTAATCGGGCGAGTTTCTACTTTCAGATGCAACAGAGATTTTGCGGATTGGTCAATCCGTTCGCGAGATATGGCAGTTTGGAGGTAAGAAACGCTCGAGAAACTCAAAATTTTCGCAGTTCTGATGCTCGAAACGAATAACTAGAACGGCCTAGGGGAAAAGTACGCACACCGTTGTAATCGGGCGAGTTTCTACTTTCAGATGCAACAGAAATTTTGCGGATTGGTCAATCCGTTCGCGAGATATGGCAGTTTGGAAGTAAGAAACGCTTGAGAAACTCAAAATTTTCACAGTTCTGATGCTCGAAACGAATAACTAGAACGTCCTAGGGGAAAAGTACGCATACCGTTGTAATCGGGCGAGTTTCTACTTTCAGATGCAACAGAAATTTTGCGGATTGGTCAATCCGTTCGCGAGATATGGCAGTTTGGATGTAAGAAACGCTTGAGAAACTCAAAATTTTCGCAGTTCTGATGCTCGAAACGAATAACTAGAACGGCCTAGGGGAAAAGTGCGCATAGTGTTGTAATCGGGCGAGTTTCTACTTTCAGATGCAACAGAAATTGTGCGGATTGGTCAATCCGTTCGCGAGATATGGCAGTTTGGAAGTAAGAAACGCTTGAGAAACTCAAAATTTTCGCAGTTCTGTTGCTCGAAACGAATAACTAGAACGGGCTAGGGGAAAAGTACGCATACAGTTGTAATCGGGCGAGTTTCTACTTTCAGATGCAACAGAAATATTGCGGATTGGTAAATCCGTTCGCGAGATATGGCAGTTTGGATGTAAGAAACGCTGGAGAAACTCAAAATTTTCGCAGATCTGATGCTCGAAACGAATAACTAGAACGGCCTAGGGGAAAAGTACGCATACCGTCGTAATCGGGCGAGTTTCTACTTTCAGATGCAACAGAAATTTTTTGGATTGGTCAATCCGTTCGCGAGATATGGCAGTTT
Source organism: Ptiloglossa arizonensis (assembly GCF_051014685.1). Taxonomy (NCBI): domain Eukaryota; kingdom Metazoa; phylum Arthropoda; class Insecta; order Hymenoptera; family Colletidae; genus Ptiloglossa; species Ptiloglossa arizonensis. The sequence goes on along the minus strand of NW_027478703.1, from coordinate 624,696 downwards.
GGAGGTAAGAAACGCTTGAGAAACTCAAAATTTTCGCAGTTCTGATGCTCGAAACGAATAACTAGAACGGCCTAGGGGAAAAGTGCGCATAGTGTTGTAATCGGGCGAGTTTCTACTTTCAGATGCAACGGAGATTTTGCGGATTGGTCAATCCGTTCGCGAGATATGGCAGTTTGGAGGTAAGAAACGCTCGAGAAACTCAAAATTTTCGCAGTTCTGATGCTCGAAACGAATAACTAGAACGGCCTAGGGGAAAAGTACGCACACCGTTGTAATCGGGCGAGTTTCTACTTTCAGATGCAACAGAAATTTTGCGGATTGGTCAATCCGTTCGCGAGATATGGCAGTTTGGAAGTAAGAAACGCTTGAGAAACTCAAAATTTTCACAGTTCTGATGCTCGAAACGAATAACTAGAACGTCCTAGGGGAAAAGTACGCATACCGTTGTAATCGGGCGAGTTTCTACTTTCAGATGCAACAGAAATTTTGCGGATTGGTCAATCCGTTCGCGAGATATGGCAGTTTGGATGTAAGAAACGCTTGAGAAACTCAAAATTTTCGCAGTTCTGATGCTCGAAACGAATAACTAGAACGGCCTAGGGGAAAAGTACGCACACCGTTGTAATCGGGCGAGTTGCTACTTTCAGATGCAACAGAAATTTTGCGGATTGGTCAATCCGTTCGCGAGATATGGCAGTTTGGAGGTAAGAAACGCTTGAGAAACTCAAAATTTTCGCAGTTCTGATGCTCGAAACGAATAACTAGAACAGCCTAGGGGAAAAGTACGAATAGTGTTGTAATCGGGCGAGTTTCTACTTTCAGATGCAACAGAAATTGTGCGGATTGGTCAATCCGTTCGCGAGATATGGCAGTTTGGAAGTAAGAAACGCTTGAGAAACTCAAAATTTTCGCAGTTCTGTTGCTCGAAACGAATAACTAGAACGGGCTAGGGGAAAAGTACGCATACAGTTGTAATCGGGCGAGTTTCTACTTTCAGATGCAACAGAAATTTTGCGGATTGGTAAATCCGTTCGCGAGATATGGCAGTTTGGATGTAAGAAACGCTTGAGAAACTCAAAATTTTCGCAGATCTGATGCTCGAAACGAATAACTAGAACGGCCTAGGGGAAAAGTACGCATACCGTTGTAATCGGGCGAGTTTCTACTTTCAGATGCAACAGAAATTTTGCGGATTGGTCAATCCGTTCGCGAGATATGGTAGTTTGGAGGTAAGAAACGCTTGAGAAACTCAAAATTTTCGCAGTTCTGATGCTCAAAACGAATAACTAGAACGGCCTAGGGGAAAAGTACGCATAGTGTTGTAATCGGGCGAGTTTCTACTTTCAGATGCAACAGAAATTTTGCGGATTGGTCAATCCGTTCGCGAGATATGGCAGTTTGGAAGTAAGAAACGCTTGAGAAACTCAAAATTTTCACAGTTGTGATGCTGGACACGAATAACTAGAACGGCCTAGGGGAAAAGTACGCATACCGTTGTAATCGGGCGAGTTTCTACTTTCAGATGTAACAGAAATTTTGCGGATTGGTCAATCCGTTCGCGAGATATGGCAGTTTGGAAGTAAGAAACGCTTGAGAAACTCAAAATTTTCACAGTTCTGATGCTCGAAACGAATAACTAGAACGGCCTAGGGGAAAAGTAGGCATAGTGTTGTAATCGGGCGAGTTTCTACTTTCAGATGCAACAGAAATTGTGCGGATTGGTCAATCCGTTCGCGAGATATGGCAGTTTGGAAGTAAGAAACGCTGGAGAAACTCAAAATTTTCGCAGATCTGATGCTCGAAACGAATAACTAGAACGGCCTAGGGGAAAGGTACGCATACCGTCGTAATCGGGCGAGTTTCTACTTTCAGATGCAACAGAAATTTTGCGGATTGGTCAATCCGTTCGCGAGATATGGCAGTTTGGAGGTAAGAAACGCTTGAGAAACTCAAAATTTTCGCAGTTCTGATGCTCGAAACGAATAACTAGAACGGCCTAGGGGAAAAGTGCGCATAGTGTTGTAATCGGGCGAGTTTCTACTTTCAGATGCAACAGAGATTTTGCGGATTGGTCAATCCGTTCGCGAGATATGGCAGTTTGGAGGTAAGAAACGCTCGAGAAACTCAAAATTTTCGCAGTTCTGATGCTCGAAACGAATAACTAGAACGGCCTAGGGGAAAAGTACGCACACCGTTGTAATCGGGCGAGTTTCTACTTTCAGATGCAACAGAAATTTTGCGGATTGGTCAATCCGTTCGCGAGATATGGCAGTTTGGAAGTAAGAAACGCTTGAGAAACTCAAAATTTTCACAGTTCTGATGCTCGAAACGAATAACTAGAACGTCCTAGGGGAAAAGTACGCATACCGTTGTAATCGGGCGAGTTTCTACTTTCAGATGCAACAGAAATTTTGCGGATTGGTCAATCCGTTCGCGAGATATGGCAGTTTGGATGTAAGAAACGCTTGAGAAACTCAAAATTTTCGCAGTTCTGATGCTCGAAACGAATAACTAGAACGGCCTAGGGGAAAAGTACGCACACCGTTGTAATCGGGCGAGTTGCTACTTTCAGATGCAACAGAAATTTTGCGGATTGGTCAATCCGTTCGCGAGATATGGCAGTTTGGAGGTAAGAAACGCTTGAGAAACTCAAAATTTTCGCAGTTCTGATGCTCGAAACGAATAACTAGAACAGCCTAGGGGAAAAGTACGCATACCGTTGTAATCGGGCGAGTTTCTACTTTCAGATGCAACAGAAATTTTGCGGATTGGTCAATCCGTTCGCGAGATATGGTAGTTTGGAGGTAAGAAACGCTTGAGAAACTCAAAATTTTCGCAGTTCTGATGCTCAAAACGAATAACTAGAACGGCCTAGGGGAAAAGTACGCATAGTGTTGTAATCGGGCGAGTTTCTACTTTCAGATGCAACAGAAATTTTGCGGATTGGTCAATCCGTTCGCGAGATATGGCAGTTTGGAAGTAAGAAACGCTTGAGAAACTCAAAATTTTCACAGTTGTGATGCTGGACACGAATAACTAGAACGGCCTAGGGGAAAAGTACGCATACCGTTGTAATCGGGCGAGTTTCTACTTTCAGATGTAACAGAAATTTTGCGGATTTGTCAATCCGTTCGCGAGATATGGCAGTTTGGAAGTAAGAAACGCTTGAGAAACTCAAAATTTTCACAGTTCTGATGCTCGAAACGAATAACTAGAACGGCCTAGGGGAAAAGTAGGCATAGTGTTGTAATCGGGCGAGTTTCTACTTTCAGATGCAACAGAAATTGTGCGGATTGGTCAATCCGTTCGCGAGATATGGCAGTTTGGAAGTAAGAAACGCTGGAGAAACTCAAAATTTTCGCAGATCTGATGCTCGAAACGAATAACTAGAACGGCCTAGGGGAAAGGTACGCATACCGTCGTAATCGGGCGAGTTTCTACTTTCAGATGCAACAGAAATTTTGCGGATTGGTCAATCCGTTCGCGAGATATGGCAGTTTGGAGGTAAGAAACGCTTGAGAAACTCAAAATTTTCGCAGTTCTGATGCTCGAAACGAATAACTAGAACGGCCTAGGGGAAAAGTGCGCATAGTGTTGTAATCGGGCGAGTTTCTACTTTCAGATGCAACAGAGATTTTGCGGATTGGTCAATCCGTTCGCGAGATATGGCAGTTTGGAGGTAAGAAACGCTCGAGAAACTCAAAATTTTCGCAGTTCTGATGCTCGAAACGAATAACTAGAACGGCCTAGGGGAAAAGTACGCACACCGTTGTAATCGGGCGAGTTTCTACTTTCAGATGCAACAGAAATTTTGCGGATTGGTCAATCCGTTCGCGAGATATGGCAGTTTGGAAGTAAGAAACGCTTGAGAAACTCAAAATTTTCACAGTTCTGATGCTCGAAACGAATAACTAGAACGTCCTAGGGGAAAAGTACGCATACCGTTGTAATCGGGCGAGTTTCTACTTTCAGATGCAACAGAAATTTTGCGGATTGGTCAATCCGTTCGCGAGATATGGCAGTTTGGATGTAAGAAACGCTTGAGAAACTCAAAATTTTCGCAGTTCTGATGCTCGAAACGAATAACTAGAACGGCCTAGGGGAAAAGTACGCACACCGTTGTAATCGGGCGAGTTGCTACTTTCAGATGCAACAGAAATTTTGCGGATTGGTCAATCCGTTCGCGAGATATGGCAGTTTGGAGGTAAGAAACGCTTGAGAAACTCAAAATTTTCGCAGTTCTGATGCTCGAAACGAATAACTAGAACAGCCTAGGGGAAAAGTACGAATAGTGTTGTAATCGGGCGAGTTTCTACTTTCAGATGCAACAGAAATTGTGCGGATTGGTCAATCCGTTCGCGAGATATGGCAGTTTGGAAGTAAGAAACGCTTGAGAAACTCAAAATTTTCGCAGTTCTGTTGCTCGAAACGAATAACTAGAACGGGCTAGGGGAAAAGTACGCATACAGTTGTAATCGGGCGAGTTTCTACTTTCAGATGCAACAGAAATTTTGCGGATTGGTAAATCCGTTCGCGAGATATGGCAGTTTAGATGTAAGAAACGCTTGAGAAACTCAAAATTTTCGCAGATCTGATGCTCGAAACGAATAACTAGAACGGCCTAGGGGAAAAGTACGCATACCGTTGTAATCGGGCGAGTTTCTACTTTCAGATGCAACAGAAATTTTGCGGATTGGTCAATCCGTTCGCGAGATATGGCAGTTTGGAGGTAAGAAACGCTCGAGAAACTCAAAATTTTCGCAGTTCTGATGCTCGAAACGAATAACTAGAACGGCCTAGGGGAAAAGTACGCACACCGTTGTAATCGGGCGAGTTTCTACTTTCAGATGCAACAGAAATTTTGCGGATTGGTCAATCCGTTCGCGAGATATGGCAGTTTGGAAGTAAGAAACGCTTGAGAAACTCAAAATTTTCACAGTTCTGATGCTCGAAACGAATAACTAGAACGTCCTAGGGGAAAAGTACGCATACCGTTGTAATCGGGCGAGTTTCTACTTTCAGATGCAACAGAAATTTTGCGGATTGGTCAATCCGTTCGCGAGATATGGCAGTTTGGAAGTAAGAAACGCTGGAGAAACTCAAAATTTTCGCAGATCTGATGCTCGAAACGAATAACTAGAACGGCCTAGGGGAAAAGTACGCATACCGTCGTAATCGGGCGAGTTTCTACTTTCAGATGCAACAGAAATTTTGCGGATTGGTCAATCCGTTCGCGAGATATGGCAGTTTGGAGGTAAGAAACGCTTGAGAAACTCAAAATTTTCGCAGTTCTGATGCTCGAAACGAATAACTAGAACGGCCTAGGGGAAAAGTGCGCATAGTGTTGTAATCGGGCGAGTTTCTACTTTCAGATGCAACAGAGATTTTGCGGATTGGTCAATCCGTTCGCGAGATATGGCAGTTTGGAGGTAAGAAACGCTCGAGAAACTCAAAATTTTCGCAGTTCTGATGCTCGAAACGAATAACTAGAACGGCCTAGGGGAAAAGTACGCACACCGTTGTAATCGGGCGAGTTTCTACTTTCACATGCAACAGAAATTTTGCGGATTGGTCAATCCGTTCGCGAGATATGGCAGTTTGGAAGTAAGAAACGCTTGAGAAACTCAAAATTTTCACAGTTCTGATGCTCGAAACGAATAACTAGAACGTCCTAGGGGAAAAGTACGCATACCGTTGTAATCGGGCGAGTTTCTACTTTCAGATGCAACAGAAATTTTGCGGATTGGTCAATCCGTTCGCGAGATATGGCAGTTTGGATGTAAGAAACGCTTGAGAAACTCAAAATTTTCGCAGTTCTGATGCTCGAAACGAATAACTAGAACGGCCTAGGGGAAAAGTACGCACACCGTTGTAATCGGGCGAGTTGCTACTTTCAGATGCAACAGAAATTTTGCGGATTGGTCAATCCGTTCGCGAGATATGGCAGTTTGGAGGTAAGAAACGCTTGAGAAACTCAAAATTTTCGCAGTTCTGATGCTCGAAACGAATAACTAGAACAGCCTAGGGGAAAAGTACGAATAGTGTTGTAATCGGGCGAGTTTCTACTTTCAGATGCAACAGAAATTGTGCGGATTGGTCAATCCGTTCGCGAGATATGGCAGTTTGGAAGTAAGAAACGCTTGAGAAACTCAAAATTTTCGCAGTTCTGTTGCTCGAAACGAATAACTAGAACGGGCTAGGGGAAAAGTACGCATACAGTTGTAATCGGGCGAGTTTCTACTTTCAGATGCAACAGAAATTTTGCGGATTGGTAAATCCGTTCGCGAGATATGGCAGTTTAGATGTAAGAAACGCTTGAGAAACTCAAAATTTTCGCAGATCTGATGCTCGAAACGAATAACTAGAACGGCCTAGGGGAAAAGTACGCATACCGTTGTAATCGGGCGAGTTTCTACTTTCAGATGCAACAGAAATTTTGCGGATTGGTCAATCCGTTCGTGAGATATGGCAGTTTGGAGGTAAGAAACGCTCGAGAAACTCAAAATTTTCGCAGTTCTGATGCTCGAAACGAATAACTAGAACGGCCTAGGGGAAAAGTACGCACACCGTTGTAATCGGGCGAGTTTCTACTTTCAGATGCAACAGAAATTTTGCGGATTGGTCAATCCGTTCGCGAGATATGGCAGTTTGGAAGTAAGAAACGCTTGAGAAACTCAAAATTTTCACAGTTCTGATGCTCGAAACGAATAACTAGAACGTCCTAGGGGAAAAGTACGCATACCGTTGTAATCGGGCGAGTTTCTACTTTCAGATGCAACAGAAATTTTGCGGATTGGTCAATCCGTTCGCGAGATATGGCAGTTTGGATGTAAGAAACGCTTGAGAAACTCAAAATTTTCGCAGTTCTGATGCTCGAAACGAATAACTAGAACGGCCTAGGGGAAAAGTACGCACACCGTTGTAATCGGGCGAGTTGCTACTTTCAGATGCAACAGAAATTTTGCGGATTGGTCAATCCGTTCGCGAGATATGGCAGTTTGGAGGTAAGAAACGCTTGAGAAACTCAAAATTTTCGCAGTTCTGATGCTCGAAACGAATAACTAGAACAGCCTAGGGGAAAAGTACGAATAGTGTTGTAATCGGGCGAGTTTCTACTTTCAGATGCAACGGAGATTTTGCGGATTGGTCAATCCGTTCGCGAGATATGGCAGTTTGGAGGTAAGAAACGCTCGAGAAACTCAAAATTTTCGCAGTTCTGATGCTCGAAACGAATAACTAGAACGGCCTAGGGGAAAAGTACGCACACCGTTGTAATCGGGCGAGTTTCTACTTTCAGATGCAACAGAAATTTTGCGGATTGGTCAATCCGTTCGCGAGATATGGCAGTTTGGAAGTAAGAAACGCTTGAGAAACTCAAAATTTTCACAGTTCTGATGCTCGAAACGAATAACTAGAACGTCCTAGGGGAAAAGTACGCATACCGTTGTAATCGGGCGAGTTTCTACTTTCAGATGCAACAGAAATTTTGCGGATTGGTCAATCCGTTCGCGAGATATGGCAGTTTGGATGTAAGAAACGCTTGAGAAACTCAAAATTTTCGCAGTTCTGATGCTCGAAACGAATAACTAGAACGGCCTAGGGGAAAAGTACGCACACCGTTGTAATCGGGCGAGTTGCTACTTTCAGATGCAACAGAAATTTTGCGGATTGGTCAATCCGTTCGCGAGATATGGCAGTTTGGAGGTAAGAAACGCTTGAGAAACTCAAAATTTTCGCAGTTCTGATGCTCGAAACGAATAACTAGAACAGCCTAGGGGAAAAGTACGAATAGTGTTGTAATCGGGCGAGTTTCTACTTTCAGATGCAACAGAAATTGTGCGGATTGGTCAATCCGTTCGCGAGATATGGCAGTTTGGAAGTAAGAAACGCTTGAGAAACTCAAAATTTTCGCAGTTCTGTTGCTCGAAACGAATAACTAGAACGGGCTAGGGGAAAAGTACGCATACAGTTGTAATCGGGCGAGTTTCTACTTTCAGATGCAACAGAAATTTTGCGGATTGGTAAATCCGTTCGCGAGATATGGCAGTTTGGATGTAAGAAACGCTTGAGAAACTCAAAATTTTCGCAGATCTGATGCTCGAAACGAATAACTAGAACGGCCTAGGGGAAAAGTACGCATACCGTTGTAATCGGGCGAGTTTCTACTTTCAGATGCAACAGAAATTTTGCGGATTGGTCAATCCGTTCGCGAGATATGGTAGTTTGGAGGTAAGAAACGCTTGAGAAACTCAAAATTTTCGCAGTTCTGATGCTCAAAACGAATAACTAGAACGGCCTAGGGGAAAAGTACGCATAGTGTTGTAATCGGGCGAGTTTCTACTTTCAGATGCAACAGAAATTTTGCGGATTGGTCAATCCGTTCGCGAGATATGGCAGTTTGGAAGTAAGAAACGCTTGAGAAACTCAAAATTTTCACAGTTGTGATGCTGGACACGAATAACTAGAACGGCCTAGGGGAAAAGTACGCATACCGTTGTAATCGGGCGAGTTTCTACTTTCAGATGTAACAGAAATTTTGCGGATTGGTCAATCCGTTCGCGAGATATGGCAGTTTGGAAGTAAGAAACGCTTGAGAAACTCAAAATTTTCACAGTTCTGATGCTCGAAACGAATAACTAGAACGGCCTAGGGGAAAAGTAGGCATAGTGTTGTAATCGGGCGAGTTTCTACTTTCAGATGCAACAGAAATTGTGCGGATTGGTCAATCCGTTCGCGAGATATGGCAGTTTGGAAGTAAGAAACGCTGGAGAAACTCAAAATTTTCGCAGATCTGATGCTCGAAACGAATAACTAGAACGGCCTAGGGGAAAAGTACGCATACCGTCGTAATCGGGCGAGTTTCTACTTTCAGATGCAACAGAAATTTTGCGGATTGGTCAATCCGTTCGCGAGATATGGCAGTTTGGAGGTAAGAAACGCTTGAGAAACTCAAAATTTTCGCAGTTCTGATGCTCGAAACGAATAACTAGAACGGCCTAGGGGAAAAGTGCGCATAGTGTTGTAATCGGGCGAGTTTCTACTTTCAGATGCAACAGAGATTTTGCGGATTGGTCAATCCGTTCGCGAGATATGGCAGTTTGGAGGTAAGAAACGCTCGAGAAACTCAAAATTTTCGCAGTTCTGATGCTCGAAACGAATAACTAGAACGGCCTAGGGGAAAAGTACGCACACCGTTGTAATCGGGCGAGTTTCTACTTTCAGATGCAACAGAAATTTTGCGGATTGGTCAATCCGTTCGCGAGATATGGCAGTTTGGAAGTAAGAAACGCTTGAGAAACTCAAAATTTTCACAGTTCTGATGCTCGAAACGAATAACTAGAACGTCCTAGGGGAAAAGTACGCATACCGTTGTAATCGGGCGAGTTTCTACTTTCAGATGCAACAGAAATTTTGCGGATTGGTCAATCCGTTCGCGAGATATGGCAGTTTGGATGTAAGAAACGCTTGAGAAACTCAAAATTTTCGCAGTTCTGATGCTCGAAACGAATAACTAGAACGGCCTAGGGGAAAAGTACGCACACCGTTGTAATCGGGCGAGTTGCTACTTTCAGATGCAACAGAAATTTTGCGGATTGGTCAATCCGTTCGCGAGATATGGCAGTTTGGAGGTAAGAAACGCTTGAGAAACTCAAAATTTTCGCAGTTCTGATGCTCGAAACGAATAACTAGAACAGCCTAGGGGAAAAGTACGAATAGTGTTGTAATCGGGCGAGTTTCTACTTTCAGATGCAACAGAAATTGTGCGGATTGGTCAATCCGTTCGCGAGATATGGCAGTTTGGAAGTAAGAAACGCTTGAGAAACTCAAAATTTTCGCAGTTCTGTTGCTCGAAACGAATAACTAGAACGGGCTAGGGGAAAAGTACGCATACAGTTGTAATCGGGCGAGTGTCTACTTTCAGATGCAACAGAAATTTTGCGGATTGGTAAATCCGTTCGCGAGATATGGCAGTTTAGATGTAAGAAACGCTTGAGAAACTCAAAATTTTCGCAGATCTGATGCTCGAAACGAATAACTAGAACGGCCTAGGGGAAAAGTACGCATACCGTTGTAATCGGGCGAGTTTCTACTTTCAGATGCAACAGAAATTTTGCGGATTGGTCAATCCGTTCGCGAGATATGGTAGTTTGGAGGTAAGAAACGCTTGAGAAACTCAAAATTTTCGCAGTTCTGATGCTCGAAACGAATAACTAGAACGGCCTAGGGGAAAAGTACGCATACAGTTGTAATCGGGCGAGTGTCTACTTTCAGATGCAACAGAAATTTTGCGGATTGGTCAATCCGTTCGCGAGATATGGCAGTTTGGAAGTAAGAAACGCTTGAGAAACTCAAAATTTTTGCAGTTCTGATGCTCGAAACGAATAACCAGGGCGGCCTAGGGGAAAAGTACGCATAGTGCTGTAATCGGGCGAGTTTCTACTTTCAGATGCAACAGAAATTTTGCGGATTGGTCAATCCGTTCGCGAGATATGGCAGTTTGGAGGTAAGAAACGCTTGAGAAACTCAAAATTTTCACAGTTCTGATGCTCGAAACGAATAACTAGAACGTCCTAGGGGAAAAGTACGCATACCGTTGTAATCGGGCGAGTTTCTACTTTCAGATGCAACAGAAATTTTGCGGATTGGTCAATCCGTTCGCGAGATATGGCAGTTTGGAGGTAAGAAACGCTTGAGAAACTCAAAATTTTCGCAGTTCTGATGCTCGAAACGAATAACTAGAACGGCCTAGGGGAAAAGTACGAATAGTGTTGTAATCGGGCGAGTTTCTACTTTCAGATGCAACAGAAATTGTGCGGATTGGTCAATCCGTTCGCGAGATATGGCAGTTTGGATGTAAGAAACGCTTGAGAAACTCAAAATTTTCGCAGATCTGATGCTCGAAACGAATAACTAGAACGGCCTAGGGGAAAAGTACGCATACCGTCGTAATCGGGCGAGTTTCTACTTTCAGATGCAACAGAAATTTTGCGGATTGGTCAATCCGTTCGCGAGGTATGGCAGTTTGGATGTAAGAAACGCTTGAGAAACTCAAAATTTTTGCAGTTCTGATGCTCGAAACGAATAACTAGGGCGGCCTAGGGGAAAAGTACGCATAGTGTTGTAATCGGGCGAGTTTCTACTTTCAGATGCAACAGAAATTTTGCGGATTGGTCAATCCGTTCGCGAGATATGGCAGTTTGGAGGTAAGAAAAGCTTGAGAAACTCAAAATTTTCGCAGTTCTGATGCTCGAAACGAATAACTAGAACGGCCTAGTGGAAAAGTACGAATAGTGTTGTAATCGGGCGAGTTTCTACTTTCAGATGCAACAGAAATTGTGCGGATTGGTCAATCCGTTCCCGAGATATGGCAGTTTGGAAGTAAGAAACGCTTGAGAAACTCAAAATTTTCGCAGTTCTGATGCTCAAAACGAATAACTAGAGCGGCCTAGGGGAAAAGTACGCATAGTGTTGTAATCGGGCGAGTTTCTACTTTCAGATGCAACAGAAATTTTGCGGATTGGTCAATCCGTTCGCGAGATATGGCAGTTTGGAAGTAAGAAACGCTTGAGAAACTCAAAATTTTCACAGTTGTGATGCTCGACACGAATAACTAGAACGGCCTAGGGGAAAAGTACGCATACCGTTGTAATCGGGCGAGTTTCTACTTTCAGATGCAACAGAAATTTTGCGGATTGGTCAATCCGTTCGCGAGATATGGCAGTTTGGAGGTAAGAAAAGCTTGAGAAACTCAAAATTTTCGCAGTTCTGATGCTCGAAACGAATAACTAGAACGGCCTAGTGGAAAAGTACGAATAGTGTTGTAATCGGGCGAGTTTCTACTTTCAGATGCAACAGAAATTTTGCGGATTGGTCAATCCGTTCGCGAGATATGGCAGTTTGGAAGTAAGAAACGCTTGAGAAACTCAAAATTTTTGCAGTTCTGATGCTCGAAACGAATAACTAGGGCGGCCAAGGGGAAAAGTACGCATAGTGTTGTAATCGGGCGAGTTTCTACTTTCAGATGCAACAGAAATTTTGCGGATTGGTCAATCCCTTCGCGAGATATGGCAGTTTAGAGGTAAGAAACGCTTGAGAAACTCAAAATTTTCGCAGTTCTGATGCTCGAAACGAAGAACTAGAACGACCTAGGGGAAAAGTACGAATAGTGTTGTAATCGGGCTAGTTTCTACTTTCAGATGCAACAGAAATTGTGCGGATTGGTCAATCCGTTCGCGAGATATGGCAGTTTGGAAGTAAGAAATGCTTGAGAAACTCAAAATTTTCGCAGTTCTGTTGCTCGAAACGAATAACTAGAACGGGCTAGGGGAAAAGTACGCATACCTTTGTAATCGGGCGAGTGTCTACTTTCAGATGCAACAGAAATTTTGCGGATTGGTCAATCCGTTCGCGAGATATGGCAGTTTGGAGGTAAGAAACGCTTGAGAAACTCAAAATTTTCGCAGTTCTGATGCTCGAAACGAATAACTAGAACGGCCTAGGGGAAAAGTACGCATACCGTTGTAATCGGGCTCGTTTCTACTTTTAGATGCAACAGAAATTCTGCGGATTGGTCAATCCGTTCGCGAGATATGGCAGTTTGGATGTAAGAAACGCTTCACAAACTCAAAATTTTCGCGGTTCTGATGCTCGAAACGAATAACAAGAACGGCCTAGGGGAAAAGTACGCACACCGTTGTAATCGGGCGACTTTCTACTTTCAGATGCAACAGAAATTTTGCGGATTGGTCAATCCGTTCGCGAGATATGGCAGTTTGGAGGTAAGCAAAGCTTGAGAAACTCAAAATTTTCGCAGTTCTGTTGCTCGAAACGAATAACTAGAACGGGCTAGGGGAAAAGTACGCATACAGTTGTAATCGGGCGAGTTTCTACTTTCAGATGCATCAGAAATTTTGCGGATTGGACAATCCGTTCGCGAGATGTGGCAGTTTGTAGGTGAGAAACGCTTGAGAAACTCAAAATTTTCGCAGTTCTGATGCTCGAAACGAATAACTAGAACGGCCTAGGGGAAAAGTGCGCATACAGTTGTAATCGGGCGAGTTTCTACTTTTAGATGCAACAGAAATTCTGCGGATTGGTCAATCCGTTCGCGAGATATGGCAGTTTGGATGTAAGAAACGCTTCACAAACACAAAATTTTCGCGGTTCTGATGCTCGAAACGAATAACAACAACGGCCTAGGGGAAAAGTACGCACACCGTTGTAATCGGGCGACTTTCTACTTTCAGATGCAACAGAAATTTTGCGGATTGGTCAATCCGTTCGCGAGATATGGCAGTTTGGAGGTAAGCATCGCTTGAGAAACTCAAAATTTTCGCAGTTCTGTGGCTCGAAACGAATAACTAGAACGGCCTAGGGGAAAAGTACGCATACCGTTGTAATCGGGCGAGTTTCTACTTTCAGATGCAACAGAAATTTTGCGGATTGGTCAATCCGTTCGCGAGATATGGCAGTTTGGAAGTAAGAAACGCTTGAGAAACTCAAAATTTTTGCAGTTCTGATGCTCGAAACGAATAACTAGGGCGGCCTAGGGGAAAAGTACGCATAGTGTTGTAATCGGGCGAGTTTCTACTTTCAGATGCAACACAAATTTTGCGGATTGGTCAATCCTTTCGCGAGATATGGCAGTTTGGAGGTAAGAAACGCTTGAGAAACTCAAAATTTTCGCAGTTCTGATGCTCGAAACGAAGAACTAGAACGGCCTAGGGGAAAAGTACGAATAGTGTTGTAATCGGGCTAGTTTCTACTTTCAGATGCTACAGAAATTGTGCGGATTGGTCAATCCGTTCGCGAGATATGGCAGTTTGGAAGTAAGAAATGCTTGAGAAACTCAAAATTTTCGCAGTTCTGTTGCTCGAAACGAATAACTAGAACGGGCTAGGGGAAAAGTACGCATAAAGTTGTAATCGGGCGAGTTTCTACTTTCAGATGCAACAGAAATTTTGCGGATTGGTAAATCTGTTCGCGAGATATGGCAGTTTGGAAGTAAGAAACGCTTGAGAAACTCAAAATTTTCGCAGTTCTGATGCTCGAAACGAATAACTAGAACGGCCTAGGGGAAAAGTACGCATAGTGTTGTAATCGGGCGAGTTTCTACTTTCAGATGCAACAGAAATTTTCAGATTGGTCAATCCGTTCGCGAGATATGGCAGTTTGGAAGTAAGAAACGCTTGAGAAACTCAAAATTTTCACAGTTCTGATGCTCTAAACGAATAACTAGAACGGCCGAGGGGAAAAGTACGAATAGTGTTGTAATCGGGCGAGTTTCTACTTTCAGATGCAACAGAAATTGTGCGGATTGGTCAATCCGTTCGCGAGATGTGGCAGTTTGTAGGTGAGAAACGCTTGAGAAACTCAAAATTTTCGCAGTTCTGATGCTCGAAACGAATAACTAGAACGGCCTAGGGGAAAAGTACGCATACCGTTGTAATCGGGCGAGTTTCTACCTTCAGATGCAACAGAAATTTTGCGGATTGGTCAATCCTTTCGCGAGATATGGCAGTTTGGAAGTAAGAAACGCTTGAGAAACTCAAAATTTTCGCAGTTCTGATGCTCGAAACGAATAACTAGAACGGCCTAGGGGAAAAGTGCGCATACCGTTGTAATCGGGCGAGTTTCTACTTTCAGATGCAACTGAAATTTTGCGGATTGGTCAATCCGTTCGCGAGATATGGCAGTTTGGAGGTAAGAAACGCTTGAGAAACTCAAAATTTTCGCAGTTCTGATGCTCGAAACGAATAACTAGAACGGCCTAGGGGAAAAGTACGCATAGTGTTGTAATCGGGCGAGTTTCTACTTTCAGATTCAACAGAAATTTTGCGGATTGGTCAATCTGTTCGCGAGATATGGCAGTTTGGAAGTAAGAAACGCTTGAGAAACTCAAAATTTTCACAGTTCTGATGCTCGAAACGAATAACTAGAACGGCCTAGGGGAAAAGTACGCATACCGTTGTAATCGGGCGAGTTTCTACTTTCAGATGCAACAGAAATTTTGCGGATTGGTCAATCCGTTCGCGAGATATGGCAGTTTGGAAGTAAGAAACGCTTGAGAAACTCAAAATTTTTGCAGTTCTGATGCTCGAAACGAATAACTAGGGCGGCCTAGGGGAAAAGTACGCACAGTGTTGTAATCGGGCGAGTTTCTACTTTCAGATGCAACAGAAATTTTGTGGATTGGTAAATCCGTTCGCGAGATATGGCAGTTTGGAAGTAAGAAACGCTTGAGAAACTCAAAATTTTCACAGTTCTGATGCTCGAAACGAATAACTAGAACGGCCTAGGGGAAAAGTACGCATACCGTTGTAATCGGGCGAGTTTCTACTTTCAGATGCAACAGAAATTTTGTGGATTGGTAAATCCGTTCGCGAGATATGGCAGTTTGGAAGTAAGAAACGCTTGAGAAACTCAAAATTTTCGCAGTTCTGATGCTCGAAACGAATAACTAGAACGGCCTAGGGGAAAAGTACGCATAGTGTTGTAATCGGGCGACTTCTACTTTCAGATGCAACAGAAATTTTGCAGATTGGTCAATCCGTTCGCGAGATATGGCAGTTTGGAAGTAAGAAACGCTTGAGAAACTCAAAATTTTCACAGTTCTGATGCTCTAAACGAATAACTAGAACGGCCTAGGGGAAAAGTACGCATACCGTTGTAATCGGGCGAGTTTCTACCTTCAGATGCAACAGAAATTTTGCGGATTGGTCAATCCTTTCGCGAGATATGGCAGTTTGGAAGTAAGAAACGCTTGAGAAACTCAAAATTTTCGCAGTTCTGATGCTCGAAACGAATAACTAGAACGGCCTAGGGGAAAAGTGCGCATACCGTTGTAATCGGGCGAGTTTCTACTTTCAGATGCAACTGAAATTTTGCGGATTGGTCAATCCGTTCGCGAGATATGGCAGTTTGGAGGTAAGAAACGCTTGAGAAACTCAAAATTTTCGCAGTTCTGATGCTCGAAACGAATAACTAGAACGGCCTAGGGGAAAAGTACGCATAGTGTTGTAATCGGGCGAGTTTCTACTTTCAGATTCAACAGAAATTTTGCGGATTGGTCAATCTGTTCGCGAGATATGGCAGTTTGGAAGTAAGAAACGCTTGAGAAACTCAAAATTTTCACAGTTCTGATGCTCGAAACGAATAACTAGAACGGCCTAGGGGAAAAGTACGCATACCGTTGTAATCGGGCGAGTTTCTACTTTCAGATGCAACAGAAATTTTGCGGATTGGTCAATCCGTTCGCGAGATATGGCAGTTTGGAAGTAAGAAACGCTTGAGAAACTCAAAATTTTTGCAGTTCTGATGCTCGAAACGAATAACTAGGGCGGCCTAGGGGAAAAGTACGCACAGTGTTGTAATCGGGCGAGTTTCTACTTTCAGATGCAACAGAAATTTTGCGGATTGGTCAATCCGTTCGTGAGATATGGCAGTTTGGAAGTAAGAAACGCTTGAGAAACTCAAAATTTTCGCAGTTCTGTTGCTCGAAACGAATAACTAGAACGGGCTAGGGGAAAAGTACGCATACAGTTGTAATCGGGCGAGTTTCTACTTTCAGATGCAACAGAAATTTTGTGGATTGGTAAATCCGTTCGCGAGATATGGCAGTTTGGAAGTAAGAAACGCTTGAGAAACTCAAAATTTTCACAGTTCTGATGCTCGAAACGAATAACTAGAACGGCCTAGGGGAAAAGTACGCATACCGTTGTAATCGGGCGAGTTTCTACTTTCAGATGCAACAGAAATTTTGTGGATTGGTAAATCCGTTCGCGAGATATGGCAGTTTGGAAGTAAGAAACGCTTGAGAAACTCAAAATTTTCGCAGTTCTGATGCTCGAAACGAATAACTAGAACGGCCTAGGGGAAAAGTACGCATAGTGTTGTAATCGGGCGACTTCTACTTTCAGATGCAACAGAAATTTTGCAGATTGGTCAATCCGTTCGCGAGATATGGCAGTTTGGAAGTAAGAAACGCTTGAGAAACTCAAAATTTTCACAGTTCTGATGCTCTAAACGAATAACTAGAACGGCCTAGGGGAAAAGTACGCATACCGTTGTAATCGGGCGAGTTTCTACCTTCAGATGCAACAGAAATTTTGCGGATTGGTCAATCCTTTCGCGAGATATGGCAGTTTGGAAGTAAGAAACGCTTGAGAAACTCAAAATTTTCGCAGTTCTGATGCTCGAAACGAATAACTAGAACGGCCTAGGGGAAAAGTGCGCATACCGTTGTAATCGGGCGAGTTTCTACTTTCAGATGCAACTGAAATTTTGCGGATTGGTCAATCCGTTCGCGCGATATAGCAGTTTGGAGGTAAGCAACGCTTGAGAAACTCAAAATTTTCGCAGTTCTGTTGCTCGAAACGAATAACTAGAACGGTCTAGGGGAAAAGTACGCATACAGTTGTAATCGGGCGAATCTCTACTTTAAGATGCAACAGAAATTTTGCGGATTGGTCAATCCGTTCGCGAGATATGGCAGTTTGGAGGTAAGAAACGCTCGAGAAACTCAAAATTTTCGCAGTTCTGATGCTCGACAAGCATAACTAGAACGGCCTAGGGGAAAAGTACGCATAGTGTTGTAATCGGGCGAGTTTCTACTTTCAGATGCAACAGAAATTTTGCGGATTGGTCAATCCGTTCGCGAGATATGGCAGTTTGGAGGTAAGAAACGCTTGAGAAACTCAAAATTTTCGCAGTTCTGATGCTCGAAACGAATAACTAGGACGGCCTAGGGGAAAAGTACGCATAGTATTGTAATCGGGCGAGTTTCTACTTTCAGATGCAACAGAAATTTTGCGGATTGGTCAATCTGTTCGCGAGATATGGCAGTTTGGAAGTAAGAAACGCTTGAGAAACTCAAAATTTTCGCAGTTCTGTTGCTCGAAACGAATAACTAGAACGGGCTAGGGGAAAAGTACGCATACAGTTGTAATCGGGCGAGTTTCTACTTTCAGATGCAACAGAAATTTTGTGGATTGGTAAATCCGTACGCGAGATATGGCAGTTTGGATGTAAGAAACGCTTGAGAAACTCAAAATTTTCGCAGTTCTGATGCTCGAAACGAATAACTAGAACGGCCTAGGGGAAAAGTACGCATAGTGTTGTAATCGGGCGAGTATCTACTTTCAGATGCAACAGAAATTTTGCAGATTGGTCAATCCGTTCGCGAGATATGGCAGTTTGGAAGTAAGAAACGCTTGAGAAACTCAAAATTTTCACAGTTCTGATGCTCTAAACGAATAACTAGAACGGCCTAGGGGAAAAGTACGCATAGTGTTGTAATCGGGCGAGTTTCTACTTTCAGATGCAACTGAAATTTTGCGGATTGGTCAATCCGTTCGCGAGATATGGCAGTTTGGAGGTAAGAAACGCTTGAGAAACTCAAAATTTTTGCAGTTCTGATGCTCGAAACGAATAACTAGGGCGGCCTAGGGGAAAAGTACGCACAGTGTTGTAATCGGGCGAGTTTCTACTTTCAGATGCAACAGAAATTTTGCGGATTGGTCAATCCGTTCGCGAGATATGGCAGTTTGGAAGTAAGAAACGCTTGAGATACTCAAAATTTTCACAGTTCTGATGCTCGAAACGAATAACTAGAACGGCCTAGGGGAAAAGTACGCATACCGTTGTAATCGGGCGAGTTTCTACTTTCAGATGCAACAGAAATTTTGCGGATTGGTCAATCCGTTCGTGAGATATGGCAGTTTGGAAGTAAGAAACGCTTGAGAAACTCAAAATTTTTGCAGTTCTGATGCTCGAAACGAATAACTAGAACGGGCTAGGGGAAAAGTACGCATACAGTTGTAATCGGGCGAGTTTCTACTTTCAGATGCAACAGAAATTTTGTAGATTGGTAAATCCGTTCGCGAGATATGGCAGTTTGGACGTAAGAAACGCTTGAGAAACTCAAAATTTTCGCAGTTCTGATGCTCGAAACGAATAACTAGAACGGCCTAGGGGAAAAGTACGCATAGTGTTGTAATCGGGCGAGTTTCTACTTTCAGATGCAACAGAAATTTTGCAGATTGGTCAATCCGTTCGCGAGATATGGCAGTTTGGAAGTAAGAAACGCTTGAGAAACTCAAAATTTTCGCAGTTCTGTTGCTCGAAACGAATAACTAGAACGGGCTAGGGGAAAAGTACGCATACAGTTGTAATCGGGCGAGTTTCTACTTTCAGATGCAACAGAAATTTTGTGGATTGGTAAATCCGTACGCGAGATATGGCAGTTTGGATGTAAGAAACGCTCGAGAAACTCAAAATTTTCGCAGTTCTGATGCTCGAAACGAATAACTAGAACGGCCTAGGGGAAAAGTACGCATAGTGTTGTAATCGGGCGAGTTTCTACTTTCAGATGCAACAGAAATTTTGCGGATTGGTCAATCCGTTCGCGAGATATGGCAGTTTGGAGGTAAGAAACGCTTGAGAAACTCAAAATTTTCGCAGTTCTGATGCTCGAAACGAATAACTAGGACGGCCTAGGGGAAAAGTACGCATAGTGTTGTAATCGGGCGAGTTTCTACTTTCAGATGCAACAGAAATTTTGCGGATTGGTCAATCTGTTCGCGAGATATGGCAGTTTGGAAGTAAGAAACGCTTGAGAAACTCAAAATTTTCGCAGTTCTGTTGCTCGAAACGAATAACTAGAACGGGCTAGGGGAAAAGTACGCATACAGTTGTAATCGGGCGAGTTTCTACTTTCAGATGCAACAGAAATTTTGTGGATTGGTAAATCCGTACGCGAGATATGGCAGTTTGGATGTAAGAAACGCTTGAGAAACTCAAAATTTTCGCAGTTCTGATGCTCGAAACGAATAACTAGAACGGCCTAGGGGAAAAGTACGCATAGTGTTGTAATCGGGCGAGTATCTACTTTCAGATGCAACAGAAATTTTGCAGATTGGTCAATCCGTTCGCGAGATATGGCAGTTTGGAAGTAAGAAACGCTTGAGAAACTCAAAATTTTCACAGTTCTGATGCTCTAAACGAATAACTAGAACGGCCTAGGGGAAAAGTACGAATAGTGTTGTAATCGGGCGAGTTTCTACTTTCAGATGCAACAGAAATTGTGCGGATTGGTCAATCCGTTCGCGAGATGTGGCAGTTTGTAGGTGAGAAACGCTTGAGAAACTCAAAATTTTCGCAGTTCTGATGCTCGAAACGAATAACTAGAACGGCCTAGGGGAAAAGTACGCATACCGTTGTAATCGGGCGAGTTTCTACCTTCAGATGCAACAGAAATTTTGCGGATTGGTCAATCCTTTCGCGAGATATGGCAGTTTGGAAGTAAGAAACGCTTGAGAAACTCAAAATTTTCGCAGTTCTGATGCTCGAAACGAATAACTAGAACGGCCTAGTGGAAAAGTGCGCATACCGTTGTAATCGGGCGAGTTTCTACTTTCAGATGCAACTGAAATTTTGCGGATTGGTCAATCCGTTCGCGCGATATAGCAGTTTGGAGGTAAGCAACGCTTGAGAAACTCAAAATTTTCGCAGTTCTGTTGCTCGAAACGAATAACTAGAACGGCCTAGGGGAAAAGTGCGCATACCGTTGTAATCGGGCGAGTTTCTACTTTCAGATGCAACTGAAATTTTGCGGATTGGTCAATCCGTTCGCGCGATATAGCAGTTTGGAGGTAAGCAACGCTTGAGGAACTCAAAATTTTCGCAGTTCTGTTGCTCGAAACGAATAACTAGAACGGGCTAGGGGAAAAGTACGCATACAGTTGTAATCGGGCGAATCTCTACTTTCAGATGCAACAGAAATTTTGCGGATTGGTCAATCCGTTCGCGAGATATGGCAGTTTGGAGGTAAGAAACGCTCGAGAAACTCAAAATTTTCGCAGTTCTGATGCTCGACAAGCATAACAAGAACGGCCTAGGGGAAAAGTACGCATAGTGTTGTAATCGGGCGAGTTTCTACTTTCAGATGCAACTGAAATTTTGCGGATTGGTCAATCCGTTCGCGCGATATAGCAGTTTGGAGGTAAGCAACGCTTGAGAAACTCAAAATTTTCGCAGTTCTGTTGCTCGAAACGAATAACTAGAACGGCCTAGGGGAAAAGTACGCATACCGTTGTAATCGGGAGAGTTTCTACTTTCAGATGCAACAGAAATTTTGCGGATTGGTCAATCCGTTCGCGAGATATGGCAGTTTGGAAGTAAGAAACGCTTGAGAAACTCAAAATTTTTGCAGTTCTGATGCTCGAAACGAATAACTAGGGCGGCCTAGGGGAAAAGAACGCACAGTGTTGTAATCGGGCGAGTTTCTACTTTCAGATGCAACAGAAATTTTGAGGATTGGTCAATCCGTTCGCGAGATAAGGCAGTTTGGAGGTAAGAAACGCTTGAGAAACTCAAAATTTTCGCAGTTCTGATGCTCGAAACGAATAACTAGAACGGCCTAGGGGAAAAGTACGAATAGTGTTGTAATCGGGCGAGTTTCTGCTTTCAGATGCAACAGAAATTGTGCGGATTGGTCAATCCGTTCCCGAGATATGGCAGTTTGGAGGTAAGAAACGCTCGAGAAACTCAAAATTTTCGCAGTTCTGATGCTCGACAAGCATAGCTAGAACGGCCTAGGGGAAAAGTACGCACACCGTTGTAATCGGGCGAGTTTCTACTTTCAGATGCAACAGAAATTTTGCGGATTGGTCAATCCGTTCGCGAGTTATGGCAGTTTGGAGGTAAGAAACGCTTGAGAAACTCAAAATTTGCGCAGTTCTGATGCTCGAAACGAATAACTAGAACGGCCTAGGGGAAAAGTACGCATAGTGTTGTAATCGGGCGAGTTTCTACTTTCAGATGCAACAGAAATTTTGCGGATTGGTCAATCCGTTCGCGAGATATGGCAGTTTGGAAGTAAGAAACGCTTGAGAAACTCAAAATTTTCGCAGTTCTGATGCTCGAAACGAATAACTAGAACGGCCTAGGGGAAAAGTACGCATAGTGTTGTAGTCGGGGGAGTTTCTACTTTCAGATGCAACAGAAATGTTGCCGATTGGTCCAACCGTTCGCGAGATATGGCAGTTTGGAGGTAAGAAACGCTCGAGAAACTCAAAATTTTCGCAGTTCTGATGCTCGACAAGCATAACTAGAACGGCCTAGGGGAAAAGTACGCATAGTGTTGATATGGGGCGAGTTTCTACTTTCAGATGCAACAGAAATTTTGCGGATTGGTCAATCCGTTCGCGAGATATGGCAGTTTGGATGTAAGAAACGCTTGAAAAACTCAAAATTTTCGCAGTTCTGTTGCTCGAAACGAATAACTAGAACGGGCTAGGGGAAAAGTACGCACACCGTTGTAATCGGGCGAGTTTCTACTTTCAGATGCAACAGAAATTTTGCGGATTGGTCAATCCGTTCGCGAGTTATGGCAGTTTGGAGGTAAGAAACGCTTGAGAAACTCAAAATTTTCGCAATTCTGATGCTCGAAACGAATAACTAGAACGGCTTAGGGGAAAAGTACGCATAGTGTTGTAATCGGGCGAGTTTCTACTTCCAGATGCAACAGAAATTTTGCGGATTGGTCAATCCGTTCGCGAGATATGGCAGTTTGGATGTAAGCAACGCTTGAAAAACTCAAAATTTTCGCAGTTCTGTTGCTCGAAACGAATAACTAGAACGGGCTAGGGGAAAAGTACGCACACCGTTGTAATCGGGCGAGTTTCTACTTTCAGATGCAACAGAAATTTTGCGGATTGGTCAATCCGTTCGCGAGTTATGGCAGTTTGGAGGTAAGAAACGCTTGAGAAACTCAAAATTTTCGCAATTCTGATGCTCGAAACGAATAACTAGAACGGCTTAGGGGAAAAGTACGCATAGTGTTGTAATCGGGCGAGTTTCTACTTCCAGATGCAACAGAAATTTTGCGGATTGGTCAATCCGTTCGCGAGATATGGCTGTTTGGAAGTAAGAAACGCTTGAGAAACTCAAAATTTTCGCAGTTCTGATGCTCGAAACGAATAACTAGAACGGCCTAGGGGAAAAGTAGGCATAGTGTTGTAGTCGGGGGAGTTTCTACTTTCAGATGCAACAGAAATTATGCGGATTGGTCAATCCGTTCGCGAGATATGGCTGTTTGGAAGTAAGAAACGCTTGAGAAACTCAAAATTTTCGCAGTTCTGATGCTCGAAACGAATAACTAGAACTGCCTAGGGGAAAAGTACGCATAGTGTTGTAATCGGGCGAGTTTCTACTTTCAGATGCAACAGAAATTTTGCGGATTGGTCAATCCGTTCGCGAGGTATGGCAGTTTGGAGGTAAGAACCGCTCGAGAAACTCAAAATTTTCGCAGTTCTGATGCTCGACAAGCATAACTAGAACGGCCTAGGGGAAAAGTACGCACACCGTTGCAATCGGGCGAGTTTCTACTTTCTGATGCAACAGAAATTTTGCGGATTGGTCAATCCGTTCGCGAGATATGGCAGTTTGGATGTAAGCAACGCTTGAAAAACTCAAAATTTTCGCAGTTCTGTTGCTCGAAACGAATAACTAGAACGGGCTAGGGGAAAAGTACGCACACCGTTGTAATCGGGCGAGTTTCTACTTTCAGATGCAACAGAAATTTTGCGGATTGGTCAATCCGTTCGCGAGATATGGCAGTTTGGAAGTAAGAAACGCTTGAGAAACTCAAAATTTTCGCAGTTCTGATGCTCGAAACGAATAACTAGAACGGCCTAGGGGAAAAGTACGCATAGTGTTGTAGTCGGGGGAGTTTCTACTTTCAGATGCAACAGAAATGTTGCCGATTGGTCCATCCGTTCGCGAGATATGGCAGTTTGGAGGTAAGAAACGCTCGAGAAACTCAAAATTTTCGCAGTTCTGATGCTCGACAAGCATAACTAGAACGGCCTAGGGGAAAAGTACGCATAGTGTTGATATGGGGCGAGTTTCTACTTTCAGATGCAACAGAAATTTTGCGGATTGGTCAATCCGTTCGCGAGATATGGCAGTTTGGATGTAAGAAACGCTTGAAAAACTCAAAATTTTCGCAGTTCTGTTGCTCGAAACGAATAACTAGAACGGGCTAGGGGAAAAGTACGCACACCGTTGTAATCGGGCGAGTTTCTACTTTCAGATGCAACAGAAATTTTGCGGATTGGTCAATCCGTTCGCGAGTTATGGCAGTTTGGAGGTAAGAAACGCTTGAGAAACTCAAAATTTTCGCAATTCTGATGCTCGAAACGAATAACTAGAACGGCTTAGGGGAAAAGTACGCATAGTGTTGTAATCGGGCGAGTTTCTACTTCCAGATGCAACAGAAATTTTGCGGATTGGTCAATCCGTTCGCGAGATATGGCAGTTTGGATGTAAGCAACGCTTGAAAAACTCAAAATTTTCGCAGTTCTGTTGCTCGAAACGAATAACTAGAACGGGCTAGGGGAAAAGTACGCACACCGTTGTAATCGGGCGAGTTTCTACTTTCAGATGCAACAGAAATTTTGCGGATTGGTCAATCCGTTCGCGAGTTATGGCAGTTTGGAGGTAAGAAACGCTTGAGAAACTCAAAATTTTCGCAATTCTGATGCTCGAAACGAATAACTAGAACGGCTTAGGGGAAAAGTACGCATAGTGTTGTAATCGGGCGAGTTTCTACTTCCAGATGCAACAGAAATTTTGCGGATTGGTCAATCCGTTCGCGAGATATGGCTGTTTGGAAGTAAGAAACGCTTGAGAAACTCAAAATTTTCGCAGTTCTGATGCTCGAAACGAATAACTAGAACGGCCTAGGGGAAAAGTACGCATAGTGTTGTAGTCGGGGGAGTTTCTACTTTCAGATGCAACAGAAATTATGCGGATTGGTCAATCCGTTCGCGAGATATGGCTGTTTGGAAGTAAGAAACGCTTGAGAAACTCAAAATTTTCGCAGTTCTGATGCTCGAAACGAATAACTAGAACTGCCTAGGGGAAAAGTACGCATAGTGTTGTAATCGGGCGAGTTTCTACTTTCAGATGCAACAGAAATTTTGCGGATTGGTCAATCCGTTCGCGAGGTATGGCAGTTTGGAGGTAAGAACCGCTCGAGAAACTCAAAATTTTCGCAGTTCTGATGCTCGACAAGCATAACTAGAACGGCCTAGGGGAAAAGTACGCACACCGTTGCAATCGGGCGAGTTTCTACTTTCTGATGCAACAGAAATTTTGCGGATTGGTCAATCCGTTCGCGAGATATGGCAGTTTGGATGTAAGCAACGCTTGAAAAACTCAAAATTTTCGCAGTTCTGTTGCTCGAAACGAATAACTAGAACGGGCTAGGGGAAAAGTACGCACACCGTTGTAATCGGGCGAGTTTCTACTTTCAGATGCAACAGAAATTTTGCGGATTGGTCAATCCGTTCGCGAGTTATGGCAGTTTGGAGGTAAGAAACGCTTGAGAAACTCAAAATTTTCGCAATTCTGATGCTCGAAACGAATAACTAGAACGGCTTAGGGGAAAAGTACGCATAGTGTTGTAATCGGGCGAGTTTCTACTTCCAGATGCAACAGAAATTTTGCGGATTGGTCAATCCGTTCGCGAGATATGGCTGTTTGGAAGTAAGAAACGCTTGAGAAACTCAAAATTTTCGCAGTTCTGATGCTCGAAACGAATAACTAGAACGGCCTAGGGGAAAAGTACGCATAGTGTTGTAGTCGGGGGAGTTTCTACTTTCAGATGCAACAGAAATTTTGCGGATTGGTCAATCCGTTCGCGAGATAAGGCAGTTTGGAGGTAAGAAACGCTTGAGAAACTCAAAATTTTCGCAGTTCTGATGCTCGAAACGAATAACTAGAACGGCCTAGGGGAAAAGTACGAATAGTGTTGTAATCAGGCGAGTTTCTACTTTCAGATGCAACAGAAATTTTGCGAATTGGTCAATCCGTTCGCGAGAAATGGCAGTTTGGAGGTAAGAAACGCTCGAGAAACGCAAAATTTTCGCAGTTCTGATGCTCGACAAGCATAACTAGAACGGCCTAGGGGAAAAGTACGCACACCGTTGTAATCGGGCGAGTTTCTACTTTCCGATGCAACAGAAATTTTGCGGATTGGTCAATCCGTTCGCGAGATATGGCAGTTTGGAAGTAAGAAACGCTTGAGAAACTCAAAATTTTTGCAGTTCTGATGCTCGAAACGAATAACTAGGGCGGCCTAGGGGAAAAGTACGCACAGTGTTGTAATCGGGCGAGTTTCTACTTTCAGATGCAACAGAAATTTTGCGGATTGGTCAATCCGTTCGTGAGATATGGCAGTTTGGAAGTAAGAAACGCTTGAGAAACTCAAAATTTTCGCAGTTCTGTTGCTCGAAACGAATAACTAGAACGGGCTAGGGGAAAAGTACGCATACAGTTGTAATCGGGCGAGTTTCTACTTTCAGATGCAACAGAAATTTTGTGGATTGGTAAATCCGTTCGCGAGATATGGCAGTTTGGAAGTAAGAAACGCTT
Organism: Ptiloglossa arizonensis; assembly: GCF_051014685.1. NCBI lineage: Eukaryota > Metazoa > Arthropoda > Insecta > Hymenoptera > Colletidae > Ptiloglossa > Ptiloglossa arizonensis. Next base: position 598,257 of record NW_027478703.1, on the reverse strand, counting down.
GAGAAACTCAAAATTTTCACAGTTCTGATGCTCGAAACGAATAACTAGAACGGCCTAGGGGAAAAGTACGCATACCGTTGTAATCGGGCGAGTTTCTACTTTCAGATGCAACAGAAATTTTGTGGATTGGTAAATCCGTTCGCGAGATATGGCAGTTTGGAAGTAAGAAACGCTTGAGAAACTCAAAATTTTCGCAGTTCTGATGCTCGAAACGAATAACTAGAACGGCCTAGGGGAAAAGTACGCATAGTGTTGTAATCGGGCGACTTCTACTTTCAGATGCAACAGAAATTTTGCAGATTGGTCAATCCGTTCGCGAGATATGGCAGTTTGGAAGTAAGAAACGCTTGAGAAACTCAAAATTTTCACAGTTCTGATGCTCTAAACGAATAACTAGAACGGCCTAGGGGAAAAGTACGCATACCGTTGTAATCGGGCGAGTTTCTACCTTCAGATGCAACAGAAATTTTGCGGATTGGTCAATCCTTTCGCGAGATATGGCAGTTTGGAAGTAAGAAACGCTTGAGAAACTCAAAATTTTCGCAGTTCTGATGCTCGAAACGAATAACTAGAACGGCCTAGGGGAAAAGTGCGCATACCGTTGTAATCGGGCGAGTTTCTACTTTCAGATGCAACTGAAATTTTGCGGATTGGTCAATCCGTTCGCGCGATATAGCAGTTTGGAGGTAAGCAACGCTTGAGAAACTCAAAATTTTCGCAGTTCTGTTGCTCGAAACGAATAACTAGAACGGTCTAGGGGAAAAGTACGCATACAGTTGTAATCGGGCGAATCTCTACTTTAAGATGCAACAGAAATTTTGCGGATTGGTCAATCCGTTCGCGAGATATGGCAGTTTGGAGGTAAGAAACGCTCGAGAAACTCAAAATTTTCGCAGTTCTGATGCTCGACAAGCATAACTAGAACGGCCTAGGGGAAAAGTACGCATAGTGTTGTAATCGGGCGAGTTTCTACTTTCAGATGCAACAGAAATTTTGCGGATTGGTCAATCCGTTCGCGAGATATGGCAGTTTGGAGGTAAGAAACGCTTGAGAAACTCAAAATTTTCGCAGTTCTGATGCTCGAAACGAATAACTAGGACGGCCTAGGGGAAAAGTACGCATAGTATTGTAATCGGGCGAGTTTCTACTTTCAGATGCAACAGAAATTTTGCGGATTGGTCAATCTGTTCGCGAGATATGGCAGTTTGGAAGTAAGAAACGCTTGAGAAACTCAAAATTTTCGCAGTTCTGTTGCTCGAAACGAATAACTAGAACGGGCTAGGGGAAAAGTACGCATACAGTTGTAATCGGGCGAGTTTCTACTTTCAGATGCAACAGAAATTTTGTGGATTGGTAAATCCGTACGCGAGATATGGCAGTTTGGATGTAAGAAACGCTTGAGAAACTCAAAATTTTCGCAGTTCTGATGCTCGAAACGAATAACTAGAACGGCCTAGGGGAAAAGTACGCATAGTGTTGTAATCGGGCGAGTATCTACTTTCAGATGCAACAGAAATTTTGCAGATTGGTCAATCCGTTCGCGAGATATGGCAGTTTGGAAGTAAGAAACGCTTGAGAAACTCAAAATTTTCACAGTTCTGATGCTCTAAACGAATAACTAGAACGGCCTAGGGGAAAAGTACGCATAGTGTTGTAATCGGGCGAGTTTCTACTTTCAGATGCAACTGAAATTTTGCGGATTGGTCAATCCGTTCGCGAGATATGGCAGTTTGGAGGTAAGAAACGCTTGAGAAACTCAAAATTTTTGCAGTTCTGATGCTCGAAACGAATAACTAGGGCGGCCTAGGGGAAAAGTACGCACAGTGTTGTAATCGGGCGAGTTTCTACTTTCAGATGCAACAGAAATTTTGCGGATTGGTCAATCCGTTCGCGAGATATGGCAGTTTGGAAGTAAGAAACGCTTGAGATACTCAAAATTTTCACAGTTCTGATGCTCGAAACGAATAACTAGAACGGCCTAGGGGAAAAGTACGCATACCGTTGTAATCGGGCGAGTTTCTACTTTCAGATGCAACAGAAATTTTGCGGATTGGTCAATCCGTTCGTGAGATATGGCAGTTTGGAAGTAAGAAACGCTTGAGAAACTCAAAATTTTTGCAGTTCTGATGCTCGAAACGAATAACTAGAACGGGCTAGGGGAAAAGTACGCATACAGTTGTAATCGGGCGAGTTTCTACTTTCAGATGCAACAGAAATTTTGTAGATTGGTAAATCCGTTCGCGAGATATGGCAGTTTGGACGTAAGAAACGCTTGAGAAACTCAAAATTTTCGCAGTTCTGATGCTCGAAACGAATAACTAGAACGGCCTAGGGGAAAAGTACGCATAGTGTTGTAATCGGGCGAGTTTCTACTTTCAGATGCAACAGAAATTTTGCAGATTGGTCAATCCGTTCGCGAGATATGGCAGTTTGGAAGTAAGAAACGCTTGAGAAACTCAAAATTTTCGCAGTTCTGTTGCTCGAAACGAATAACTAGAACGGGCTAGGGGAAAAGTACGCATACAGTTGTAATCGGGCGAGTTTCTACTTTCAGATGCAACAGAAATTTTGTGGATTGGTAAATCCGTACGCGAGATATGGCAGTTTGGATGTAAGAAACGCTCGAGAAACTCAAAATTTTCGCAGTTCTGATGCTCGAAACGAATAACTAGAACGGCCTAGGGGAAAAGTACGCATAGTGTTGTAATCGGGCGAGTTTCTACTTTCAGATGCAACAGAAATTTTGCGGATTGGTCAATCCGTTCGCGAGATATGGCAGTTTGGAGGTAAGAAACGCTTGAGAAACTCAAAATTTTCGCAGTTCTGATGCTCGAAACGAATAACTAGGACGGCCTAGGGGAAAAGTACGCATAGTGTTGTAATCGGGCGAGTTTCTACTTTCAGATGCAACAGAAATTTTGCGGATTGGTCAATCTGTTCGCGAGATATGGCAGTTTGGAAGTAAGAAACGCTTGAGAAACTCAAAATTTTCGCAGTTCTGTTGCTCGAAACGAATAACTAGAACGGGCTAGGGGAAAAGTACGCATACAGTTGTAATCGGGCGAGTTTCTACTTTCAGATGCAACAGAAATTTTGTGGATTGGTAAATCCGTACGCGAGATATGGCAGTTTGGATGTAAGAAACGCTTGAGAAACTCAAAATTTTCGCAGTTCTGATGCTCGAAACGAATAACTAGAACGGCCTAGGGGAAAAGTACGCATAGTGTTGTAATCGGGCGAGTATCTACTTTCAGATGCAACAGAAATTTTGCAGATTGGTCAATCCGTTCGCGAGATATGGCAGTTTGGAAGTAAGAAACGCTTGAGAAACTCAAAATTTTCACAGTTCTGATGCTCTAAACGAATAACTAGAACGGCCTAGGGGAAAAGTACGAATAGTGTTGTAATCGGGCGAGTTTCTACTTTCAGATGCAACAGAAATTGTGCGGATTGGTCAATCCGTTCGCGAGATGTGGCAGTTTGTAGGTGAGAAACGCTTGAGAAACTCAAAATTTTCGCAGTTCTGATGCTCGAAACGAATAACTAGAACGGCCTAGGGGAAAAGTACGCATACCGTTGTAATCGGGCGAGTTTCTACCTTCAGATGCAACAGAAATTTTGCGGATTGGTCAATCCTTTCGCGAGATATGGCAGTTTGGAAGTAAGAAACGCTTGAGAAACTCAAAATTTTCGCAGTTCTGATGCTCGAAACGAATAACTAGAACGGCCTAGTGGAAAAGTGCGCATACCGTTGTAATCGGGCGAGTTTCTACTTTCAGATGCAACTGAAATTTTGCGGATTGGTCAATCCGTTCGCGCGATATAGCAGTTTGGAGGTAAGCAACGCTTGAGAAACTCAAAATTTTCGCAGTTCTGTTGCTCGAAACGAATAACTAGAACGGCCTAGGGGAAAAGTGCGCATACCGTTGTAATCGGGCGAGTTTCTACTTTCAGATGCAACTGAAATTTTGCGGATTGGTCAATCCGTTCGCGCGATATAGCAGTTTGGAGGTAAGCAACGCTTGAGGAACTCAAAATTTTCGCAGTTCTGTTGCTCGAAACGAATAACTAGAACGGGCTAGGGGAAAAGTACGCATACAGTTGTAATCGGGCGAATCTCTACTTTCAGATGCAACAGAAATTTTGCGGATTGGTCAATCCGTTCGCGAGATATGGCAGTTTGGAGGTAAGAAACGCTCGAGAAACTCAAAATTTTCGCAGTTCTGATGCTCGACAAGCATAACAAGAACGGCCTAGGGGAAAAGTACGCATAGTGTTGTAATCGGGCGAGTTTCTACTTTCAGATGCAACTGAAATTTTGCGGATTGGTCAATCCGTTCGCGCGATATAGCAGTTTGGAGGTAAGCAACGCTTGAGAAACTCAAAATTTTCGCAGTTCTGTTGCTCGAAACGAATAACTAGAACGGCCTAGGGGAAAAGTACGCATACCGTTGTAATCGGGCGAGTTTCTACTTTCAGATGCAACAGAAATTTTGCGGATTGGTCAATCCGTTCGCGAGATATGGCAGTTTGGAAGTAAGAAACGCTTGAGAAACTCAAAATTTTTGCAGTTCTGATGCTCGAAACGAATAACTAGGGCGGCCTAGGGGAAAAGAACGCACAGTGTTGTAATCGGGCGAGTTTCTACTTTCAGATGCAACAGAAATTTTGAGGATTGGTCAATCCGTTCGCGAGATAAGGCAGTTTGGAGGTAAGAAACGCTTGAGAAACTCAAAATTTTCGCAGTTCTGATGCTCGAAACGAATAACTAGAACGGCCTAGGGGAAAAGTACGAATAGTGTTGTAATCGGGCGAGTTTCTGCTTTCAGATGCAACAGAAATTGTGCGGATTGGTCAATCCGTTCCCGAGATATGGCAGTTTGGAGGTAAGAAACGCTCGAGAAACTCAAAATTTTCGCAGTTCTGATGCTCGACAAGCATAGCTAGAACGGCCTAGGGGAAAAGTACGCACACCGTTGTAATCGGGCGAGTTTCTACTTTCAGATGCAACAGAAATTTTGCGGATTGGTCAATCCGTTCGCGAGTTATGGCAGTTTGGAGGTAAGAAACGCTTGAGAAACTCAAAATTTGCGCAGTTCTGATGCTCGAAACGAATAACTAGAACGGCCTAGGGGAAAAGTACGCATAGTGTTGTAATCGGGCGAGTTTCTACTTTCAGATGCAACAGAAATTTTGCGGATTGGTCAATCCGTTCGCGAGATATGGCAGTTTGGAAGTAAGAAACGCTTGAGAAACTCAAAATTTTCGCAGTTCTGATGCTCGAAACGAATAACTAGAACGGCCTAGGGGAAAAGTACGCATAGTGTTGTAGTCGGGGGAGTTTCTACTTTCAGATGCAACAGAAATGTTGCCGATTGGTCCAACCGTTCGCGAAATATGGCAGTTTGGAGGTAAGAAACGCTCGAGAAACTCAAAATTTTCGCAGTTCTGATGCTCGACAAGCATAACTAGAACGGCCTAGGGGAAAAGTACGCATAGTGTTGATATGGGGCGAGTTTCTACTTTCAGATGCAACAGAAATTTTGCGGATTGGTCAATCCGTTCGCGAGATATGGCAGTTTGGATGTAAGAAACGCTTGAAAAACTCAAAATTTTCGCAGTTCTGTTGCTCGAAACGAATAACTAGAACGGGCTAGGGGAAAAGTACGCACACCGTTGTAATCGGGCGAGTTTCTACTTTCAGATGCAACAGAAATTTTGCGGATTGGTCAATCCGTTCGCGAGTTATGGCAGTTTGGAGGTAAGAAACGCTTGAGAAACTCAAAATTTTCGCAATTCTGATGCTCGAAACGAATAACTAGAACGGCTTAGGGGAAAAGTACGCATAGTGTTGTAATCGGGCGAGTTTCTACTTCCAGATGCAACAGAAATTTTGCGGATTGGTCAATCCGTTCGCGAGATATGGCAGTTTGGATGTAAGCAACGCTTGAAAAACTCAAAATTTTCGCAGTTCTGTTGCTCGAAACGAATAACTAGAACGGGCTAGGGGAAAAGTACGCACACCGTTGTAATCGGGCGAGTTTCTACTTTCAGATGCAACAGAAATTTTGCGGATTGGTCAATCCGTTCGCGAGTTATGGCAGTTTGGAGGTAAGAAACGCTTGAGAAACTCAAAATTTTCGCAATTCTGATGCTCGAAACGAATAACTAGAACGGCTTAGGGGAAAAGTACGCATAGTGTTGTAATCGGGCGAGTTTCTACTTCCAGATGAAACAGAAATTTTGCGGATTGGTCAATCCGTTCGCGAGATATGGCTGTTTGGAAGTAAGAAACGCTTGAGAAACTCAAAATTTTCGCAGTTCTGATGCTCGAAACGAATAACTAGAACGGCCTAGGGGAAAAGTACGCATAGTGTTGTAGTCGGGGGAGTTTCTACTTTCAGATGCAACAGAAATTATGCGGATTGGTCAATCCGTTCGCGAGATATGGCTGTTTGGAAGTAAGAAACGCTTGAGAAACTCAAAATTTTCGCAGTTCTGATGCTCGAAACGAATAACTAGAACTGCCTAGGGGAAAAGTACGCATAGTGTTGTAATCGGGCGAGTTTCTACTTTCAGATGCAACAGAAATTTTGCGGATTGGTCAATCCGTTCGCGAGGTATGGCAGTTTGGAGGTAAGAACCGCTCGAGAAACTCAAAATTTTCGCAGTTCTGTTGCTCGAAACGAATAACTAGAACGGGCTAGGGGAAAAGTACGCACACCGTTGTAATCGGGCGAGTTTCTACTTTCAGATGCAACAGAAATTTTGCGGATTGGTCAATCCGTTCGCGAGTTATGGCAGTTTGGAGGTAAGAAGCGCTTGAGAAACTCAAAATTTCGCAATTCTGATGCTCGAAACGAATAACTAGAACGGCTTAGGGGAAAAGTACGCATAGTGTTGTAATCGGGCGAGTTTCTACTTCCAGATGCAACAGAAATTTTGCGGATTGGTCAATCCGTTCGCGAGATATGGCTGTTTGGAAGTAAGAAACGCTTGAGAAACTCAAAATTTTCGCAGTTCTGATGCTCGAACGAATAACTAGAACGGGCTAGGGGAAAAGTACGCACACCGTTGTAATCGGGCGAGTTTCTACTTTCAGATGCAACAGAAATTTTGCGGATTGGTCAATCCGTTCGCGAGTTATGGCAGTTTGGAGGTAAGAAACGCTTGAGAAACTCAAAATTTTCGCAATTCTGATGCTCGAAACGAATAACTAGAACGGCTTAGGGGAAAAGTACGCATAGTGTTGTAATCGGGCGAGTTTCTACTTCCAGATGCAACAGAAATTTTGCGGATTGGTCAATCCGTTCGCGAGATATGGCAGTTTGGAGGTAAGAAACGCTCGAGAAACTCAAAATTTTCGCAGTTCTGATGCTCGACAAGCATAACAAGAACGGCCTAGGGGAAAAGTACGCATAGTGTTGTAATCGGGCGAGTTTCTACTTTCAGATGCAACTGAAATTTTGCGGATTGGTCAATCCGTTCGCGCGATATAGCAGTTTGGAGGTAAGCAACGCTTGAGAAACTCAAAATTTTCGCAGTTCTGTTGCTCGAAACGAATAACTAGAACGGCCTAGGGGAAAAGTACGCATACCGTTGTAATCGGGCGAGTTTCTACTTTCAGATGCAACAGAAATTTTGCGGATTGGTCAATCCGTTCGCGAGATATGGCAGTTTGGAAGTAAGAAACGCTTGAGAAACTCAAAATTTTGCAGTTCTGATGCTCGAAACGAATAACTAGGGCGGCCTAGGGGAAAAGAACGCACAGTGTTGTAATCGGGCGAGTTTCTACTTTCAGATGCAACAGAAATTTTGAGGATTGGTCAATCCGTCGCGAGATAAGGCAGTTGGAGGTAAGAAACGCTTGTGAAACTCAAAATTTTCGCAGTTCTGATGCTCGAAACGAATAACTAGAACGGCCTAGGGGAAAAGTACGAATAGTGTTGTAATCGGGCGAGTTTCTGCTTTCAGATGCAACAGAAATTGTGCGGATTGGTCAATCCGTTCCCGAGATATGGCAGTTTGGAGGTAAGAAACGCTCGAGAAACTCAAATTTTCGCAGTTCTGATGCTCGACAAGCATAGCTAGAACGGCCTAGGGGAAAAGTACGCACACCGTTGTAATCGGGCGAGTTTCTACTTTCAGATGCAACAGAAATTTTGCGGATTGGTCAATCCGTTCGCGAGTTATGGCAGTTTGGAGGTAAGAAACGCTTGAGAAACTCAAAATTTGCGCAGTCTGATGCTCGAAACGAATAACTAGAACGGCCTAGGGGAAAAGTAACGCATAGTGTTGTAATCGGGCGAGTTTCTACTTTCAGATGCAACAGAAATTTTGCGGATTGGTCAATCCGTTCGCGAGATATGGCAGTTTGGAAGTAAGAAACGCTTGAGAAACTCAAAATTTCGCAGTTCTGATGCTCGAAACGAATAACTAGAACGGCCTAGGGGAAAAGTACGCATAGTGTTGTAGTCGGGGGAGTTTCTACTTTCAGATGCAACAGAAATGTTGCCGATTGGTCCAACCGTTCGCGAATATGGCAGTTTGGAGGTAAGAAACGCTCGAGAAACTCAAAATTTCGCAGTTCTGATGCTCGACAAGCATAACTAGAACGGCCTAGGGGAAAAGTACGCATAGTGTTGATATGGGGCGAGTTTCTACTTTCAGATGCACAGAAATTTTGCGGATTGGTCAATCCGTTCGCGAGATATGGCAGTTTGGATGTAAGAAACGCTTGAAAAACTCAAAATTTCGCAGTTCTGTTGCTCGAAACGTGCTCGAAACGAATAACTAGAACGGGCTAGGGGAAAAGTACGCACACCGTTGTAATCGGGCGAGTTTCTACTTTCAGATGCAACAGAAATTTTGCGGATTGGTCAATCCGTTCGCGAGTTATGGCAGTTTGGAGGTAAGAAACGCTTGAGAAACTCAAAATTTTCGCAATTCTGATGCTCGAAACGAATAACTAGAACGGCTTAGGGGAAAAGTACGCATAGTGTTGTAATCGGGCGAGTTTCTACTTCCAGATGCAACAGAAATTTTGCGGATTGGTCAATCCGTTCGCGAGATATGGCAGTTTGGATGTAAGCAACGCTTGAAAAACTCAAAATTTTCGCAGTTCTGTTGCTCGAAACGAATAACTAGAACGGGCTAGGGGAAAAGTACGCACACCGTTGTAATCGGGCGAGTTTCTACTTTCAGATGCAACAGAAATTTTGCGGATTGGTCAATCCGTTCGCGAGTTATGGCAGTTTGGAGGTAAGAAACGCTTGAGAAACTCAAAATTTTCGCAATTCTGATGCTCGAAACGAATAACTAGAACGGCTTAGGGGAAAAGTACGCATAGTGTTGTAATCGGGCGAGTTTCTACTTCCAGATGAAACAGAAATTTTGCGGATTGGTCAATCCGTTCGCGAGATATGGCTGTTTGGAAGTAAGAAACGCTTGAGAAACTCAAAATTTTCGCAGTTCTGATGCTCGAAACGAATAACTAGAACGGCCTAGGGGAAAAGTACGCATAGTGTTGTAGTCGGGGGAGTTTCTACTTTCAGATGCAACAGAAATTATGCGGATTGGTCAATCCGTTCGCGAGATATGGCTGTTTGGAAGTAAGAAACGCTTGAGAAACTCAAAATTTTCGCAGTTCTGATGCTCGAAACGAATAACTAGAACTGCCTAGGGGAAAAGTACGCATAGTGTTGTAATCGGGCGAGTTTCTACTTTCAGATGCAACAGAAATTTTGCGGATTGGTCAATCCGTTCGCGAGGTATGGCAGTTTGGAGGTAAGAACCGCTCGAGAAACTCAAAATTTTCGCAGTTCTGTTGCTCGAAACGAATAACTAGAACGGGCTAGGGGAAAAGTACGCACACCGTTGTAATCGGGCGAGTTTCTACTTTCAGATGCAACAGAAATTTTGCGGATTGGTCCATCCGTTCGCGAGATATGGCAGTTTGGAGGTAAGAAACGCTCGAGAAACTCAAAATTTTCGCAGTTCTGATGCTCGACAAGCATAACTAGAACGGCCTAGGGGAAAAGTACGCATAGTGTTGATATGGGGCGAGTTTCTACTTTCAGATGCAACAGAAATTTTGCGGATTGGTCAATCCGTTCGCGAGATATGGCAGTTTGGATGTAAGAAACGCTTGAAAAACTCAAAATTTTCGCAGTTCTGTTGCTCGAAACGAATAACTAGAACGGGCTAGGGGAAAAGTACGCACACCGTTGTAATCGGGCGAGTTTCTACTTTCAGATGCAACAGAAATTTTGCGGATTGGTCAATCCGTTCGCGAGTTATGGCAGTTTGGAGGTAAGAAACGCTTGAGAAACTCAAAATTTTCGCAATTCTGATGCTCGAAACGAATAACTAGAACGGCTTAGGGGAAAAGTACGCATAGTGTTGTAATCGGGCGAGTTTCTACTTCCAGATGCAACAGAAATTTTGCGGATTGGTCAATCCGTTCGCGAGATATGGCAGTTTGGATGTAAGCAACGCTTGAAAAACTCAAAATTTTCGCAGTTCTGTTGCTCGAAACGAATAACTAGAACGGGCTAGGGGAAAAGTACGCACACCGTTGTAATCGGGCGAGTTTCTACTTTCAGATGCAACAGAAATTTTGCGGATTGGTCAATCCGTTCGCGAGTTATGGCAGTTTGGAGGTAAGAAGCGCTTGAGAAACTCAAAATTTTCGCAATTCTGATGCTCGAAACGAATAACTAGAACGGCTTAGGGGAAAAGTACGCATAGTGTTGTAATCGGGCGAGTTTCTACTTCCAGATGCAACAGAAATTTTGCGGATTGGTCAATCCGTTCGCGAGATATGGCTGTTTGGAAGTAAGAAACGCTTGAGAAACTCAAAATTTTCGCAGTTCTGATGCTCGAAACGAATAACTAGAACGGCCTAGGGGAAAAGTACGCATAGTGTTGTAGTCGGGGGAGTTTCTACTTTCAAATGCAACAGAAATTATGCGGATTGGTCAATCCGTTCGCGAGATATGGCTGTTTGGAAGTAAGAAACGCTTGAGAAACTCAAAATTTTCGCAGTTCTGATGCTCGAAACGAATAACTAGAACTGCCTAGGGGAAAAGTACGCATAGTGTTGTAATCGGGCGAGTTTCTACTTTCAGATGCAACAGAAATTTTGCGGATTGGTCAATCCGTTCGCGAGGTATGGCAGTTTGGAGGTAAGAACCGCTCGAGAAACTTAAATTTTCGCAGTTCTGATGCTCGACAAGCATAACTAGAACGGCCTAGGGGAAAAGTACGCACACCGTTGCAATCGGGCGAGTTTCTACTTTCTGATGCAACAGAAATTTTGCGGATTGGTCAATCCGTTCGCGAGATATGGCAGTTTGGATGTAAGCAACGCTTGAAAAACTCAAAATTTTCGCAGTTCTGTTGCTCGAAACGAATAACTAGAACGGGCTAGGGGAAAAGTACGCACACCGTTGTAATCGGGCGAGTTTCTACTTTCAGATGCAACAGAAATTTTGCGGATTGGTCAATCCGTTCGCGAGTTATGGCAGTTTGGAGGTAAGAAACGCTTGAGAAACTCAAAATTTTCGCAATTCTGATGCTCGAAACGAATAACTAGAACGGCTTAGGGGAAAAGTACGCATAGTGTTGTAATCGGGCGAGTTTCTACTTCCAGATGCAACAGAAATTTTGCGGATTGGTCAATCCGTTCGCGAGATATGGCTGTTTGGAAGTAAGAAACGCTTGAGAAACTCAAAATTTTCGCAGTTCTGATGCTCGAAACGAATAACTAGAACGGCCTAGGGGAAAAGTACGCATAGTGTTGTAGTCGGGGGAGTTTCTACTTTCAGATGCAACAGAAATTTTGCGGATTGGTCAATCCGTTCGCGAGATAAGGCAGTTTGGAGGTAAGAAACGCTTGAGAAACTCAAAATTTTCGCAGTTCTGATGCTCGAAACGAATAACTAGAACGGCCTAGGGGAAAAGTACGAATAGTGTTGTAATCAGGCGAGTTTCTACTTTCAGATGCAACAGAAATTTTGCGAATTGGTCAATCCGTTCGCGAGAAATGGCAGTTTGGAGGTAAGCAACGCTTGAGAAACTCAAAATTTTCGCAGTTCTGATGCTCGAAACGAATAACTAGAACGGCCTAGGGGAAAAGTACGCATAGTGTTGTAGTCGGGGGAGTTTCTACTTTCAGATGCAACAGAAATTTTGCGGATTGGTCAATCCGTTCGCGAGATAAGGCAGTTTGGAGGTAAGAAACGCTCGAGAAACGCAAAATTTTCGCAGTTCTGATGCTCGACAAGCATAACTAGAACGGCCTAGGGGAAAAGTACGCACACCGTTGTAATCGGGCGAGTTTCTACTTTCCGATGCAACAGAAATTTTGCGGATTGGTCAATCCGTTCGCGAGATATGGCAGTTTGGAGGTAAGCAACGCTTGAAAAACTCAAAATTTTCGCAGTTCTGTTGCTCGAAACGAATAACTAGAACGGGCTAGGGGAAAAGTACGCACACCGTTGTAATCGGGCGAGTTTCTACTTTCAGATGCAACAGAAATTTTGCGGATTGGTCAATCCGTTCGCGAGTTATGGCAGTTTGGAGGTAAGAAACGCTTGAGAAACTCAAAATTTTCGCAGTTCTGATGCTCGAAACGAATAACTAGAACGGCCTAGGGGAAAAGTACGCATAGCGTTGTAATCGGGCGAGTTTCTACTTTCAGATGCAACAGAAATTTTGCGGATTGGTCAATCCGTTCGCGAGATATGGCAGTTTGGAAGTAAGAAACGCTTGAGAAACTCAAAATTTTCGCAGTTCTGATGCTCGAAACGAATAACTAGAACGGCCTAGGGGAAAAGTACGCATAGTGGTGTAGTCGGGGGAGTTTCTACTTTCAGATGCAACAGAAATTTTGCGGATTGGTCAATCCGTTCGCGAGATATGGCAGTTTGGAGGTAAGAAACGCTCGAGAAACTCAAAATTTTCGCAGTTCTGATGCTCGACAGGCATAACTAGAACGGCCTAGGGGAAAAGTACGCACACCGTTGTAATCGGGCGAGTTTCTACTTTCAGATGCAAGAGAAATTTTGCGGATTGGTCAATCCGTTCGCGAGATATGGCAGTTTGGAGGTAAGCAACGCTTGAATTACTCAAAATTTTCGCAGTTCTGTTGCCCGAAACGAATAACTAGAACGGGCTAGGGGAAAAGTACGCACACCGTTGTAATCGGGCGAGTTTCTACTTTCAGATGCAACAGAAATTTTGCGGATTGGTCAATCCGTTCGCGAGTTATGGCAGTTTGGAGGTAAGAAACGCTTGAGAAACTCAAAATTTTCGCAATTCTGATGCTCGAAACGAATAACTAGAACGGCTTAGGGGAAAAGTACGCATAGTGTTGTAATCGGGCGAGTTTCTACTTTCAGATGCAACAGAAATTTTGCGGATTGGTCAATCCGTTCGCGAGATATGGCAGTTTGGATGTAAGAAACGCTTGAGAAACTCAAAATTTTCGCAGTTCTGATGCTCGACAAGCATAACTAGAACGGCCTAGGGGAAAAGTACGCACACCGTTGCAATCGGGCGAGTTTCTACTTTCTGATGCAACAGAAATTTTGCGGATTGGTCAATCCGTTCGCGAGATATGGCAGTTTGGATGTAAGCAACGCTTGAAAAACTCAAAATTTTCGCAGTTCTGTTGCTCGAAACGAATAACTAGAACGGGCTAGGGGAAAAGTACGCACACCGTTGTAATCGGGCGAGTTTCTACTTTCAGATGCAACAGAAATTTTGCGGATTGGTCAATCCGTTCGCGAGTTATGGCAGTTTGGAGGTAAGAAACGCTTGAGAAACTCAAAATTTTCGCAGTTCTGATGCTCGAAACGAATAACTAGAACGGCCTAGGGGAAAAGTACGCATAGTGTTGTAATCGGGCGAGTTTCTACTTTCAGATGCAACAGAAATTTTGCGGATTGGTCAATCCGTTCGCGAGATATGGCAGTTTGGAAGTAAGAAACGCTTGAGAAACTCAAAATTTTCGCAGTTCTGATGCTCGAAACGAATAACTAGAACGGCCTAGGGGAAAAGTACGCATAGTGTTGTAGTCGGGGGAGTTTCTACTTTCAGATGCAACAGAAATGTTGCCGATTGGTCCATCCGTTCGCGAGATATGGCAGTTTGGAGGTAAGAAACGCTCGAGAAACTCAAAATTTTCGCAGTTCTGATGCTCGACAAGCATAACTAGAACGGCCTAGGGGAAAAGTACGCATAGTGTTGATATGGGGCGAGTTTCTACTTTCAGATGCAACAGAAATTTTGCGGATTGGTCAATCCGTTCGCGAGATATGGCAGTTTGGATGTAAGAAACGCTTGAAAAACTCAAAATTTTCGCAGTTCTGTTGCTCGAAACGAATAACTAGAACGGGCTAGGGGAAAAGTACGCACACCGTTGTAATCGGGCGAGTTTCTACTTTCAGATGCAACAGAAATTTTGCGGATTGGTCAATCCGTTCGCGAGTTATGGCAGTTTGGAGGTAAGAAACGCTTGAGAAACTCAAAATTTTCGCAATTCTGATGCTCGAAACGAATAACTAGAACGGCCTAGGGGAAAAGTACGCATAGTGTTGTAATCGGGCGAGTTTCTACTTTCAGATGCAACAGAAATTTTGCGGATTGGTCAATCCGTTCGCGAGATATGGCAGTTTGGAAGTAAGAAACGCTTGAGAAACTCAAAATTTTCGCAGTTCTGATGCTCGAAACGAATAACTAGAACGGCCTAGGGGAAAAGTACGAATAGTGTTGTAATCAGGCGAGTTTCTACTTTCAGATGCAACAGAAATTTTGCGAATTGGTCAATCCGTTCGCGAGAAATGGCAGTTTGGAGGTAAGAAACGCTCGAGAAACGCAAAATTTTCGCAGTTCTGATGCTCGACAAGCATAACTAGAACGGCCTAGGGGAAAAGTACGCACACCGTTGTAATCGGGCGAGTTTCTACTTTCCGATGCAACAGAAATTTTGCGGATTGGTCAATCCGTTCGCGAGATATGGCAGTTTGGAGGTAAGCAACGCTTGAAAAACTCAAAATTTTCGCAGTTCTGTTGCTCGAAACGAATAACTAGAACGGGCTAGGGGAAAAGTACGCACACCGTTGTAATCGGGCGAGTTTCTACTTTCAGATGCAACAGAAATTTTGCGGATTGGTCAATCCGTTCGCGAGTTATGGCAGTTTGGAGGTAAGAAACGCTTGAGAAACTCAAAATTTTCGCAGTTCTGATGCTCGAAACGAATAACTAGAACGGCCTAGGGGAAAAGTACGCATAGCGTTGTAATCGGGCGAGTTTCTACTTTCAGATGCAACAGAAATTTTGCGGATTGGTCAATCCGTTCGCGAGATATGGCAGTTTGGAAGTAAGAAACGCTTGAGAAACTCAAAATTTTCGCAGTTCTGATGCTCGAAACGAATAACTAGAACGGCCTAGGGGAAAAGTACGCATAGTGGTGTAGTCGGGGGAGTTTCTACTTTCAGATGCAACAGAAATTTTGCGGATTGGTCAATCCGTTCGCGAGATATGGCAGTTTGGAGGTAAGAAACGCTCGAGAAACTCAAAATTTTCGCAGTTCTGATGCTCGACAGGCATAACTAGAACGGCCTAGGGGAAAAGTACGCACACCGTTGTAATCGGGCGAGTTTCTACTTTCAGATGCAAGAGAAATTTTGCGGATTGGTCAATCCGTTCGCGAGATATGGCAGTTTGGAGGTAAGCAACGCTTGAATTACTCAAAATTTTCGCAGTTCTGTTGCCCGAAACGAATAACTAGAACGGGCTAGTGGAAAAGTACGCATACAGTTGTAATCGGGCGAGTTTCTACTTTCAGATGCAACAGAAATTTTGCGGATTGGTCAATCCGTTCGCGAGTTATGGCAGTTTGGAGGTAAGAAACGCTTGAGAAACTCAAAATTTTCGCAGTTCTGATGCTCGAAACGAATAACTAGAACGGCCTAGGGGAAAAGTACGCATAGTGTTGTAATCGGGCGAGTTTCTACTTTCAGATGCAACAGAAATTTTGCGGATTGGTCAATCCGTTCGCGAGATATGGCAGTTTGGAAGTAAGAAACGCTTGAGAAACTCAAAATTTTCGCAGTTCTGATGCACGAAACGAATAACTAGAACGGCCTAGGGGAAAAGTACGCATAGTATTGTAATCGGGCGAGTTTCTACTTTCAGATGCAACAGAAATTTTGCGGATTGTTCAATCCGTTCGCGAGATATGGCAGTTTGGATGTAAGAAACGCTTGAGAAACTCAAAATTTTCGCAGTTCTGATGCTCGAAACGAATAACTAGAACGGCCTAGGGGAAAAGTACGCATAGTGTTGATATGGGGCGAGTTTCTACTTTCAGATGCAACAGAAATTTTGCGTATTGGTCAATCCGTTCGCGAGTTATGGCAGTTTGGATGTAAGAAACGCTTGAGAAACTCAAAATTTTCGCAGTTCTGATGCTCGAAACGAATAACTAGAACGGCATAGGGGAAATGTACGCATAGTATTGTAATCGGGCGAGTTTCTACTTTCAGATGCAACAGAAATTTTGCGGATTGGTCAATCCGTTCGCGAGATATGGCAGTTTGGATGTAAGAAACGCTTGAGAAACTCAAAATTTTCGCAGTTCTGATGCTCGACAAGCATAACTAGAACGGCCTAGGGGAAAAGTACGCACACCGTTGCAATCGGGCGAGTTTCTACTTTCTGATGCAACAGAAATTTTGCGGATTGGTCAATCCGTTCGCGAGATATGGCAGTTTGGATGTAAGCAACGCTTGAAAAACTCAAAATTTTCGCAGTTCTGTTGCTCGAAACGAATAACTAGAACGGGCTAGGGGAAAAGTACGCACACCGTTGTAATCGGGCGAGTTTCTACTTTCAGATGCAACAGAAATTTTGCGGATTGGTCAATCCGTTCGCGAGTTATGGCAGTTTGGAGGTAAGAAACGCTTGAGAAACTCAAAATTTTCGCAATTCTGATGCTCGAAACGAATAACTAGAACGGCTTAGGGGAAAAGTACGCATAGTGTTGTAATCGGGCGAGTTTCTACTTCCAGATGCAACAGAAATTTTGCGGATTGGTCAATCCGTTCGCGAGATATGGCAGTTTGGAAGTAAGAAACGCTTGAGAAACTCAAAATTTTCGCAGTTCTGATGCTCGAAACGAATAACTAGAACGGCCTAGGGGAAAAGTACGAATAGTGTTGTAATCGGGCGAGTTTCTGCTTTCAGATGCAACAGAAATTGTGCGGATTGGTCAATCCGTTCCCGAGATATGGCAGTTTGGAGGTAAGAAACGCTCGAGAAACTCAAAATTTTCGCAGTTCTGATGCTCGACAAGCATAGCTAGAACGGCCTAGGGGAAAAGTACGCACACCGTTGTAATCGGGCGAGTTTCTACTTTCAGATGCAACAGAAATTTTGCGGATTGGTCAATCCGTTCGCGAGTTATGGCAGTTTGGAGGTAAGAAACGCTTGAGAAACTCAAAATTTGCGCAGTTCTGATGCTCGAAACGAATAACTAGAACGGCCTAGGGGAAAAGTACGCATAGTGTTGTAATCGGGCGAGTTTCTACTTTCAGATGCAACAGAAATTTTGCGGATTGGTCAATCCGTTCGCGAGATATGGCAGTTTGGAAGTAAGAAACGCTTGAGAAACTCAAAATTTTCGCAGTTCTGATGCTCGAAACGAATAACTAGAACGGCCTAGGGGAAAAGTACGCATAGTGTTGTAGTCGGGGGAGTTTCTACTTTCAGATGCAACAGAAATGTTGCCGATTGGTCCATCCGTTCGCGAGATATGGCAGTTTGGAGGTAAGAAACGCTCGAGAAACTCAAAATTTTCGCAGTTCTGATGCTCGACAAGCATAACTAGAACGGCCTAGGGGAAAAGTACGCATAGTGTTGATATGGGGCGAGTTTCTACTTTCAGATGCAACAGAAATTTTGCGGATTGGTCAATCCGTTCGCGAGATATGGCAGTTTGGATGTAAGAAACGCTTGAAAAACTCAAAATTTTCGCAGTTCTGTTGCTCGAAACGAATAACTAGAACGGCCTAGGGGAAAAGTACGCACACCGTTGTAATCGGGCGAGTTTCTACTTTCCGATGCAACAGAAATTTTGCGGATTGGTCAATCCGTTCGCGAGATATGGCAGTTTGGAGGTAAGCAACGCTTGAAAAACTCAAAATTTTCGCAGTTCTGTTGCTCGAAACGAATAACTAGAACGGGCTAGGGGAAAAGTACGCACACCGTAGTAATCGGGCGAGTTTCTACTTTCAGATGCAACAGAAATTTTGCGGATTGGTCAATCCATTCGCGAGTTATGGCAGTTTGGAGGTAAGAAACGCTTGAGAAACTCAAAATTTTCGCAGTTCTGATGCTCGAAACGAATAACTAGAACGGCCTAGGGGAAAAGTACGCATAGCGTTGTAATCGGGCGAGTTTCTACTTTCAGATGCAACAGAAATTTTGCGGATTGGTCAATCCGTTCGCGAGATATGGCAGTTTGGAAGTAAGAAACGCTTGAGAAACTCAAAATTTTCGCAGTTCTGATGCTCGAAACGAATAACTAGAACGGCCTAGGGGAAAAGTACGCATAGTGGTGTAGTCGGGGGAGTTTCTACTTTCAGATGCAACAGAAATTTTGCGGATTGGTCAATCCGTTCGCGAGATATGGCAGTTTGGAGGTAAGAAACGCTCGAGAAACTCAAAATTTTCGCAGTTCTGATGCTCGACAGGCATAACTAGAACGGCCTAGGGGAAAAGTACGCACACCGTTGTAATCGGGCGAGTTTCTACTTTCAGATGCAAGAGAAATTTTGCGGATTGGTCAATCCGTTCGCGAGATATGGCAGTTTGGAGGTAAGCAACGCTTGAATTACTCAAAATTTTCGCAGTTCTGTTGCCCGAAACGAATAACTAGAACGGGCTAGTGGAAAAGTACGCATACAGTTGTAATCGGGCGAGTTTCTACTTTCAGATGCAACAGAAATTTTGCGGATTGGTCAATCCGTTCGCGAGTTATGGCAGTTTGGAGGTAAGAAACGCTTGAGAAACTCAAAATTTTCGCAGTTCTGATGCTCGAAACGAATAACTAGAACGGCCTAGGGGAAAAGTACGCATAGTGTTGTAATCGGGCGAGTTTCTACTTTCAGATGCAACAGAAATTTTGCGGATTGGTCAATCCGTTCGCGAGATATGGCAGTTTGGAAGTAAGAAACGCTTGAGAAACTCAAAATTTTCGCAGTTCTGATGCACGAAACGAATAACTAGAACGGCCTAGGGGAAAAGTACGCATAGTATTGTAATCGGGCGAGTTTCTACTTTCAGATGCAACAGAAATTTTGCGGATTGTTCAATCCGTTCGCGAGATATGGCAGTTTGGAGGTAAGAAACGCTTGAGAAACTCATAATTTTCGCAGTTCTGATGCTCGAAACGAATAACTAGAACGGCCTAGGGGAAAAGTACGCATAGTGTTGATATGGGGCGAGTTTCTACTTTCAGATGCAACAGAAATTTTGCGTATTGGTCAATCCGTTCGCGAGTTATGGCAGTTTGGATGTAAGAAACGCTTGAGAAACTCAAAATTTTCGCAGTTCTGATGCTCGAAACGAATAACTAGAACGGCATAGGGGAAATGTACGCATAGTATTGTAATCGGGCGAGTTTCTACTTTCAGATGCAACAGAAATTTTGCGGATTGGTCAATCCGTTCGCGAGATATGGCAGTTTGGATGTAAGAAACGCTTGAGAAACTCAAAATTTTCGCAGTTCTGATGCTCGATACGAATAACTAGAACTGCCTAGGGGAAAAGTACGCATAGTGTTGTAATCGGGCGAGTTTCTACTTTCAGGTGCAACAAAAATTTTGCGGATTGGTCAATCCGTTCGCGAGATATGGCAGTTTGGAGGTAAGAACCGCTCGAGAAACTCAAAATTTTCGCAGTTCTGATGCTCGACAAGCATAACTAGAACGGCCTAGGGGAAAAGTACGCACACCGTTGCAATCGGGCGAGTTTCTACTTTCTGATGCAACAGAAATTTTGCGGATTGGTCAATCCGTTCGCGAGATATGGCAGTTTGGATGTAAGCAACGCTTGAAAAACTCAAAATTTTCGCAGTTCTGTTGCTCGAAACGAATAACTAGAACGGGCTAGGGGAAAAGTACGCACACCGTTGTAATCGGGCGAGTTTCTACTTTCAGATGCAACAGAAATTTTGCGGATTGGTCAATCCGTTCGCGAGTTATGGCAGTTTGGAGGTAAGAAACGCTTGAGAAACTCAAAATTTTCGCAATTCTGATGCTCGAAACGAATAACTAGAACGGCTTAGGGGAAAAGTACGCATAGTGTTGTAATCGGGCGAGTTTCTACTTCCAGATGCAACAGAAATTTTGCGGATTGGTCAATCCGTTCGCGAGATATGGCAGTTTGGAAGTAAGAAACGCTTGAGAAACTCAAAATTTTCGCAGTTCTGATGCTCGAAACGAATAACTAGAACGGCCTAGGGGAAAAGTACGCATAGTGTTGTAGTCGGGGGAGTTTCTACTTTCAGATGCAACAGAAATTTTGCGGATTGGTCAATCCGTTCGCGAGATATGGCTGTTTGGAGGTAAGAAACGCTCGAGAAACTCACAATTTTCGCAGTTCTGATGCTCGACAAGCATAACTAGAACGGCCTAGGGGAAAAGTACGCACACCGTTGTAATCGGGCGAGTTTCTACTTTCAGATGCAAAAGAAATTTTGCGGATTGGTCAATCCGTTCGCGAGATATGGCAGTTTGTAGGTAAGCAACGCTTGAAAAACTCAAAATTTTCGCAGTTCTGTTGCTCGAAACGAATAGCTAGAACGGGCTAGGGGAAAAGTACGCATACCGTTGTAATCGGGCGAGTTTCTACTTTCAGATGCAACAGAAATTTTGCGGATTGGTCAATCCTTTCGCGAGATATGGCAGTTTGGAGGTAAGCAACGCTTGAAAAACTCAAAATTTTCGCAGTTCTGTTGCTCGAAACGAATAACTAGAACGGGCTAGGGGAAAAGTACGCATAGTGTTGTAATCGGGCGAGTTTCTACTTTCAGATGCAACAGAAATTTTGCGAATTCGTCAATCCGTTCGCGAGTTATGGCAGTTTGGAGGTAAGAACCGCTCGAGAAACTCAAAATTTTCGCAGTTCTGATGCTCGACAAGCATAACTAGAACGGCCTAGGGGAAAAGTACGCACACCGTTGCAATCGGGCGAGTTTCTACTTTCTGATGCAACAGAAATTTTGCGGATTGGTCAATCCGTTCGCGAGATATGGCAGTTTGGATGTAAGCAACGCTTGAAAAACTCAAAATTTTCGCAGTTCTGTTGCTCGAAACGAATAACTAGAACGTGCTCGGGGAAAAGTACGCACACCGTTGTAATCGGGCGAGTTTCTACTTTCAGATGCAACAGAAATTTTGCGGATTGGTCAATCCGTTCGCGAGTTATGGCAGTTTGGAGGTAAGAAACGCTTGAGAAACTCAAAATTTTCGCAATTCTGATGCTCGAAACGAATAACTAGAACGGCTTAGGGGAAAAGTACGCATAGTGTTGTAATCGGGCGAGTTTCTACTTCCAGGTGCAACAGAAATTTTGCGGATTGGTCAATTCGTTCGCGAGATATGGCAGTTTGGAAGTAAGAAACGCTTGAGAAACTCAAAATTTTCGCAGTTCTGATGCTCGAAATGAATAACTAGAACGGCCTAGGGGAAAAGTACGCATAGTGTTGTAGTCGGGGGAGTTTCTACTTTCAGATGCAACAGAAATTTTGCGGATTGGTCAATCCGTTCGCGAGATATGGCAGTTTGGAGGTAAGAAACGCTCGAGAAACTCACAATTTTCGCAGTTCTGATGCTCGACAAGCATAACTAGAACGGCCTAGGGGAAAAGTACGCACACCGGTGTAATCGGGCGAGTTTCTACTTTCAGATGCAACAGAAATTTTGCGGATTGGTCAATCCGTTCGCGAGATATGGCAGTTTGTAGGTAAGCAACGCTTGAAAAACTCAAAATTTTCGCAGTTCTGTTGCTCGAAACGAATAGCTAGAACGGGCTAGGGGAAAAGTACGCATACCGTTGTAATCGGGCGAGTTTCTACTTTCAGATGCAACAGAAATTTTGGGGATTGGTCAATCCGTTCGCGAGATATGGAAGTTTGGAGGTAAGCAACGCTTGAAAAACTCAAAATTTTCGCAGTTCTGTTGCTCGAAACGAATAACTAGAACGGGCTAGGGGAAAAGTACGCATACCGTTGTAATCGGGCGAGTTTCTACTTCCAGATGCAACAGAAATTTTGCGGATTGGTCAATCCGTTCGCGAGATATGGCTGTTTGGAAGTAAGAAACGCTTGTGAAACTAAAATTTTTGCAGTTCTGATGCTCGAAACGAATAACTAGGGCGGCCTAGGGGAAAAGTACGCATACCGTTGTAATAGGGCGAGTTTCTACTTTCAGATGCATCAGAAATTTTGCGGATTGGACAATCCGTTCGCGAGATGTGGCAGTTTGTACGTGAGAAACGCTTGAGAAACTCAAAATTTTCGCAGTTCGGATGCTCGAAACGAATAACTAGAACGGCCTAGGGGAAAAGTACGCATAGTGTTGTAGTCGGGGGAGTTTCTACTTTCAGATGCAACAGAAATTTTGCGGATTGGTCAATCCGTTCGCGAGATATGGCAGTTTGGAGGTAAGAAACGCTCGAGAAACTCACAATTTTCGCAGTTCTGATGCTCGACAAGCATAACTAGAACGGCCTAGGGGAAAAGTACGCACACCGTTGTAATCGGGCGAGTTTCTACTTTCAGATGCAACAGAAATTTTGCGGATTGGTCAATCCGTTCGCGAGATATGGCAGTTTGTAGGTAAGCAACGCTTGAAAAACTCAAAATTTTCGCAGTTCTGTTGCTCGAAACGAATAGCTAGGACGGGCTAGGGGAAAAGTACGCATACCGTTGTAATCGGGCGAGTTTCTACTTTCAGATGCAACAGAAATTTTGCGGATTGGTCAATCCGTTCGCGAGATATGGCAGTTTGGAGGTAAGCAACGCTTGAAAAACTCAAAATTTTCGCAGTTCTGTTGCTCGAAACGAATAACTAGAACGGGCTAGGGGAAAAGTACGCATACCGTTGTAATCGGGCGAGTTTCTACTTTCAGATGCAACAGTCATTTTTGGATTGGTCAATCCGTTCGCGAGATATGGCAGTTTGGATGTAAGAAACGCTTGAGAAACTCAACATTTTTGCAGTTCTGATGCTCGAAACGAATAACTAGGGCGGCCTAGGGGAAAAGTACGCATAGTGTTGTAATCGGGCAAGTTTCTACTTTCAGATGCAACAGAAATTTTGCGGATTGGTCAATCCGTTCGCGAGTTATGGCAGTTTGGAGGTAAGAAACGCTGGAGAAACTCAAAATTTTCGCAGTTCTGATGCTCGAAACGAATAACTAGAACGGCCTAGGGGAAAAGTACGCATAGTGTTGTAGTCGGGGGAGTTTCTACTTTCAGATGCAACAGAAATTTTGCGGATTGGTCAATCCGTTCGCGAGATATGGCAGTTTGGAGGTAAGAAACGCTCGAGAAACTCACAATTTTCGCAGTTCTGATGCTCGACAAGCATAACTAGAACGGCCTAGGGGAAAAGTACGCACACCGTTGTAATCGGGCGAGTTTCTACTTTCAGATGCAACAGAAATTTTGCGGATTGGTCAATCCGTTCGCGAGATATGGCAGTTTGTAGGTAAGCAACGCTTGAAAAACTCAAAATTTTTGCAGTTCTGATGCTCGAAACGAATAACTAGGGCGGCCTAGGGGAAAAGTACGCATACCGTTGTAATAGGGCGAGTTTCTACTTTCAGATGCATCAGAAATTTTGCGGATTGGACAATCCGTTCGCGAGATGTGGCAGTTTGTACGTGAGAAACGCTTGAGAAACTCAAAATTTTCGCAGTTCTGATGCTCGGAACGAATAACTAGAACGGCCTAGGGGAAAAGTACGCATAGTGTTGTAGTCGGGGGAGTTTCTACTTTCAGATGCAACAGAAATTTTGCGGATTGGTCAATCCGTTCGCGAGATATGGCAGTTTGGAGGTAAGAAACGCTCGAGAAACTCACAATTTTCGCAGTTCTGATGCTCGACAAGCATAACTAGAACGGCCTAGGGGAAAAGTACGCACACCGTTGTAATCGGGCGAGTTTCTACTTTCAGATGCAACAGAAATTTTGCGGATTGGTCAATCCGTTCGCGAGATATGGCAGTTTGTAGGTAAGCAACGCTTGAAAAACTCAAAATTTTCGCAGTTCTGTTGCTCGAAACGAATAGCTAGAACGGGCTAGGGGAAAAGTACGCATACCGTTGTAATCGGGCGAGTTTCTACTTTCAGATGCAACAGAAATTTTGCGGATTGGTCAATCCGTTCGCGAGATATGGCAGTTTGGAGGTAAGCAACGCTTGAAAAACTCAAAATTTTCGCAGTTCTGTTGCTCGAAACGAATAACTAGAACGGGCTAGGGGAAAAGTACGCATACCGTTGTAATCGGGCGAGTTTCTACTTTCAGATGCAACAGACATTTTTGGATTGGTCAATCCGTTCGCGAGATATGGCAGTTTGGATGTAAGAAACGCTTGAGAAACTCAAAATTTTTGCAGTTCTGATGCTCGAAACGAATAACTAGGGCGGCCTAGGGGAAAAGTACGCATAGTGTTGTAATCGGGCAAGTTTCTACTTTCAGATGCAACAGAAATTTTGCGGATTGGTCAATCCGTTCGCGAGTTATGGCAGTTTGGAGGTAAGAAACGCTGGAGAAACTCAAAATTTTCGCAGTTCTGATGCTCGAAACGAATAACTAGAACGGCCTAGGGGAAAAGTACGCATAGTGTTGTAATCGGGCGAGTTTCTACTTTCAGATGCAACAGAAATTTTGCGGATTGGTCAATCCTTTCGCGAGATATGGCAGTTTGGAGGTAAGCAACGCTTGAAAAACTCAAAATTTTCGCAGTTCTGTTGCTCGAAACGAATAACTAGAACGGGCTAGGGGAAAAGTACGCATAGTGTTGTAATCGGGCGAGTTTCTACTTTCAGATGCAACAGAAATTTTGCGAATTGGTCAATCCGTTCGCGAGTTATGGCAGTTTGGAGGTAAGAACCGCTCGAGAAACTCAAAATTTTCGCAGTTCTGATGCTCGACAAGCATAACTAGAACGGCCTAGGGGAAAAGTACGCACACCGTTGCAATCGGGCGAGTTTCTACTTTCTGATGCAACAGAAATTTTGCGGATTGGTGAATCCGTTCGCGAGATATGGCAGTTTGGATGTAAGCAACGCTTGAAAAACTCAAAATTTTCGCAGTTCTGTTGCTCGAAACGAATAACTAGAACGGGCTCGGGGAAAAGTACGCACACCGTTGTAATCGGGCGAGTTTCTACTTTCAGATGCAACAGAAATTTTGCGGATTGGTCAATCCGTTCGCGAGTTATGGCAGTTTGGAGGTAAGAAACGCTTGAGAAACTCAAAATTTTCGCAATTCTGATGCTCGAAACGAATAACTAGAACGGCTTAGGGGAAAAGTACGCATAGTGTTGTAATCGGGCGAGTTTCTACTTCCAGATGCAACAGAAATTTTGCGGATTGGTCAATTCGTTCGCGAGATATGGCAGTTTGGAAGTAAGAAACGCTTGAGAAACTCAAAATTTTCGCAGTTCTGATGCTCGAAATGAATAACTAGAACGGGCTAGGGGAAAAGTACGCACACCGTTGTAATCGGGCGAGTTTCTACTTTCAGATGCAACAGAAATTTTGCGGATTGGTGAATCCGTTCGCGAGTTATGGCAGTTTGGAGGTAAGAAACGCTTGAGAAACTCAAAATTTTCGCAATTCTGTTGCTCGAAACGAATAACTAGAACGGGCTAGGGGAAAAGTACGCATAGTGTTGTAATCGGGCGAGTTTCTACTTCCAGATGCAACAGAAATTTTGCGGATTGGTCAATTCGTTCGCGAGATATGGCAGTTTGGAAGTAAGAAACGCTTGAGAAACTCAAAATTTTCGCAGTTCTGATGCTCGAAATGAATAACTAGAACGGGCTAGGGGAAAAGTACGCATACCGTTGTAATCGGGCGAGTTTCTACTTTCAGATGCAACAGAAATTTTGCGGATTGGTCAATCCGTTCGCGAGATATGGCAGTTTGGAGGTAAGAAACGCTCGAGAAACTCACAATTTTCGCAGTTCTGATGCTCGACAAGCATAACTAGAACGGCCTAGGGGAAAAGTACGCACACCTGTGTAATCGGGCGAGTTTCTACTTTCAGATGCAACAGAAATTTTGCGGATTGGTCAATCCGTTCGCGAGATATGGCAGTTTGTAGGTAAGCAACGCTTGAAAAACTCAAAATTTTCGCAGTTCTGTTGCTCGAAACGAATAGCTAGAACGGGCTAGGGGAAAAGTACGCATACCGTTGTAATCGGGCGAGTTTCTACTTTCAGATGCAACAGAAATTTTGGGGATTGGTCAATCCGTTCGCGAGATATGGAAGTTTGGAGGTAAGCAACGCTTGAAAAACTCAAAATTTTCGCAGTTCTGTTGCTCGAAACGAATAACTAGAACGGGCTAGGGGAAAAGTACGCATACCGTTGTAATCGGGCGAGTTTCTACTTTCAGATGCAACAGTCATTTTTGGATTGGTCAATCCGTTCGCGAGATATGGCAGTTTGGATGTAAGAAACGCTTGAGAAACTCAACATTTTTGCAGTTCTGATGCTCGAAACGAATAACTAGGGCGGCCTAGGGGAAAAGTACGCATAGTGTTGTAATCGGGCAAGTTTCTACTTTCAGATGCAACAGAAATTTTGCGGATTGGTCAATCCGTTCGCGAGTTATGGCAGTTTGGAGGTAAGAAACGCTGGAGAAACTCAAAATTTTCGCAGTTCTGATGCTCGAAACGAATAACTAGAACGGCCTAGGGGAAAAGTACGCATAGTGTTGTAGTCGGGGGAGTTTCTACTTTCAGATGCAACAGAAATTTTGCGGATTGGTCAATCCGTTCGCGAGATATGGCAGTTTGGAGGTAAGAAACGCTCGAGAAACTCACAATTTTCGCAGTTCTGATGCTCGACAAGCATAACTAGAACGGCCTAGGGGAAAAGTACGCACACCGTTGTAATCGGGCGAGTTTCTACTTTCAGATGCAACAGAAATTTTGCGGATTGGTCAATCCGTTCGCGAGATATGGCAGTTTGTAGGTAAGCAACGCTGGAAAAACTCAAAATTTTTGCAGTTCTGATGCTCGAAACGAATAACTAGGGCGGCCTAGGGGAAAAGTACGCATACCGTTGTAATAGGGCGAGTTTCTACTTTCAGATGCATCAGAAATTTTGCGGATTGGACAATCCGTTCGCGAGATGTGGCAGTTTGTACGTGAGAAACGCTTGAGAAACTCAAAATTTTCGCAGTTCTGATGCTCGGAACGAATAACTAGAACGGCCTAGGGGAAAAGTACGCATAGTGTTGTAGTCGGGGGAGTTTCTACTTTCAGATGCAACAGAAATTTTGCGGATTGGTCAATCCGTTCGCGAGATATGGCAGTTTGGAGGTAAGAAACGCTCGAGAAACTCACAATTTTCGCAGTTCTGATGCTCGACAAGCATAACTAGAACGGCCTAGGGGAAAAGTACGCATAGTGTTGTAATCGGGCAAGTTTCTACTTTCAGATGCAACAGAAATTTTGCGGATTGGTCAATCCGTTCGCGAGTTATGGCAGTTTGGAGGTAAGAAACGCTGGAGAAACTCAAAATTTTCGCAGTTCTGATGCTCGAAACGAATAACTAGAACGGCCTAGGGGAAAAGTACGCATAGTGTTGTAATCGGGCGAGTTTCTACTTTCAGATGCAACAGAAATTTTGCGGATTGGTCAATCCTTTCGCGAGATATGGCAGTTTGGAGGTAAGCAACGCTTGAAAAACTCAAAATTTTCGCAGTTCTGTTGCTCGAAACGAATAACTAGAACGGGCTAGGGGAAAAGTACGCATAGTGTTGTAATCGGGCGAGTTTCTACTTTCAGATGCAACAGAAATTTTGCGAATTGGTCAATCCGTTCGCGAGTTATGGCAGTTTGGAGGTAAGAACCGCTCGAGAAACTCAAAATTTTCGCAGTTCTGATGCTCGACAAGCATAACTAGAACGGCCTAGGGGAAAAGTACGCACACCGTTGCAATCGGGCGAGTTTCTACTTTCTGATGCAACAGAAATTTTGCGGATTGGTGAATCCGTTCGCGAGATATGGCAGTTTGGATGTAAGCAACGCTTGAAAAACTCAAAATTTTCGCAGTTCTGTTGCTCGAAACGAATAACTAGAACGGGCTCGGGGAAAAGTACGCACACCGTTGTAATCGGGCGAGTTTCTACTTTCAGATGCAACAGAAATTTTGCGGATTGGTCAATCCGTTCGGGAGTTATGGCAGTTTGGAGGTAAGAAACGCTTGAGAAACTCAAAATTTTCGCAATTCTGATGCTCGAAACGAATAACTAGAACGGCTTAGGGGAAAAGTACGCATAGTGTTGTAATCGGGCGAGTTTCTACTTCCAGATGCAACAGAAATTTTGCGGATTGGTCAATTCGTTCGCGAGATATGGCAGTTTGGAAGTAAGAAACGCTTGAGAAACTCAAAATTTTCGCAGTTCTGATGCTCGAAATGAATAACTAGAACGGGCTAGGGGAAAAGTACGCACACCGTTGTAATCGGGCGAGTTTCTACTTTCAGATGCAACAGAAATTTTGCGGATTGGTCAATCCGTTCGCGAGTTATGGCAGTTTGGAGGTAAGAAACGCTTGAGAAACTCAAAATTTTCGCAATTCTGTTGCTCGAAACGAATAACTAGAACGGGCTAGGGGAAAAGTACGCATAGTGTTGTAATCGGGCGAGTTTCTACTTCCAGATGCAACAGAAATTTTGCGGATTGGTCAATTCGTTCGCGAGATATGGCAGTTTGGAAGTAAGAAACGCTTGAGAAACTCAAAATTTTCGCAGTTCTGATGCTCGAAATGAATAACTAGAACGGGCTAGGGGAAAAGTACGCATACCGTTGTAATCGGGCGAGTTTCTACTTTCAGATGCAACAGAAATTTTGCGGATTGGTCAATCCGTTCGCGAGATATGGCAGTTTGGAGGTAAGAAACGCTCGAGAAACTCACAATTTTCGCAGTTCTGATGCTCGACAAGCATAACTAGAACGGCCTAGGGGAAAAGTACGCACACCTGTGTAATCGGGCGAGTTTCTACTTTCAGATGCAACAGAAATTTTGCGGATTGGTCAATCCGTTCGCGAGATATGGCAGTTTGTAGGTAAGCAACGCTTGAAAAACTCAAAATTTTCGCAGTTCTGTTGCTCGAAACGAATAGCTAGAACGGGCTAGGGGAAAAGTACGCATACCGTTGTAATCGGGCGAGTTTCTACTTTCAGATGCAACAGAAATTTTGGGGATTGGTCAATCCGTTCGCGAGATATGGAAGTTTGGAGGTAAGCAACGCTTGAAAAACTCAAAATTTTCGCAGTTCTGTTGCTCGAAACGAATAACTAGAACGGGCTAGGGGAAAAGTACGCATACCGTTGTAATCGGGCGAGTTTCTACTTTCAGATGCAACAGACATTTTTGGATTGGTCAATCCGTTCGCGAGATATGGCAGTTTGGAAGTAAGAAACGCTTGAGAAACTCAAAATTTTTGCAGTTCTGATGCTCGAAACGAATAACTAGGGCGGCCTAGGGGAAAAGTACGCATACCGTTGTAATAGGGCGAGTTTCTACTTTCAGATGCATCAGAAATTTTGCGGATTGGACAATCCGTTCGCGAGATGTGGCAGTTTGTACGTGAGAAACGCTTGAGAAACTCAAAATTTTCGCAGTTCTGATGCTCGAAACGAATAACTAGAACGGCCTAGGGGAAAAGTACGCATAGTGTTGTAGTCGGGGGAGTTTCTACTTTCAGATGCAACAGAAATTTTGCGGATTGGTCAATCCGTTCGCGAGATATGGCAGTTTGGAGGTAAGAAACGCTCGAGAAACTCACAATTTTCGCAGTTCTGATGCTCGACAAGCATAACTAGAACGGCCTAGGGGAAAAGTACGCACACCGTTGTAATCGGGCGAGTTTCTACTTTCAGATGCAACAGAAATTTTGCGGATTGGTCAATCCGTTCGCGAGATATGGCAGTTTGTAGGTAAGCAACGCTTGAAAAACTCAAAATTTTCGCAGTTCTGTTGCTCGAAACGAATAGCTAGAACGGGCTAGGGGAAAAGTACGCATACCGTTGTAATCGGGCGAGTTTCTACTTTCAGATGCAACAGAAATTTTGCGGATTGGTCAATCCGTTCGCGAGATATGGCAGTTTGGAGGTAAGCAACGCTTGAAAAACTCAAAATTTTCGCAGTTCTGTTGCTCGAAACGAATAACTAGAACGGGCTAGGGGAAAAGTACGCATACCGTTGTAATCGGGCGAGTTTCTACTTTCAGATGCAACAGACATTTTTGGATTGGTCAATCCGTTCGCGAGATATGGCAGTTTGGATGTAAGAAACGCTTGAGAAACTCAAAATTTTTGCAGTTCTGATGCTCGAAACGAATAACTAGGGCGGCCTAGGGGAAAAGTACGCATAGTGTTGTAATCGGGCAAGTTTCTACTTTCAGATGCAACAGAAATTTTGCGGATTGGTCAATCCGTTCGCGAGTTATGGCAGTTTGGGGGTAAGAAACGCTGGAGAAACTCAAAATTTTCGCAGTTCTGATGCTCGAAACGAATAACTAGAACGGCCTAGGGGAAATGTACGCATAGTGTTGTAATCGGGCGAGTTTCTACTTTCAGATGCAACAGAAATTTTGCGGATTGGTCAATCCTTTCGCGAGATATGGCAGTTTGGAGGTAAGCAACGCTTGAAAAACTCAAAATTTTCGCAGTTCTGTTGCTCGAAACGAATAACTAGAACGGGCTAGGGGAAAAGTACGCATAGTGTTGTAATCGGGCGAGTTTCTACTTTCAGATGCAACAGAAATTTTGCGAATTGGTCAATCCGTTCGCGAGTTATGGCAGTTTGGAGGTAAGAACCGCTCGAGAAACTCAAAATTTTCGCAGTTCTGATGCTCGACAAGCATAACTAGAACGGCCTAGGGGAAAAGTACGCACACCGTTGCAATCGGGCGAGTTTCTACTTTCTGATGCAACAGAAATTTTGCGGATTGGTCAATCCGTTCGCGAGATATGGCAGTTTGGATGTAAGCAACGCTTGAAAAACTCAAAATTTTCGCAGTTCTGTTGCACGAAACGAATAACTAGAACGGGCTCGGGGAAAAGTACGCACACCGTTGTAATCGGGCGAGTTTCTACTTTCAGATGCAACAGAAATTTTGCGGATTGGTCAATCCGTTCGCGAGTTATGGCAGTTTGGAGGTAAGAAACGCTTGAGAAACTCAAAATTTTCGCAATTCTGATGCTCGAAACGAATAACTAGAACGGCTTAGGGGAAAAGTACGCATAGTGTTGTAATCGGGCGAGTTTCTACTTCCAGATGCAACAGAAATTTTGCGGATTGGTCAATTCGTTCGCGAGATATGGCAGTTTGGAAGTAAGAAACGCTTGAGAAACTCAAAATTTTCGCAGTTCTGATGCTCGAAATGAATAACTAGAACGGCCTAGGGGAAAAGTACGCATAGTGTTGTAGTCGGGGGAGTTTCTACTTTCAGATGCAACAGAAATTTTGCGGATTGGTCAATCCGTTCGCGAGATATGGCAGTTTGGAGGTAAGAAACGCTCGAGAAACTCACAATTTTCGCAGTTCTGATGCTCGACAAGCATAACTAGAACGGCCTAGGGGAAAAGTACGCACACCTGTGTAATCGGGCGAGTTTCTACTTTCAGATGCAACAGAAATTTTGCGGATTGGTCAATCCGTTCGCGAGATATGGCAGTTTGTAGGTAAGCAACGCTTGAAAAACTCAAAATTTTCGCAGTTCTGTTGCTCGAAACGAATAGCTAGAACGGGCTAGGGGAAAAGTACGCATACCGTTGTAATCGGGCGAGTTTCTACTTTCAGATGCAACAGAAATTTTGGGGATTGGTCAATCCGTTCGCGAGATATGGAAGTTTGGAGGTAAGCAACGCTTGAAAAACTCAAAATTTTCGCAGTTCTGTTGCTCGAAACGAATAACTAGAACGGGCTAGGGGAAAAGTACGCATACCGTTGTAATCGGGCGAGTTTCTACTTTCAGATGCAACAGACATTTTTGGATTGGTCAATCCGTTCGCGAGATATGGCAGTTTGGAAGTAAGAAACGCTTGAGAAACTCAAAATTTTTGCAGTTCTGATGCTCGAAACGAATAACTAGGGCGGCCTAGGGGAAAAGTACGCATACCGTTGTAATAGGGCGAGTTTCTACTTTCAGATGCATCAGAAATTTTGCGGATTGGACAATCCGTTCGCGAGATGTGGCAGTTTGTACGTGAGAAACGCTTGAGAAACTCAAAATTTTCGCAGTTCTGATGCTCGAAACGAATAACTAGAACGGCCTAGGGGAAAAGTACGCATAGTGTTGTAGTCGGGGGAGTTTCTACTTTCAGATGCAACAGAAATTTTGCGGATTGGTCAATCCGTTCGCGAGATATGGCAGTTTGGAGGTAAGAAACGCTCGAGAAACTCACAATTTTCGCAGTTCTGATGCTCGACAAGCATAACTAGAACGGCCTAGGGGAAAAGTACGCACACCGTTGTAATCGGGCGAGTTTCTACTTTCAGATGCAACAGAAATTTTGCGGATTGGTCAATCCGTTCGCGAGATATGGCAGTTTGTAGGTAAGCAACGCTTGAAAAACTCAAAATTTTCGCAGTTCTGTTGCTCGAAACGAATAGCTAGAACGGGCTAGGGGAAAAGTACGCATACCGTTGTAATCGGGCGAGTTTCTACTTTCAGATGCAACAGAAATTTTGCGGATTGGTCAATCCGTTCGCGAGATATGGCAGTTTGGAGGTAAGCAACGCTTGAAAAACTCAAAATTTTCGCAGTTCTGTTGCTCGAAACGAATAACTAGAACGGGCTAGGGGAAAAGTACGCATACCGTTGTAATCGGGCGAGTTTCTACTTTCAGATGCAACAGACATTTTTGGATTGGTCAATCCGTTCGCGAGATATGGCAGTTTGGATGTAAGAAACGCTTGAGAAACTCAAAATTTTTGCAGTTCTGATGCTCGAAACGAATAACTAGGGCGGCCTAGGGGAAAAGTACGCATAGTGTTGTAATCGGGCAAGTTTCTACTTTCAGATGCAACAGAAATTTTGCGGATTGGTCAATCCGTTCGCGAGTTATGGCAGTTTGGGGGTAAGAAACGCTGGAGAAACTCAAAATTTTCGCAGTTCTGATGCTCGAAACGAATAACTAGAACGGCCTAGGGGAAATGTACGCATAGTGTTGTAATCGGGCGAGTTTCTACTTTCAGATGCAACAGAAATTTTGCGGATTGGTCAATCCTTTCGCGAGATATGGCAGTTTGGAGGTAAGCAACGCTTGAAAAACTCAAAATTTTCGCAGTTCTGTTGCTCGAAACGAATAACTAGAACGGGCTAGGGGAAAAGTACGCATAGTGTTGTAATCGGGCGAGTTTCTACTTTCAGATGCAACAGAAATTTTGCGAATTGGTCAATCCGTTCGCGAGTTATGGCAGTTTGGAGGTAAGAACCGCTCGAGAAACTCAAAATTTTCGCAGTTCTGATGCTCGACAAGCATAACTAGAACGGCCTAGGGGAAAAGTACGCACACCGTTGCAATCGGGCGAGTTTCTACTTTCTGATGCAACAGAAATTTTGCGGATTGGTCAATCCGTTCGCGAGATATGGCAGTTTGGATGTAAGCAACGCTTGAAAAACTCAAAATTTTCGCAGTTCTGTTGCACGAAACGAATAACTAGAACGGGCTCGGGGAAAAGTACGCACACCGTTGTAATCGGGCGAGTTTCTACTTTCAGATGCAACAGAAATTTTGCGGATTGGTCAATCCGTTCGCGAGTTATGGCAGTTTGGAGGTAAGAAACGCTTGAGAAACTCAAAATTTTCGCAATTCTGATGCTCGAAACGAATAACTAGAACGGCTTAGGGGAAAAGTACGCATAGTGTTGTAATCGGGCGAGTTTCTACTTCCAGATGCAACAGAAATTTTGCGGATTGGTCAATTCGTTCGCGAGATATGGCAGTTTGGAAGTAAGAAACGCTTGAGAAACTCAAAATTTTCGCAGTTCTGATGCTCGAAATGAATAACTAGAACGGCCTAGGGGAAAAGTACGCATAGTGTTGTAGTCGGGGGAGTTTCTACTTTCAGATGCAACAGAAATTTTGCGGATTGGTCAATCCGTTCGCGAGATATGGCAGTTTGGAGGTAAGAAACGCTCGAGAAACTCACAATTTTCGCAGTTCTGATGCTCGACAAGCATAACTAGAACGGCCTAGGGGAAAAGTACGCACACCGGTGTAATCGGGCGAGTTTCTACTTTCAGATGCAACAGAAATTTTGCGGATTGGTCAATCCGTTCGCGAGATATGGCAGTTTGTAGGTAAGCAACGCTTGAAAAACTCAAAATTTTCGCAGTTCTGTTGCTCGAAACGAATAGCTAGAACGGGCTAGGGGAAAAGTACGCATACCGTTGTAATCGGGCGAGTTTCTACTTTCAGATGCAACAGAAATTTTGGGGATTGGTCAATCCGTTCGCGAGATATGGAAGTTTGGAGGTAAGCAACGCTTGAAAAACTCAAAATTTTCGCAGTTCTGTTGCTCGAAACGAATAACTAGAACGGGCTAGGGGAAAAGTACGCATACCGTTGTAATCGGGCGAGTTTCTACTTTCAGATGCAACAGACATTTTTGGATTGGTCAATCCGTTCGCGAGATATGGCAGTTTGGAAGTAAGAAACGCTTGAGAAACTCAAAATTTTTGCAGTTCTGATGCTCGAAACGAATAACTAGGGCGGCCTAGGGGAAAAGTACGCATACCGTTGTAATAGGGCGAGTTTCTACTTTCAGATGCATCAGAAATTTTGCGGATTGGACAATCCGTTCGCGAGATGTGGCAGTTTGTACGTGAGAAACGCTTGAGAAACTCAAAATTTTCGCAGTTCGGATGCTCGAAACGAATAACTAGAACGGCCTAGGGGAAAAGTACGCATAGTGTTGTAGTCGGGGGAGTTTCTACTTTCAGATGCAACAGAAATTTTGCGGATTGGTCAATCCGTTCGCGAGATATGGCAGTTTGGAGGTAAGAAACGCTCGAGAAACTCACAATTTTCGCAGTTCTGATGCTCGACAAGCATAACTAGAACGGCCTAGGGGAAAAGTACGCATACAGTTGTAATCGGGCGAGTTTCTACTTTCAGATGCAACAGAAATTTTGCGGATTGGTCAATCCGTTCGCGAGATATGGCAGTTTGTAGGTAAGCAACGCTTGAAAAACTCAAAATTTTCGCAGTTCTGTTGCTCGAAACGAATAGCTAGGACGGGCTAGGGGAAAAGTACGCATACCGTTGTAATCGGGCGAGTTTCTACTTTCAGATGCAACAGAAATTTTGCGGATTGGTCAATCCGTTCGCGAGATATGGCAGTTTGGAGGTAAGCAACGCTTGAAAAACTCAAAATTTTCGCAGTTCTGTTGCTCGAAACGAATAACTAGAACGGGCTAGGGGAAAAGTACGCATACCGTTGTAATCGGGCGAGTTTCTACTTTCAGATGCAACAGTCATTTTTGGATTGGTCAATCCGTTCGCGAGATATGGCAGTTTGGATGTAAGAAACGCTTGAGAAACTCAACATTTTTGCAGTTCTGATGCTCGAAACGACTAACTAGGGCGGCCTAGGGGAAAAGTACGCATAGTGTTGTAATCGGGCAAGTTTCTACTTTCAGATGCAACAGAAATTTTGCGGATTGGTCAATCCGTTCGCGAGTTATGGCAGTTTGGAGGTAAGAAACGCTGGAGAAACTCAAAATTTTCGCAGTTCTGATGCTCGAAACGAATAACTAGAACGGCCTAGGGGAAAAGTACGCATACTGTTGTAGTCGGGGGAGTTTCTACTTTCAGATGCAACAGAAATTTTGCGGATTGGTCAATCCGTTCGCGAGATATGGCAGTTTGGAGGTAAGAAACGCTCGAGAAACTCACAATTTTCGCAGTTCTGATGCTCGACAAGCATAACTAGAACGGCCTAGGGGAAAAGTACGCACACCGTTGTAATCGGGCGAGTTTCTACTTTCAGATGCAACAGAAATTTTGCGGATTGGTCAATCCGTTCGCGAGATATGGCAGTTTGTAGGTAAGCAACGCTTGAAAAACTCAAAATTTTCGCAGTTCTGTTGCTCGAAACGAATAACTAGAACGGGCTAGGGGAAAAGTACGCATACCGTTGTAATCGGGCGAGTTTCTGCTTTCAGATGCAACAGAAATTTTGCGGATTGGTCAATCCGTTCGCGAGATATGGCAGTTTGGAGGTAAGCAACGCTTGAAAAACTCAAAATTTTCGCAGTTCTGATGCTCGAAACGAATAACTAGAACGGCCTAGGGGAAAAGTACGCACACCGTTGTAATCGGGCGAGTATCTACTTTCAGATGCAACAGACATTTTGCGGATTGGTCAATCCGTTCGCGAGATATGGCAGTTTGGAGGTAAGAAACGCTCGAGAAACTCACAATTTTCGCAGTTCTGATGCTCGACAAGCATAACTAGAACGGCCTAGGGGAAAAGTACGCACACCGTTGTAATCGGGCGAGTTTCTACTTTCAGATGCAACAGAAATTTTGCGGATTGGTCAATCCGTTCGCGAGATATGGCAGTTTGTAGGTAAGCAACGCTTGAAAAACTCAAAATTTTTGCAGTTCTGATGCTCGAAACGAATAACTAGGGCGGCCTAGGGGAAAAGTACGCATACCGTTGTAATAGGGCGAGTTTCTACTTTCAGATGCATCAGAAATTTTGCGGATTGGACAATCCGTTCGCGAGATGTGGCAGTTTGTACGTGAGAAACGCTTGAGAAACTCAAAATTTTCGCAGTTCTGATGCTCGGAACGAATAACTAGAACGGCCTAGGGGAAAAGTACGCATAGTGTTGTAGTCGGGGGAGTTTCTACTTTCAGATGCAACAGAAATTTTGCGGATTGGTCAATCCGTTCGCGAGATATGGCAGTTTGGAGGTAAGAAACGCTCGAGAAACTCACAATTTTCGCAGTTCTGATGCTCGACAAGCATAACTAGAACGGCCTAGGGGAAAAGTACGCATACCGTTGTAATCGGGCGAGTTTCTACTTTCAGATGCAACAGAAATTTTGCGGATTGGTCAATCCGTTCGCGAGATATGGCAGTTTGTAGGTAAGCAACGCTTGAAAAACTCAAAATTTTCGCAGTTCTGTTGCTCGAAACGAATAGCTAGAACGGGCTAGGGGAAAAGTACGCATACCGTTGTAATCGGGCGAGTTTCTACTTTCAGATGCAACAGAAATTTTGCGGATTGGTCAATCCGTTCGCGAGATATGGCAGTTTGGAGGTAAGCAACGCTTGAAAAACTCAAAATTTTCGCAGTTCTGTTGCTCGAAACGAATAACTAGAACGGGCTAGGGGAAAAGTACGCATACCGTTGTAATCGGGCGAGTTTCTACTTTCAGATGCAACAGACATTTTTGGATTGGTCAATCCGTTCGCGAGATATGGCAGTTTGGATGTAAGAAACGCTTGAGAAACTCAAAATTTTTGCAGTTCTGATGCTCGAAACGAATAACTAGGGCGGCCTAGGGGAAAAGTACGCATAGTGTTGTAATCGGGCAAGTTTCTACTTTCAGATGCAACAGAAATTTTGCGGATTGGTCAATCCGTTCGCGAGTTATGGCAGTTTGGAGGTAAGAAACGCTGGAGAAACTCAAAATTTTCGCAGTTCTGATGCTCGAAACGAATAACTAGAACGGCCTAGGGGAAAAGTACGCATAGTGTTGTAATCGGGCGAGTTTCTACTTTCAGATGCAACAGAAATTTTGCGGATTGGTCAATCCTTTCGCGAGATATGGCAGTTTGGAGGTAAGCAACGCTTGAAAAACTCAAAATTTTCGCAGTTCTGTTGCTCGAAACGAATAACTAGAACGGGCTAGGGGAAAAGTACGCATA
This sequence comes from Ptiloglossa arizonensis, assembly GCF_051014685.1. Taxonomy (NCBI): domain Eukaryota; kingdom Metazoa; phylum Arthropoda; class Insecta; order Hymenoptera; family Colletidae; genus Ptiloglossa; species Ptiloglossa arizonensis. Next base: position 560,046 of record NW_027478703.1, on the reverse strand, counting down.
GTGTTGTAATCGGGCGAGTTTCTACTTTCAGATGCAACAGAAATTTTGCGAATTGGTCAATCCGTTCGCGAGTTATGGCAGTTTGGAGGTAAGAACCGCTCGAGAAACTCAAAATTTTCGCAGTTCTGATGCTCGACAAGCATAACTAGAACGGCCTAGGGGAAAAGTACGCACACCGTTGCAATCGGGCGAGTTTCTACTTTCTGATGCAACAGAAATTTTGCGGATTGGTGAATCCGTTCGCGAGATATGGCAGTTTGGATGTAAGCAACGCTTGAAAAACTCAAAATTTTCGCAGTTCTGTTGCTCGAAACGAATAACTAGAACGGGCTCGGGGAAAAGTACGCACACCGTTGTAATCGGGCGAGTTTCTACTTTCAGATGCAACAGAAATTTTGCGGATTGGTCAATCCGTTCGCGAGTTATGGCAGTTTGGAGGTAAGAAACGCTTGAGAAACTCAAAATTTTCGCAATTCTGATGCTCGAAACGAATAACTAGAACGGCTTAGGGGAAAAGTACGCATAGTGTTGTAATCGGGCGAGTTTCTACTTCCAGATGCAACAGAAATTTTGCGGATTGGTCAATTCGTTCGCGAGATATGGCAGTTTGGAAGTAAGAAACGCTTGAGAAACTCAAAATTTTCGCAGTTCTGATGCTCGAAATGAATAACTAGAACGGGCTAGGGGAAAAGTACGCACACCGTTGTAATCGGGCGAGTTTCTACTTTCAGATGCAACAGAAATTTTGCGGATTGGTCAATCCGTTCGCGAGTTATGGCAGTTTGGAGGTAAGAAACGCTTGAGAAACTCAAAATTTTCGCAATTCTGTTGCTCGAAACGAATAACTAGAACGGGCTAGGGGAAAAGTACGCATAGTGTTGTAATCGGGCGAGTTTCTACTTCCAGATGCAACAGAAATTTTGCGGATTGGTCAATTCGTTCGCGAGATATGGCAGTTTGGAAGTAAGAAACGCTTGAGAAACTCAAAATTTTCGCAGTTCTGATGCTCGAAATGAATAACTAGAACGGGCTAGGGGAAAAGTACGCATACCGTTGTAATCGGGCGAGTTTCTACTTTCAGATGCAACAGAAATTTTGCGGATTGGTCAATCCGTTCGCGAGATATGGCAGTTTGGAGGTAAGAAACGCTCGAGAAACTCACAATTTTCGCAGTTCTGATGCTCGACAAGCATAACTAGAACGGCCTAGGGGAAAAGTACGCACACCTGTGTAATCGGGCGAGTTTCTACTTTCAGATGCAACAGAAATTTTGCGGATTGGTCAATCCGTTCGCGAGATATGGCAGTTTGTAGGTAAGCAACGCTTGAAAAACTCAAAATTTTCGCAGTTCTGTTGCTCGAAACGAATAGCTAGAACGGGCTAGGGGAAAAGTACGCATACCGTTGTAATCGGGCGAGTTTCTACTTTCAGATGCAACAGAAATTTTGGGGATTGGTCAATCCGTTCGCGAGATATGGAAGTTTGGAGGTAAGCAACGCTTGAAAAACTCAAAATTTTCGCAGTTCTGTTGCTCGAAACGAATAACTAGAACGGGCTAGGGGAAAAGTACGCATACCGTTGTAATCGGGCGAGTTTCTACTTTCAGATGCAACAGACATTTTTGGATTGGTCAATCCGTTCGCGAGATATGGCAGTTTGGAAGTAAGAAACGCTTGAGAAACTCAAAATTTTTGCAGTTCTGATGCTCGAAACGAATAACTAGGGCGGCCTAGGGGAAAAGTACGCATACCGTTGTAATAGGGCGAGTTTCTACTTTCAGATGCATCAGAAATTTTGCGGATTGGACAATCCGTTCGCGAGATGTGGCAGTTTGTACGTGAGAAACGCTTGAGAAACTCAAAATTTTCGCAGTTCTGATGCTCGAAACGAATAACTAGAACGGCCTAGGGGAAAAGTACGCATAGTGTTGTAGTCGGGGGAGTTTCTACTTTCAGATGCAACAGAAATTTTGCGGATTGGTCAATCCGTTCGCGAGATATGGCAGTTTGGAGGTAAGAAACGCTCGAGAAACTCACAATTTTCGCAGTTCTGATGCTCGACAAGCATAACTAGAACGGCCTAGGGGAAAAGTACGCACACCGTTGTAATCGGGCGAGTTTCTACTTTCAGATGCAACAGAAATTTTGCGGATTGGTCAATCCGTTCGCGAGATATGGCAGTTTGTAGGTAAGCAACGCTTGAAAAACTCAAAATTTTCGCAGTTCTGTTGCTCGAAACGAATAGCTAGAACGGGCTAGGGGAAAAGTACGCATACCGTTGTAATCGGGCGAGTTTCTACTTTCAGATGCAACAGAAATTTTGCGGATTGGTCAATCCGTTCGCGAGATATGGCAGTTTGGAGGTAAGCAACGCTTGAAAAACTCAAAATTTTCGCAGTTCTGTTGCTCGAAACGAATAACTAGAACGGGCTAGGGGAAAAGTACGCATACCGTTGTAATCGGGCGAGTTTCTACTTTCAGATGCAACAGACATTTTTGGATTGGTCAATCCGTTCCCGAGATATGGCAGTTTGGATGTAAGAAACGCTTGAGAAACTCAACATTTTTGCAGTTCTGATGCTCGAAACGAATAACTAGGGCGGCCTAGGGGAAAAGTACGCATAGTGTTGTAATCGGGCAAGTTTCTACTTTCAGATGCAACAGAAATTTTGCGGATTGGTCAATCCGTTCGCGAGTTATGGCAGTTTGGAGGTAAGAAACGCTGGAGAAACTCAAAATTTTCGCAGTTCTGATGCTCGAAACGAATAACTAGAACGGCCTAGGGGAAAAGTACGCATAGTGTTGTAGTCGGGGGAGTTTCTACTTTCAGATGCAACAGAAATTTTGCGGATTGGTCAATCCGTTCGCGAGATATGGCAGTTTGGAGGTAAGAAACGCTCGAGAAACTCACAATTTTCGCAGTTCTGATGCTCGACAAGCATAACTAGAACGGCCTAGGGGAAAAGTACGCACACCGTTGTAATCGGGCGAGTTTCTACTTTCAGATGCAACAGAAATTTTGCGGATTGGTCAATCCGTTCGCGAGATATGGCAGTTTGTAGGTAAGCAACGCTTGAAAAACTCAAAATTTTCGCAGTTCTGTTGCTCGAAACGAATAACTAGAACGGGCTAGGGGAAAAGTACGCATACCGTTGTAATCGGGCGAGTTTCTACTTTCAGATGCAACAGAAATTTTGCGGATTGGTCAATCCGTTCGCGAGATATGGCAGTTTGGAGGTAAGCAACGCTTGAAAAACTCAAAATTTTCGCAGTTCTGTTGCTCGAAACGAATAACTAGAACGGGCTAGGGGAAAAGTACGCATACCGTTGTAATCGGGCGAGTTTCTACTTTCAGATGCAACAGAAATTTTGCGGATTGGTCAATCCGTTCGCGAGATATGGCAGTTTGGAGGCAAGAAACGCTTGAGAAACTCAAAATTTTCGCAGTTCTGATGCTCGAAACGAATAACTAGAACGGCCTAGGGGAAAAGTACGCACACCGTTGTAATCGGGCGAGTTTCTACTTTCAGATGCAACAGACATTTTGCGGATTGGTCAATCCGTTCGCGAGATATGGCAGTTTGGAGGTAAGAAACGCTCGAGAAACTCACAATTTTCGCAGTTCTGATGCTCGACAAGCATAACTAGAACGGGCTAGGGGAAAAGTACGCATACCGTTGTAATCGGGCGAGTTTCTACTTTCAGATGCAACAGAAATTTTGCGGATTGGTCAATCCGTTCGCGAGATATGGCAGTTTGGAGGTAAGCAACGCTTGAAAAACTCAAAATTTTCGCAGTTCTGTTGCTCGAAACGAATAACTAGAACGGGCTAGGGGAAAAGTACGCATACCGTTGTAATCGGGCGAGTTTCTACTTTCAGATGCAACAGACATTTTTGGATTGGTCAATCCGTTCGCGAGATATGGCAGTTTGGATGTAAGAAACGCTTGAGAAACTCAACATTTTTGCAGTTCTGATGCTCGAAACGAATAACTAGGGCGGCCTAGGGGAAAAGTACGCATAGTGTTGTAATCGGGCAAGTTTCTACTTTCAGATGCAACAGAAATTTTGCGGATTGGTCAATCCGTTCGCGAGTTATGGCAGTTTGGAGGTAAGAAACGCTGGAGAAACTCAAAATTTTCGCAGTTCTGATGCTCGAAACGAATAACTAGAACGGCCTAGGGGAAAAGTACGCATAGTGTTGTAGTCGGGGGAGTTTCTACTTTCAGATGCAACAGAAATTTTGCGGATTGGTCAATCCGTTCGCGAGATATGGCAGTTTGGAGGTAAGAAACGCTCGAGAAACTCACAATTTTCGCAGTTCTGATGCTCGACAAGCATAACTAGAACGGCCTAGGGGAAAAGTACGCACACCGTTGTAATCGGGCGAGTTTCTACTTTCAGATGCAACAGAAATTTTGCGGATTGGTCAATCCGTTCGCGAGATATGGCAGTTTGTAGGTAAGCAACGCTTGAAAAACTCAAAATTTTCGCAGTTCTGTTGCTCGAAACGAATAACTAGAACGGGCTAGGGGAAAAGTACGCATACCGTTGTAATCGGGCGAGTTTCTACTTTCAGATGCAACAGAAATTTTGCGGATTGGTCAATCCGTTCGCGAGATATGGCAGTTTGGAGGTAAGCAACGCTTGAAAAACTCAAAATTTTCGCAGTTCTGTTGCTCGAAACGAATAACTAGAACGGGCTAGGGGAAAAGTACGCATACCGTTGTAATCGGGCGAGTTTCTACTTTCAGATGCAACAGAAATTTTGCGGATTGGTCAATCCGTTCGCGAGATATGGCAGTTTGGAGGCAAGAAACGCTTGAGAAACTCAAAATTTTCGCAGTTCTGATGCTCGACAAGCATAACTAGAACGGCCTAGGGGAAAAGTACGCACACCGTTGTAATCGGGCGAGTTTCTACTTTCAGATGCAACAGAAATTTTGCGGATTGGTCAATCCGTTCGCGAGATATGGCAGTTTGTAGGTAAGCAACGCTTGAAAAACTCAAAATTTTCGCAGTTCTGTTGCTCGAAACGAATAGCTAGAACGGGCTAGGGGAAAAGTACGCATACCGTTGTAATCGGGCGAGTTTCTACTTTCAGATGCAACAGAAATTTTGCGGATTGGTCAATCCGTTCGCGAGATATGGCAGTTTGGAAGTAAGCAACGCTTGAAAAACTCAAAATTTTCGCAGTTCTGTTGCTCGAAACGAATAACTAGAACGGGCTAGGGGAAAAGTACGCATACCGTTGTAATCGGGCGAGTTTCTACTTTCAGATGCAACAGACATTTTTGGATTGGTCAATCCGTTCGCGAGATATGGCAGTTTGGAAGTAAGAAACGCTTGAGAAACTCAAAATTTTTGCAGTTCTGATGCTCGAAACGAATAACTAGGGCGGCCTAGGGGAAAAGTACGCATACCGTTGTAATAGGGCGAGTTTCTACTTTCAGATGCATCAGAAATTTTGCGGATTGGACAATCCGTTCGCGAGATGTGGCAGTTTGTACGTGAGAAACGCTTGAGAAACTCAAAATTTTCGCAGTTCTGATGCTCGAAACGAATAACTAGAACGGCCAAGGGGAAAAGTACGCATAGTGTTGTAATCGGGCAAGTTTCTACTTTCAGATGCAACAGAAATTTTGCGGATTGGTCAATCCGTTCGCGAGTTATGGCAGTTTGGAGGTAAGAAACGCTGGAGAAACTCAAAATTTTCGCAGTTCTGATGCTCGAAACGAATAACTAGAACGGCCTAGGGGAAAAGTACGCATAGTGTTGTAGTCGGGGGAGTTTCTACTTTCAGATGCAACAGAAATTTTGCGGATTGGTCAATCCGTTCGCGAGATATGGCAGTTTGGAGGTAAGAAACGCTCGAGAAACTCACAATTTTCGCAGTTCTGATGCTCGACAAGCATAACTAGAACGGCCTAGGGGAAAAGTACGCACACCGTTGTAATCGGGCGAGTTTCTACTTTCAGATGCAACAGAAATTTTGCGGATTGGTCAATCCGTTCGCGAGATATGGCAGTTTGTAGGTAAGCAACGCTTGAAAAACTCAAAATTTTCGCAGTTCTGTTGCTCGAAACGAATAACTAGAACGGGCTAGGGGAAAAGTACGCATACCGTTGTAATCGGGCGAGTTTCTACTTTCAGATGCAACAGAAATTTTGCGGATTGGTCAATCCGTTCGCGAGATATGGCAGTTTGGAGGCAAGAAACGCTTGAGAAACTCAAAATTTTCGCAGTTCTGATGCTCGAAACGAATAACTAGAACGGCCTAGGGGAAAAGTACGCACACCGTTGTAATCGGGCGAGTTTCTACTTTCAGATGCAACAGACATTTTGCGAATTGGTCAATCCGTTCGCGAGATATGGCAGTTTGGAAGTAAGAAACGCTTGAGAAACTCAAAATTTTCGCAATTCTGATGCTCGAAACGAATAACTAGAACTGCCTAGGGGAAAAGTACGCATAGTGTTGTAATCGGGCGAGTTTCTACTTTCAGGTGCAACAAAAATTTTGCGGATTGGTCAATCCGTTCGCGAGATATGGCAGTTTGGAGGTAAGCAACGCTTGAAAAACTCAAAATTTTCGCAGTTCTGTTGCTCGAAACGAATAACTAGAACGGGCTAGGGGAAAAGTACGCATACCGTTGTAATCGGGCGAGTTTCTACTTTCAGATGCAACAGACATTTTTGGATTGGTCAATCCGTTCGCGAGATATGGCAGTTTGGAAGTAAGAAACGCTTGAGAAACTCAAAATTTTTGCAGTTCTGGTGCTCGAAACGAATAACTAGGGCGGCCTAGGGGAAAAGTACGCATACCGTTGTAATAGGGCGAGTTTCTACTTTCAGATGCATCAGAAATTTTGCGGATTGGACAATCCGTTCGCGAGATGTGGCAGTTTGTACGTGAGAAACGCTTGAGAAACTCAAAATTTTCGCAGTTCTGATGCTCGAAACGAATAACTAGAACGGCCTAGGGGAAAAGTACGCATAGTGTTGTAGTCGGGGGAGTTTCTACTTTCAGATGCAACAGAAATTTTGCGGATTGGTCAATCCGTTCGCGAGATATGGCAGTTTGGAGGTAAGAAACGCTCGAGAAACTCACAATTTTCGCAGTTCTGATGCTCGACAAGCATAACTAGAACGGCCTAGGGGAAAAGTACGCACACCGTTGTAATCGGGCGAGTTTCTACTTTCAGATGCAACAGAAATTTTGCGGATTGGTCAATCCGTTCGCGAGATATGGCAGTTTGTAGGTAAGCAACGCTTGAAAAACTCAAAATTTTCGCAGTTCTGTTGCTCGAAACGAATAGCTAGAACGGGCTAGGGGAAAAGTACGCATACCGTTGTAATCGGGCGAGTTTCTACTTTCAGATGCAACAGAAATTTTGCGGATTGGTCAATCCGTTCGCGAGATATGGCAGTTTGGAGGTAAGCAACGCTTGAAAAACTCAAAATTTTCGCAGTTCTGTTGCTCGAAACGAATAACTAGAACGGGCTAGGGGAAAAGTACGCATACCGTTGTAATCGGGCGAGTTTCTACTTTCAGATGCAACAGACATTTTTGGATTGGTCAATCCGTTCGCGAGATATGGCAGTTTGGAGGTAAGAAACGCTTGAGAAACTCAAAATTTTTGCAGTTCTGATGCTCGAAACGAATAACTAGGGCGGCCTAGGGGAAAAGTACGCATAGTGTTGTAATCGGGCAAGTTTCTACTTTCAGATGCAACAGAAATTTTGCGGATTGGTCAATCCGTTCGCGAGTTATGGCAGTTTGGAGGTAAGAAACGCTGGAGAAACTCAAAATTTTCGCAGTTCTGATGCTCGAAACGAATAACTAGAACGGCCTAGGGGAAAAGTACGCATAGTGTTGTAGTCGGGGGAGTTTCTACTTTCAGATGCAACAGAAATTTTGCGGATTGGTCAATCCGTTCGCGAGATATGGCAGTTTGGAGGTAAGAAACGCTCGAGAAACTCACAATTTTCGCAGTTCTGATGCTCGACAAGCATAACTAGAACGGCCTAGGGGAAAAGTACGCACACTGTTGTAATCGGGCGAGTTTCTACTTTCAGATGCAACAGAAATTTTGCGGATTGGTCAATCCGTTCGCGAGATATGGCAGTTTGTAGGTAAGCAACGCTTGAAAAACTCAAAATTTTCGCAGTTCTGTTGCTCGAAACGAATAACTAGAACGGGCTAGGGGAAAAGTACGCATACCGTTGTAATCGGGCGAGTTTCTACTTTCAGATGCAACAGAAATTTTGCGGATTGGTCAATCCGTTCGCGAGATATGGCAGTTTGGAGGTAAGCAACGCTTGAAAAACTCAAAATTTTCGCAGTTCTGTTGCTCGAAACGAATAACTAGAACGGGCTAGGGGAAAAGTACGCATACCGTTGTAATCGGGCGAGTTTCTACTTTCAGATGCAACAGAAATTTTGCGGATTGGTCAATCCGTTCGCGAGATATGGCAGTTTGGAGGCAAGAAACGCTTGAGAAACTCAAAATTTTCGCAGTTCTGATGCTCGAAACGAATAACTAGAACGGCCTAGGGGAAAAGTACGCACACCGTTGTAATCGGGCGAGTTTCTACTTTCAGATGCAACAGACATTTTGCGGATTGGTCAATCCGTTCGCGAGATATGGCAGTTTGGAGGTAAGAAACGCTCGAGAAACTCACAATTTTCGCAGTTCTGATGGTCGACAAGCATAACTAGAACGGCCTAGGGGAAAAGTACGCACACCGTTGTAATCGGGCGAGTTTCTACTTTCAGATGCAACAGAAATTTTGCGGATTGGTCAATCCGTTCGCGAGATATGGCAGTTTGTAGGTAAGCAACGCTTGAAAAACTCAAAATTTTCGCAGTTCTGTTGCTCGAAACGAATAGCTAGAACGGGCTAGGGGAAAAGTACGCATACCGTTGTAATCGGGCGAGTTTCTACTTTCAGATGCAACAGAAATTTTGCGGATTGGTCAATCCGTTCGCGAGATATGGCAGTTTGGAGGTAAGCAACGCTTGAAAAACTCAAAATTTTCGCAGTTCTGTTGCTCGAAACGAATAACTAGAACGGGCTAGGGGAAAAGTACGCATACCGTTGTAATCGGGCGAGTTTCTACTTTCAGATGCAACAGACATTTTTGGATTGGTCAATCCGTTCGCGAGATATGGCAGTTTGGAAGTAAGAAACGCTTGAGAAACTCAAAATTTTTGCAGTTCTGATGCTCGAAACGAATAACTAGAACGGGCTAGGGGAAAAGTACGCATACCGTTGTAATCGGGCAAGTTTCTACTTTCAGATGCAACAGAAATTTTGCGGATTGGTCAATCCGTTCGCGAGTTATGGCAGTTTGGAGGTAAGAAACGCTGGAGAAACTCAAAATTTTCGCAGTTCTGATGCTCGAAACGAATAACTAGAACGGCCTAGGGGAAAAGTACGCATAGTGTTGTAGTCGGGGGAGTTTCTACTTTCAGATGCAACAGAAATTTTGCGGATTGGTCAATCCGTTCGCGAGATATGGCAGTTTGGAGGTAAGAAACGCTCGAGAAACTCACAATTTTCGCAGTTCTGATGCTCGACAAGCATAACTAGAACGGCCTAGGGGAAAAGTACGCACACCGTTGTAATCGGGCGAGTTTCTACTTTCAGATGCAACAGAAATTTTGCGGATTGGTCAATCCGTTCGCGAGATATGGCAGTTTGTAGGTAAGCAACGCTTGAAAAACTCAAAATTTTCGCAGTTCTGTTGCTCGAAACGAATAACTAGAACGGGCTAGGGGAAAAGTACGCATACCGTTGTAATCGGGCGAGTTTCTACTTTCAGATGCAACAGAAATTTTGCGGATTGGTCAATCCGTTCGCGAGATATGGCAGTTTGGAGGTAAGCAACGCTTGAAAAACTCAAAATTTTCGCAGTTCTGTTGCTCGAAACGAATAACTAGAACGGGCTAGGGGAAAAGTACGCATACCGTTGTAATCGGGCGAGTTTCTACTTTCAGATGCAACAGAAATTTTGCGGATTGGTCAATCCGTTCGCGAGATATGGCAGTTTGGAGGCAAGAAACGCTTGAGAAACTCAAAATTTTCGCAGTTCTGATGCTCGAAACGAATAACTAGAACGGCCTAGGGGAAAAGTACGCACACCGTTGTAATCGGGCGAGTTTCTACTTTCAGATGCAACAGACATTTTGCGAATTGGTCAATCCGTTCGCGAGATATGGCAGTTTGGAAGTAAGAAACGCTTGAGAAACTCAAAATTTTCGCAATTCTGATGCTCGAAACGAATAACTAGAACTGCCTAGGGGAAAAGTACGCATAGTGTTGTAATCGGGCGAGTTTCTACTTTCAGGTGCAACAAAAATTTTGCGGATTGGTCAATCCGTTCGCGAGATATGGCAGTTTGGAGGTAAGCAACGCTTGAAAAACTCAAAATTTTCGCAGTTCTGTTGCTCGAAACGAATAACTAGAACGGGCTAGGGGAAAAGTACGCATACCGTTGTAATCGGGCGAGTTTCTACTTTCAGATGCAACAGAAATTTTGCGGATTGGTCAATCCGTTCGCGAGATATGGCAGTTTGGAGGTAAGCAACGCTTGAAAAACTCAAAATTTTCGCAGTTCTGTTGCTCGAAACGAATAACTAGAACGGCCTAGGGGAAAAGTACGCACACCGTTGTAATCGGGCGAGTTTCTACTTTCAGATGCAACAGACATTTTGCGGATTGGTCAATCCGTTCGCGAGATATGGCAGTTTGGAGGTAAGAAACGCTCGAGAAACTCACAATTTTCGCAGTTCTGATGCTCGACAAGCATAACTAGAACGGCCTAGGGGAAAAGTACGCACACCGTTGTAATCGGGCGAGTTTCTACTTTCAGATACAACAGAAATTTTGCGGATTGGTCAATCCGTTCGCGAGATATGGCAGGTTGGAGGTAAGAAACGCTTGAGAAACTCAAAATTTTCGCAGTTCTGATGCTCGACAAGCATAACTAGAACGGCCTAGGGGAAAAGTACGCATACAGTTGTAATCGGGCGAGTTTCCACTTTCAGATGCAACAGAAATTTTGCGGATTGGTCAATCCGTTCGCGAGATATGGCAGTTTGGAAGTAAGAAACGCTTGAGAAACTCAAAATTTTCGCAGTTCTGATGCTCGAAACGAATTACTAGGGCGGCCTAGGGGAAAAGTACGCATACCGTTGTAATCGGGCGAGTTTCTGCTTTCAGATGCATCAGAAATTTTGCGGATTGGTCAATCCGTTCGCGAGATGTGGCAGTTTGTAGGTAAGAAACGCTTGAGAAACTCAAAATTTTCGCAGTTCTGATGCTCGAAAGGAATAACTAGAACGGCCTAGGGAAAAAGTACGTATACCGTTGTAATCGGGCGAGTTTCTACTGTCAGATGCAACAGAAATTTTGCGGATTGGCCAATCCGTTCGCGAGATATGGCAGTTTGGAGGTAAGCAACGCTTGAGAAACTCAAAATTTTCGCAGTTCTGATGCTCGAAACGAATAACTAGAACGGGCTAGGGGAAAAGTACGCATACAGTTGTAATCGGGCGAGTTTCTACTTTCAGGTGCAACAGAAATTTTGCGGATTGGTCAATCCGTTCGCGAGATATGGCAGTTTGGAGGTAAGAAACGCTTGAGAAACTCAAAATTTTCGCAGTTCTGATGCTCGAAACGAATAACTAGAACGACCTAGGGGAGAAGTACGTATACCGTTGTAATCGGGCGAGTTTCTACTTTCAGATGCAACAGAAATTTTGCGGATTGGTCAATCCGTTCGCGAGATATGGCAGTTTGGATGTAAGCAACGCTTGAGAAACTCAAAATTTTCGCAGTTCTGTTGCTCGAAACGAATAACTAGAACGGCCTAGGGGAAAAGTACGCATACAGTTTTAATCGGGCGAGTTTCCACTTTCAGATGCAACAGAAATTTTGCGGATTGGTCAATCCGTTCGCGCGATATGGCAGTTTGGAGGTAAGCAACGCTTGAGAAACTCAAAATTTTCGCAGTTCTGTTGCTCGAAACGAATAACTAGAAAGGCCTAGGGGAAAAGTACGCATACCGTTGTAATCGGGCGAGTTTCTGCTTTCAGATGCATCAGAAATTTTGCGGATTGGTCAATCCGTTCGCGAGATGTTGCAGTTTGGAGGTAAGAAACGCTTGAGAAACTCAAAATTTTCGCAGTTCTGTTGCTCCAAACGAATAACTAGAAAGGCCTAGGGGAAAAGTACGCTTACCGTTGTAATCGGGCGAGTTTCTACTTTCAGGTGCAACAGAAATTTTGCGGATTGGTCAATCCGTTCGCGAGATATGGCAGTTTGAAGGTAAGAAACGCTTGAGAAACTCAAAATTTTCGCAGTTCTGATGCTCGAAACGAATAACTAGAACGGCCTAGGGGAGAAGTACGTATACCGTTGTAATCGGGCGAGTTTCTACTTTCAGATGCAACAGAAATTTTGCGGATTGGTCAATCCGTTCGCGAGATATGGCAGTTTGGAGGTAAGCAACGCTTGAGAAACTCAAAATTTTCGCAGTTCTGTTGCTCGAAACGAATAACTAGAACGGCCTAGGGGAAAAGTACGCATACAGTTTTAATCGGGCGAGTTTCCACTTTCAGATGCAACAGAAATTTTGCGGATTGGTCAATCCGTTCGCGAGATATGGCAGTTTGGAAGCAAGAAACGCTTGAGAAACTCAAAATTTTCGCAGTTCTGATGCTCGAAACGAATAACTAGAACGGCCTAGGGGAACAGTACGCATACCGTTGTAATCGGGCGAGTTTCTGCTTTCAGATGCATCAGAAATTTTGCGGATTGGTCAATCCGTTCGCCAGATATGGCAGTTTGGAAGTAAGAAACGCTTGAGATACTCAAAATTTTCGCAGTTCTGATGCTCGAAACGAATAACTAGAACGGCCTAGGGGAAAAGTACGCATACCGTTGTAATCGGGCGAGTTTCTACCTTCAGATGCAACAGAAATTTAGCGGATTGGTCAATCCGTTCGCGAGATATGGCAGTTTGGAAGTAAGAAACGCTTGAGAAACTCAAAATTTTCGCAGTTCTGATGCTCGAAACGAATAACTAGAACGGCCTAGGGGAAATGTACGCATACCGTTGTAATCGGGCGGGTTTCTACTTTCAGATGCAACAGAAATTTTGCGGATTGGTCAATCCGTTCGCGAGATATGGCAGTTTGGAGGTAAGCAACGCTTGAGAAACTCAAAATTTTCGCAGTTCTGATGCTCGAAACGAATAACTAGAACGGCCTAGGGGAAAAGTACGCATACCGTTGTAATCGGGCGAGTTTCTACTTTCAGATGCAACAGAAATTTTGCGGATTGGTCAATCCGTTCGCGAGATATGGCAGTTTGGAGGTAAGAAACGCTTGATGAACTCAAAATTTTCGCAGTTCTGATGCTCGACAGGCACAACTAGAACGGCCTAGGGGAAAAGTACGCATACCGTTGTAATCGGGCTAGTTTCTACTTTCAGATGCAACAGAAATTTTGCGGATTGGTCAATTCGTTCGCGAAATATGGCAGTTTGGAGGTAAGAAACGCTTGAGAATCTAAAAATTTTCGCAGTTCTGCTGCTCGAAACGAATAACTATAACGGACTAGGGGAAAAGTACGCATACAGTTGTAATCGGGCGGGTTTCTACTCTCAGATGCAACAGAAATTTTGCGGATTGGTCAATCCGTTCGCGAGATATGGCAGTTTGGAGGTAAGAAACGCTTGAGAAACTCAAAATTTTCGCAGTTCTGATGCTCGAAACGAACAACTAGAACGGCCTAGGCGAAAAGTACGTATACCGTTGTAATCGGGCGAGTTTCTACTTTCAGATGCAACAGAAATTTTGCGGATTGGTCAATCCGTTCGCGAGATATGGCAGTTTGGAGGTAAGCAACGCTTGAGAAACTTAAAATTTTCGCAGTTCTGTTGCTCGAAACGAATAACTACAACTGCCTAGGGGAAAAGTACGCATACAGTTGTAATCGGGCGAGTTTCTACTTTCAGATGCAACAGAAATTTTGCGGATTGGTCAATCCGTTCGCGAGATATGGCAGTTTGGAGGTAAGAAACGCTTGAGAAACTCAAAATTTTCGCAGTTCTGGTGCTCGACAAGCATAACTAGAACGGCCTAGAGGAAAAGTACGCATACAGTTGTAATCGGGCGAGTTTCTACATTCAGATGCAACAGAAATTTTGCGGATTGGTCAATCCGTTCGCGAGATATGGCAGTTTGGAAGTAAGAAACGCTTGAGATACTCAAAATTTTCGCAGTTCTGATGCTCGAAACGAATAACTAGAACGGCCTAGGGGAAAAGTACGCATACCGTTGTAATCGGGCGAGTTTCTACCTTCAGATGCAACAGAAATTTAGCGGATTGGTCAATCCGTTCGCGAGATATGGCAGTTTGGAAGTAAGAAACGCTTGAGAAACTCAAAATTTTCGCAGTTCTGATGCTCGAAACGAATAACTAGAACGGCCTAGGGGAAAAGTACGCACACAGTTGTAATCGGGCGAGTTTCTACTTTCAGATGCAACAGAAATTTTGCGGATTGGTCAATCCGTTCGCGAGATATGGCAGTTTGGAGGTAAGAAACGCTTGAGAAACTCAAAATTTTCGCAGTTCTGATGCTCGACAAGCATAACTAGAACGGCCTAGGCGAAAAGTACGCATACAGTTGTAATCGGGCGAGTTTCCACATTCAGATGCAACAGAAATTTTGCGGATTGGTCAATCCGTTCGCGAGATATGGCAGTTTGGATGTAAGAAACGCTTGAGAAACTCAAAATTTTCGCAGTTCTGATGCTCGAAACGAATTACTAGGGCGGCCTAGGGGAAAAGTACGCATACCGTTGTAATCGGGCGAGTTTCTGCTTTCAGATGCATCAGCAATTTTGCGGATTGGTCAATCCGTTCGCGAGATGTGGCAGTTTGTAGGTAAGAAACGCTTGAGGAACTCAAAATTTTCGCAGTTCTGATGCTCGAAACGAATAACTAGAACGGCCTAGGGGAAAAGTACGCAAACCGTTGTAATCGGGCGAGTTTCTACTTTCAGATGCAACAGAAATTTTGCGGATTGGTCAATCCGTTCGCGAGATATGGCAGTTTGGAGGTAAGAAACGCTTGAGAAACTCAAAATTTTCGCAGTTCTGATGCTCGAAGCGAATAACTAGCACGGCCTAGGCGAAAAGTACGTATACCGTTGTAATCGGGCGAGTTTCTACTTTCAGATGCAACAGAAATTTTGCGGATTGGTCAATCCGTTCGCGAGATATGGCAGCTTGGAGGTAAGCAACGCTTGAGAAACTCAAAATTTTCGAAGTTCTGTTGCTCGAAACGAATAACTAGAACGGCCTAGGGGAAAAGTACGCATACGGTTGTAATCGGGCGAGTTTCTACTTTCAGATGCAACAGAAATTTTGCGGATTGGTCAATCCGTTCGCGAGATATGGCAGTTTGGAGGTAAGAAACGCTTGATGAACTCAAAATTTTCGCAGTTCTGATGCTCGACAGGCACAACTAGAACGGCCTAGGGGAAATGTACGCATACCGTTGTAATCGGGCGGGTTTCTACTTTCAGATGCAACAGAAATTTTGCGGATTGGTCAATCCGTTCGCGAGATATGGCAGTTTGGAGGTAAGCAACGCTTGAGAAACTCAAAATTTTCGCAGTTCTGTTGCTCGAAACGAATAACTAGAACGGCCTAGGGGAAAAGTACGCACACAGTTGTAATCGGGCGAGTTTCTACTTTCAGATGCAACAGAAATTTTGCGGATTGGTCAATCCGTTCGCGAGATATGGCAGTTTGGAGGTAAGAAACGCTTGAGAAACTCAAAATTTTCGCAGTTCTGATGCTCGAAACGAACAACTAGAACGGCCTAGGCGAAAAGTACGTATACCGTTGTAATCGGGCGAGTTTCTACTTTCAGATGCAACAGAAATTTTGCGGATTGGTCAATCCGTTCGCGAGATATGGCAGTTTGGAGGTAAGCAACGCTTGAGAAACTTAAAATTTTCGCAGTTCTGTTGCTCGAAACGAATAACTACAACTGCCTAGGGGAAAAGTACGCATACAGTTGTAATCGGGCGAGTTTCTACTTTCAGATGCAACAGAAATTTTGCGGATTGGTCAATCCGTTCGCGAGATATGGCAGTTTGGAGGTAAGAAACGCTTGAGAAACTCAAAATTTTCGCAGTTCTGGTGCTCGACAAGCATAACTAGAACGGGCCTAGAGGAAAAGTACGCATACAGTTGTAATCGGGCGAGTTTCTACATTCAGATGCAACAGAAATTTTGCGGATTGGTCAATCCGTTCGCGAGATATGGCAGTTTGGAAGTAAGAAACGCTTGAGATACTCAAAATTTTCGCAGTTCTGATGCTCGAAACGAATAACTAGAACGGCCTAGGGGAAAAGTACGCATACCGTTGTAATCGGGCGAGTTTCTACCTTCAGATGCAACAGAAATTTAGCGGATTGGTCAATCCGTTCGCGAGATATGGCAGTTTGGAAGTAAGAAACGCTTGAGAAACTCAAAATTTTCGCAGTTCTGATGCTCGAAACGAATAACTAGAACGGCCTAGGGGAAAAGTACGCACACAGTTGTAATCGGGCGAGTTTCTACTTTCAGATGCAACAGAAATTTTGCGGATTGGTCAATCCGTTCGCGAGATATGGCAGTTTGGAGGTAAGAAACGCTTGAGAAACTCAAAATTTTCGCAGTTCTGATGCTCGACAAGCATAACTAGAACGGCCTAGGCGAAAAGTACGCATACAGTTGTAATCGGGCGAGTTTCCACATTCAGATGCAACAGAAATTTTGCGGATTGGTCAATCCGTTCGCGAGATATGGCAGTTTGGATGTAAGAAACGCTTGAGAAACTCAAAATTTTCGCAGTTCTGATGCTCGAAACGAATTACTAGGGCGGCCTAGGGGAAAAGTACGCATACCGTTGTAATCGGGCGAGTTTCTGCTTTCAGATGCATCAGCAATTTTGCGGATTGGTCAATCCGTTCGCGAGATGTGGCAGTTTGTAGGTAAGAAACGCTTGAGGAACTCAAAATTTTCGCAGTTCTGATGCTCGAAACGAATAACTAGAACGGCCTAGGGGAAAAGTACGCAAACCGTTGTAATCGGGCGAGTTTCTACTTTCAGATGCAACAGAAATTTTGCGGATTGGTCAATCCGTTCGCGAGATATGGCAGTTTGGAGGTAAGAAACGCTTGAGAAACTCAAAATTTCGCAGTTCTGATGCTCGAAGCGAATAACTAGCACGGCCTAGGCGAAAAGTACGTATACCGTTGTAATCGGGCGAGTTTCTACTTTCAGATGCAACAGAAATTTTGCGGATTGGTCAATCCGTTCGCGAGATATGGCAGCTTGGAGGTAAGCAACGCTTGAGAAACTCAAAATTTTCGAAGTTCTGTTGCTCGAAACGAATAACTAGAACGGCCTAGGGGAAAAGTACGCATACGGTTGTAATCGGGCGAGTTTCTACTTTCAGATGCAACAGAAATTTTGCGGATTGGTCAATCCGTTCGCGAGATATGGCAGTTTGGAGGTAAGAAACGCTTGATGAACTCAAAATTTTCGCAGTTCTGATGCTCGACAGGCACAACTAGAACGGCCTAGGGGAAATGTACGCATACCGTTGTAATCGGGCGGGTTTCTACTTTCAGATGCAACAGAAATTTTGCGGATTGGTCAATCCGTTCGCGAGATATGGCAGTTTGGAGGTAAGCAACGCTTGAGAAACTCAAAATTTTCGCAGTTCTGTTGCTCGAAACGAATAACTAGAACGGCCTAGGGGAAAAGTACGCACACAGTTGTAATCGGGCGAGTTTCTACTTTCAGATGCAACAGAAATTTGCGGATTGGTCAATCCGTTCGCGAGATATGGCAGTTTGGAGGTAAGAAACGCTTGAGAAACTCAAAATTTTCGCAGTTCTGGTGCTCGACAAGCATAACTAGAACGGCCTAGAGGAAAAGTACGCATACAGTTGTAATCGGGCGAGTTTCTACATTCAGATGCAACAGAAATTTTGCGGATTGGTCAATCCGTTCGCGAGATATGGCAGTTTGGAAGTAAGAAACGCTTGAGATACTCAAAATTTTCGCAGTTCTGATGCTCGAAACGAATAACTAGAACGGCCTAGGGAAAAGTACGCATACCGTTGTAATCGGGCGAGTTTCTACCTTCAGATGCAACAGAAATTTAGCGGATTGGTCAATCCGTTCGCGAGATATGGCAGTTTGGAAGTAAGAAATAAGAAACGCTTGAGAAACTCAAAATTTTCGCAGTTCTGATGCTCGAAACGAATAACTAGAACGGCCTAGGGGAAAAGTACGCATACCGTTGTAATCGGGCGAGTTTCTACTTTCAGATGCAACAGAAATTTTGCGGATTGGTCAATCCGTTCGCGAGATATGGCAGTTTGGAGGTAAGCAACGCTTGAGAAACTCAAAATTTTCGCAGTTCTGTTGCTCGAAACGAATAACTAGAACGGCCTAGGGGAAAAGTACGCACACAGTTGTAATCGGGCGAGTTTCTACTTTCAGATGCAACAGAAATTTTGCGGATTGGTCAATCCGTTCGCGAGATATGGCAGTTTGGAGGTAAGAAACGCTTGAGAAACTCAAAATTTTCGCAGTTCTGATGCTCGAAGCGAATAACTAGCACGGCCTAGGCGAAAAGTACGTATACCGTTGTA
Source organism: Ptiloglossa arizonensis (assembly GCF_051014685.1). Classification (NCBI taxonomy): domain Eukaryota; kingdom Metazoa; phylum Arthropoda; class Insecta; order Hymenoptera; family Colletidae; genus Ptiloglossa; species Ptiloglossa arizonensis. The sequence continues at coordinate 541,315 of NW_027478703.1, read as the reverse complement.
ATCGGGCGAGTTTCTACTTTCAGATGCAACAGAAATTTTGCGGATTGGTCAATCCGTTCGCGAGATATGGCAGTTTGGAGGTAAGCAACGCTTGAGAAACTCAAAATTTTCGAAGTTCTGTTGCTCGAAACGAATAACTAGAACGGCCTAGGGGAAAAGTACGCATACGGTTGTAATCGGGCGAGTTTCTACTTTCAGATGCAACAGAAATTTTGCGGATTGGTCAATCCGTTCGCGAGATATGGCAGTTTGGAGGTAAGAAACGCTTGATGAACTCAAAATTTTCGCAGTTCTGATGCTCGACAGGCACAACTAGAACGGCCTAGGGGAAATGTACGCATACCGTTGTAATCGGGCGGGTTTCTACTTTCAGATGCAACAGAAATTTTGCGGATTGGTCAATTCGTTCGCGAGATATGGCAGTTTGGAGGTAAGAAACGCTTGAGAAACTAAAAATTTTCGCAGTTCTGATGCTCGAAACGAATAACTAGAACGGCCTAGGGGAAAAGTACGCATAGTGTTGTAATCGGGCGAGTTTCTACTTTCAGATGCAACAGAAATTTTGCGGATTGGTCAATCCGTTCGCGAGATATGGCAGTTTGGAGGTAAGAAACGCTTGAGAAACTCAAAATTTTCGCAGTTCTGATGCTCGACAAGCATAACTAGAACGGCCTAGGGGAAAAGTACGCATACAGTTGTAATCGGGCGAGTTTCCACTTTCAGATGCAACAGAAATTTTGCGGATTGGTCAATCCGTTCGCGAGATATGGCAGTTTGGAAGTAAGAAACGCTTGAGAAACTCAAAATTTTCGCAGTTCCGATGCTCGACAGGCACAACTAGAACGGCCTAGGGGAAAAGTACGCCATACCGTTGTAATCGGGCTAGTTTCTACTTTCAGATGCAACAGAAATTTTGCGGATTGGTCAATCCGTTCGCGAGATGTGCCAGTTTGTAGGTAAGAAACGCTTGAGAAACTCAAAATTTTCGCAGTTCTGATGCTCGAAACGAATAACTAGAACGGCCTAGGGGAAAAGTACGCATACCGTTGTAATCGGGCGAGTTTCTACCTTCAGATGCAACAGAAATTTTGCGGATTGGTCAATCCGTTCGCGAGATATGGCAGTTTGGAAGTAAGAAAACGCTTGAGATACTCAAAATTTTCGCAGTTCTGATGCTCGAAACGAATAACTAGAACGGCCTAGGGGAAAAGTACGCATACCGTTGTAATCGGGCGAGTTTCTACTTTCAGATGCAACAGAAATTTTGCGGATTGGTCAATCCGTTCGCGAGATATGGCAGTTTGGAGGTAAGAAACGCTTGATGAACTCAAAATTTTCGCAGTTCTGATGCTCGACAGGCACAACTAGAACGGCCTAGGGGAAAAGTACGCATACCGTTGTAATCGGGCTAGTTTCTACTTTCAGATGCAACAGAAATTTTGCGGATTGGTCAATTCGTTCGCGAAATATGGCAGTTTGGAGGTAAGAAACGCTTGAGAATCTAAAAATTTTCGCAGTTCTGCTGCTCGAAACGAATAACTATAACGGACTAGGGGAAAAAGTACGCATACAGTTGTAATCGGGCGGGTTTCTACTCTCAGATGCAACAGAAATTTTGCGGATTGGTCAATCCGTTCGCGAGATATGGCAGTTTGGAGGTAAGAAACGCTTGAGAAACTCAAAAATTTTCGCAGTTCTGATGCTCGAAACGAACAACTAGAACGGCCTAGGCGAAAAGTACGTATACCGTTGTAATCGGGCGAGTTTCTACTTTCAGATGCAACAGAAATTTTGCGGATTGGTCAATCCGTTCGCGAGATATGGCAGTTTGGAGGTAAGCAACGCTTGAGAAACTTAAAATTTTCGCAGTTCTGTTGCTCGAAACGAATAACTACAACTGCCTAGGGGAAAAGTACGCATACAGTTGTAATCGGGCGAGTTTCTACTTTCAGATGCAACAGAAATTTTGCGGATTGGTCAATCCGTTCGCGAGATATGGCAGTTTGGAGGTAAGAAACGCTTGATGAACTCAAAATTTTCGCAGTTCTGATGCTCGACAGGCACAACTAGAACGGCCTAGGGGAAAAGTACGCATACCGTTGTAATCGGGCTAGTTTCTACTTTCAGATGCAACAGAAATTTTGCGGATTGGTCAATTCGTTCGCGAGATATGGCAGTTTGGAGGTAAGAAACGCTTGATGAACTCAAAATTTTCGCAGTTCCGATGCTCGAAACGAATTACTAGGGCGGCCTAGGGGAAAAGTACGCATACCGTTGTAATCGGGCGAGTTTCTGCTTTCAGATGCATCAGAAATTTTGCGGATTGGTCAATCCGTTCGCGAGATGTGCCAGTTTGTAGGTAAGAAACGCTTGAGAAACTCAAAATTTTCGCAGTTCTGATGCTCGAAACGAATAACTAGAACGGCCTAGGGGAAAAGTACGCATACCGTTGTAATCGGGCGAGTTTCTGCTTTCAGATGCATCAGAAATTTTGCGGATTGGTCAATCCGTTCGCGAGATGTGCCAGTTTGTAGGTAAGAAACGCTTGAGAAACTCAAAATTTTCGCAGTTCTGATGCTCGAAACGAACAACTAGAACGGCCTAGGCGAAAAGTACGTATACCGTTGTAATCGGGCGAGTTTTCTACTTTCAGATGCAACAGAAATTTTGCGGATTGGTCAATCCGTTCGCGAGATATGGCAGTTTGGAGGTAAGCAACGCTTGAGAAACTCAAAATTTTCGCAGTTCTGTTGCTCGAAACGAATAACTACAACTGCCTAGGGGAAAAGTACGCATACAGTTGTAATCGGGCGAGTTTCTACTTTCAGATGCAACAGAAATTTTGCGGATTGGTCAATCCGTTCGCGAGATATGGCAGTTTGGAGGTAAGAAACGCTTGATGAACTCAAAATTTTCGTAGTTCTGATGCTCGACAGGCACAACTAGAACGGCCTAGGGGAAAAGTACGCATACCGTTGTAATCGGGCTAGTTTCTACTTTCAGATGCAACAGAAATTTTGCGGATTGGTCAATTCGTTCGCGAGATATGGCAGTTTGGAGGTAAGAAACGCTTGATGAACTCAAAATTTTCGCAGTTCTGATGCTCGATAGGCACAACTAGAACGGCCTAGGCGAAAAAGTACGCATAGTGTTGTAATCGGGCGAGTTTCTACTTTCAGATGCAACAGAAATTTTGCGGATTGGTCAATCCGTTCGCGAGATATGGCAGTTTGGAGGTAAGAAACGCTTGAGAAACTCAAAATTTTCGCAGTTCTGATGCTCGAAACGAACAACTAGAACGGCCTAGGCGAAAAGTACGCATAGTGTTGTAATCGGGCGAGTTTCTACTTTCAGATGCAACAGAAATTTTGCGGATTGGTCAATCCGTTCGCGAGATATGGCAGTTTGGAGGTAAGAAACGCTTGAGAAACTCCAAATTTTCGCAGTTCTGATGCTCGAAACGAACAACTAGAACGGCCTAGGGGAAAAGTACGCATACAGTTGTAATCGGGCGAGTTTCTGCTTTCAGATGCAACAGAAATTTTGCGGATTGGTCAATCCGTTCGCGAGATATGGCAGTTTGGAGGTAAGAAAACGCTTGAGAAACTCAAAAATTTTCGCAGTTCTGATGCTCGAAACGAAACAACTAGAACGGCCTAGGCGAAAAGTACGCATAGTGTTGTAATCGGGCGAGTTTCTACTTTCAGATGCAACAGAAATTTTGCGGATTGGTCAATCCGTTCGCGAGATATGGCAGTTTGGAGGTAAGAAACGCTTGAGAAACTCAAAATTTTCGCAGTTCTGATGCTCGAAGCGAATAACTAGAACGGCCTAGGCGAAAAGTACGTATACCGTTGTAATCGGGCGAGTTTCTACTTTCAGATGCAACAGAAATTCTGCGGATTGGTCAATCCGTTCGCGAGATATGGCAGTTTGGAAGAAAGCAACGCTTGAGAAACTCAAAATTTTCGCAGTTCTGTTGCTCGAAACGAATAACTACAACTGCCTAGGGGAAAAGTACGCATACAGTTGTAATCGGGCGAGTTTCTACTTTCAGATGCAACAGAAATTTTGCGGATTGGTCAATCCGTTCGCGAGATATGGCAGTTTGGAGGTAAGAAACGCTTGATGAACTCAAATTTTCCCAGTTCTGATGCTCGACAGGCACAACTAGAACGGCCCTAGGGGAAAAGTACGCATACCGTTGTAATCGGGCTAGTTTCTACTTTCAGATGCAACAGAAATTTTGCGGATTGGTCAATTCGTTCGCGAGATATGGCAGTTTGGAGGTAAGAAACGCTTGAGAAACTCAAAATTTTCGCAGTTCTGATGCTCGAAACGAACAACTAGAACGGCCTAGGCGAAAAGTACGCATAGTGTTGTAATCGGCGAGTTTCTACTTTCAGATGCAACAGAAATTTTGCGGATTGGTCAATCCGTTCGCGAGATATGGCAGTTTGGAGGTAAGAAACGCTTGAGAAACTCAAAATTTTCGCAGTTCTGATGCTCGACAAGCATAACTAGAACGGCCTAGGGGAAAAGTACGCATACCGTTGTAATCGGGAGAGTTTCTACTTTCAGATGCAACCAGAAATTTGCGGATTGGTCAATCCGTTCGCGAGATATGGCAGTTTGGAGGTAAGAAACGCTTGATGAACTCAAAATTTTCGCAGTTCTGATGCTCGACAGGCACAACTAGAACGGCCTAGGGGGAAAAGTACGCATACCGTTGTAATCGGGCTAGTTCTTTCAGATGCAACAGAAATTTTGCGGATTGGTCAATTCGTTCGCGAGATATGGCAGTTTGGAGGTAAGAAACGCTTGAGAAACTAAAAATTTTCGCAGTTCTGCTGCTCGAAACGAATAACTATAACGGACTAGGGGAAAAGTACGCATACAGTTGTAATCGGGCTAGTTTCTACTTTCAGATGCAACAGAAATTTTGCGGATTGGTCAATTCGTTCGCGAGATATGGCAGTTTGGAGGTAAGAAACGCTTGAGAAACTAAAAATTTTCGCAGTTCTGCTGCTCGAAACGAATAACTATAACGGACTAGGGGAAAAGTACGCATACAGTTGTAATCGGGCGGGTTTCTACTCTCAGATGCAACAGAAATTTTGCGGATTGGTCAATCCGTTCGCGAGATATGGCAGTTTGGAGGTAAGAAACGCTTGAGAAACTCAAAATTTGCGCAGTTCTGATGCTCGAAGCGAATAACTAGAACGGCCTAGGCGAAAAGTACGTATACCGTTGTAATCGGGCGAGTTTCTACTTTCAGATGCAACAGAAATTTTGCGGATTGGTCAATCCGTTCGCGAGATATGGCAGTTTGGAGGTAAGAAACGCTTGGGAAACTCCAAATTTTCGCAGTTCTGATGCTCGAAACGAATAACTAGAACGGACTGGGGGAAAAGTACGCATACACTTGTAATCGGGCGAGTTTCTGCTTTCAGATGCAACAGAAATTTTGCGGATTGGTCAATCCGTTCGCGAGATATGGCAGTTTGGAGGTAAGAAACGCTTGAGAAACTCAAAATTTTCGCAGTTCTGATGCTCGAAACGAACAACTAGAACGGCCTAGGCGAAAAGTACGCATAGTGTTGTAATCGGGCGAGTTTCTACTTTCAGATGCAACAGAAATTTTGCGGATTGGTCAATCCGTTCGCGAGATATGGCAGTTTGGAGGTAAGAAACGCTTGAGAAACTCAAAATTTTCGCAGTTCTGATGCTCGAAGCGAATAACTAGAACGGCCTAGGCGAAAAGTACGTATACCGTTGTAATCGGGCGAGTTTCTACTTTCAGATGCAACAGAAATTTTGCGGATTGGTCAATCCGTTCGCGAGATATGGCAGTTTGGAGGTAAGCAACGCTTGAGAAACTCAAAATTTTCGCAGTTCTGTTGCTCGAAACGAATAACTACAACTGCCTAGGGGAAAAGTACGCATACAGTTGTAATCGGGCGAGTTTCTACTTTCAGATGCAACAGAAATTTTGCGGATTGGTCAATCCGTTCGCGAGATATGGCAGTTTGGAGGTAAGAAACGCTTGAGAAACTCAAAATTTTCACAGTTCTGGTGCTCGAAACGAATAACCAGAACGGCCTAGGCGAAAAGTACGCATAGTGTTGTAATCGGGCGAGTTTCTACTTTCAGATGCAACAGAAATTTTGCGGATTGGTCAATCCGTTCGCGAGATATGGCAGTTTGGAGGTAAGAAACGCTTGAGAAACTCAAAATTTTCGCAGTTCTGATGCTCGACAAGCATAACTAGAACGGCCTAGGGGAAAAGTACGCATACCGTTGTAATCGGGCGAGTTTCTACTTTCAGATGCAACAGAAATTTTGCGGATTGGTCAATTCGTTCGCGAGATATGGCAGTTTGGAGGTAAGAAACGCTTGAGAAACTAAAAATTTTCGCAGTTCTGATGCTCGAAACGAATAACTATAACGGACTAGGGGGAAAAGTACGCATACAGTTGTAATCGGGCGAGTTTCTACTTTCAGATGCAACAGAAATTTTGCGGATTGGTCAATCCGTTCGCGAGATATGGCAGTTTGGAGGTAAGAAACGCTTGAGAAACTCAAAATTTTCGCAGTTCTGATGCACGAAACGAATAACTTGAACGGCCTAGGGGAAAAGTACGCATACCGTTATAATCGGGCGAGTTTCTACCTTCAGATGCAACAGAAATTTTGCGGATTGGTCAATCCGTTCGCGAGATATGGCAGTTTGGAAGTAAGAAACGCTTGAGAAACTCAAAATTTTCGCAGTTCTGATGCTCGAAACGAATAACTAGAACGGCCTAGTGGAAAAGTACGCATACCGTTGTAATCGGGCGAGTTTCTACTTTCAGATGCAACAGAAATTTTGCGGATTGGTCAAACCGTTCGCGAGATATGGCAGTTTGGAGGTAAGAAACGCTTGAGAAACTCAAAATTTTCGCAGTTCTGATGCTCGACAAGCATAACTAGAACGGCCTAGGGGAAAAGTACGCATACAGTTGTAATCGGGCGAGTTTCCACTTTCAGATGCAACAGAAATTTTGCGGATTGGTCAATCCGTTCGCGAGATATGGCAGTTTGGAAGTAAGAAACGCTTGAGATACTCAAAATTTTCGCAGTTCTGATGCTCGAAACGAATAACTAGAACGGCCTAGGGGAAAAGTACGCATACCGTTGTAATCGGGCGAGTTTCTACTTTCAGATGCAACAGAAATTTTGCGGATTGGTCAATCCGTTCGCGAGATATGGCAGTTTGGAGGTAAGAAACGCTTGAGAAACTCAAAATTTTCGCAGTTCTGATGCTCGAAACGAACAACTAGAACGGCCTAGGGGAAAAGTACGCATACCGTTGTAATCGGGCGAGATTCTACCTTCAGATGCAACAGAAATTTTGCGGATTGGTCAATCCGTTCGCGAGATATGGCAGTTTGGAAGTAAGAAACGCTTGAGAAACTCAAAATTTTCGCAGTTCTGATGCACGAAACGAATAACTTGAACGGCCTAGGGGAAAAGTACGCATACCGTTATAATCGGGCGAGTTTCTACCTTCAGATGCAACAGAAATTTTGCAGATTGGTCAATCCGTTCGCGAGATATGGCAGTTTGGAAGTAAGAAACGCTTGAGAAACTCAAAATTTTCGCAGTTCTGATGCTCGACAAGCATAACTAGAACGGCCTAGGGGAAAAGTACGCATACAGTTGTAATCGGGCGAGTTTCTACTTTCAGATGAAACAGAAATTTTGCGGATTGGTCAATCCGTTCGCGAGATATGGCAGTTTGGAGGTAAGAAACGCTTGAGAAACTCAAAATTTTCGCAGTTCTGATGCTCGGAGCGAATAACTAGAACGGCCTAGGCGAAAAGTACGTATACCGTTGTAATCGGGCGAGTTTCTACTTTCAGATGCAACAAAAATTTTGCGGATTGGTCAATCCGTTCGCGAGATATGGCAGTGTGGAGGTAAGCAACGCTTGAGAAACTCAAAATTTTCGAAGTTCTGTTGCTCGAAACGAATAACTAAAACTGCCTAGGGGAAAAGTACGCATACAGTTGTAATCGGGCGAGTTTCTACTTTCAGATGCAACAGAAATTTTGCGGATTGGTCAATCCGTTCGCGAGATATGGCAGTTTGGAGGTAAGAAACGCTTGATGAACTCAAAATTTTCGCAGTTCTGATGCTCGACAGGCACAACTAGAACGGCCTAGGGGAAAAGTACGCATACCGTTGTAATCGGGCGAGTTTCTACTTTCAGATGCAACAGAAATTTTGCGGATTGGTCAATTCGTTCGCGAGATATGGCAGTTTGGAGGTAAGAAACGCTTGAGAAACTCAAAATTTTCGCAGTTCTGATGCTCGAACCGAATAACTAGAACGGCCTAGGCGAAAAGTACGTATACCGTTGTAATCGGGCGAGTTTCTACTTTCAGATGCAACAAAAATTTTGCGGATTGGTCAATCCGTTCGCGAGATATGGCAGTTTGGAGGTAAGCAACGCTTGATGAACTCAAAATTTTCGCAGTTCTGATGCTCGACAGGCACAACTAGAACGGCCTAGGGGAAAAGTACGCATACCGTTGTAATCGGGCGAGTTTCTACTTTCAGATGCAACAGAAATTTTGCGGATTGGTCAATTCGTTCGCGAGATATGGCAGTTTGGAGGTAAGAAACGCTTGAGAAACTCAAAATTTTCGCAGTTCTGATGCTCGAAACGAACAACTAGAACGGCCTAGGCGAAAAGTACGCATAGTGTTGTAATCGGGAGAGTTTCTACTTTCAGATGCAACAGAAATTTTGCGGATTGGTCAATCCGTTCGCGAGATATGGCAGTTTGGAGGTAAGAAACGCTTGATGAACTCAAAATTTTCGCAGTTCTGATGCTCGACAGGCACAACTAGAACGGCCTAGGGGAAAAGTACGCATACCGTTGTAATCGGGCTAGTTTCTACTTTCAGATGCAACAGAAATTTTGCGGATTGGTCAATTCGTTCGCGAGATATGGCAGTTTGGAGGTAAGAAACGCTTGAGAAACTAAAAATTTTCGCAGTTCTGCTGCTCGAAACGAATAACTATAACGGCCTAGGGGAAAAGTACGCATACCGTTGTAATCGGGCGAGATTCTACCTTCAGATGCAACAGAAATTTTGCGGATTGGTCAATCCGTTCGCGAGATATGGCAGTTTGGAAGTAAGAAACGCTTGAGAAACTCAAAATTTTCGCAGTTCTGATGCACGAAACGAATAACTTGAACGGCCTAGGGGAAAAGTACGTATACCGTTATAATCGGGCGAGTTTCTACCTTCAGATGCAACAGAAATTTTGCAGATTGGTCAATCCGTTCGCGAGATATGGCAGTTTGGAAGTAAGAAACGCTTGAGAAACTCAAAATTTTCGCAGTTCTGATGCTCGACAAGCATAACTAGAACGGCCTAGGGGAAAAGTACGCATACAGTTGTAATCGGGCGAGTTTCTACTTTCAGATGAAACAGAAATTTTGCGGATTGGTCAATCCGTTCGCGAGATATGGCAGTTTGGAGGAAAGAAACGCTTGAGAAACTCAAAATTTTCGCAGTTCTGATGCTCGGAGCGAATAACTAGAACGGCCTAGGCGAAAAGTACGTATACCGTTGTAATCGGGCGAGTTTCTACTTTCAGATGCAACAAAAATTTTGCGGATTGGTCAATCCGTTCGCGAGATATGGCAGTGTGGAGGTAAGCAACGCTTGAGAAACTCAAAATTTTCGAAGTTCTGTTGCTCGAAACGAATAACTAAAACTGCCTAGGGGAAAAGTACGCATACAGTTGTAATCGGGCGAGTTTCTACTTTCAGATGCAACAGAAATTTTGCGGATTGGTCAATCCGTTCGCGAGATATGGCAGTTTGGAGGTAAGAAACGCTTGATGAACTCAAAATTTTCGCAGTTCTGATGCTCGACAGGCACAACTAGAACGGCCTAGGGGAAAAGTACGCATACCGTTGTAATCGGGCGAGTTTCTACTTTCAGATGCAACAGAAATTTTGCGGATTGGTCAATTCGTTCGCGAGATATGGCAGTTTGGAGGTAAGAAACGCTTGAGAAACTCAAAATTTTCGCAGTTCTGATGCTCGAACCGAATAACTAGAACGGCCTAGGCGAAAAGTACGTATACCGTTGTAATCGGGCGAGTTTCTACTTTCAGATGCAACAAAAATTTTGCGGATTGGTCAATCCGTTCGCGAGATATGGCAGTTTGGAGGTAAGCAACGCTTGATGAACTCAAAATTTTCGCAGTTCTGATGCTCGACAGGCACAACTAGAACGGCCTAGGGGAAAAGTACGCATACCGTTGTAATCGGGCGAGTTTCTACTTTCAGATGCAACAGAAATTTTGCGGATTGGTCAATTCGTTCGCGAGATATGGCAGTTTGGAGGTAAGAAACGCTTGAGAAACTCAAAATTTTCGCAGTTCTGATGCTCGAAACGAACAACTAGAACGGCCTAGGCGAAAAGTACGCATAGTGTTGTAATCGGGAGAGTTTCTACTTTCAGATGCAACAGAAATTTTGCGGATTGGTCAATCCGTTCGCGAGATATGGCAGTTTGGAGGTAAGAAACGCTTGATGAACTCAAAATTTTCGCAGTTCTGATGCTCGACAGGCACAACTAGAACGGCCTAGGGGAAAAGTACGCATACCGTTGTAATCGGGCTAGTTTCTACTTTCAGATGCAACAGAAATTTAGCGGATTGGTCAATCCGTTCGCGAGATATGGCAGTTTGGAGGTAAGAAACGCTTGATGAACTCAAAATTTTCGCAGTTCTGATGCTCGACAGGCACAACTAGAACGGCCTAGGGGAAAAGTACGCATACCGTTGTAATCGGGCGAGTTTCTACTTTCAGATGCAACAGAAATTTTGCGGATTGGTCAATTCGTTCGCGAGATATGGCAGTTTGGAGGTAAGAAACGCTTGAGAAACTCAAAATTTTCGCAGTTCTGATGCTCGAACCGAATAACTAGAACGGCCTAGGCGAAAAGTACGTATACCGTTGTAATCGGGCGAGTTTCTACTTTCAGATGCAACAAAAATTTTGCGGATTGGTCAATCCGTTCGCGAGATATGGCAGTTTGGAGGTAAGCAACGCTTGATGAACTCAAAATTTTCGCAGTTCTGATGCTCGACAGGCACAACTAGAACGGCCTAGGGGAAAAGTACGCATACCGTTGTAATCGGGCGAGTTTCTACTTTCAGATGCAACAGAAATTTTGCGGATTGGTCAATTCGTTCGCGAGATATGGCAGTTTGGAGGTAAGAAACGCTTGAGAAACTCAAAATTTTCGCAGTTCTGATGCTCGAAACGAACAACTAGAACGGCCTAGGCGAAAAGTACGCATAGTGTTGTAATCGGGAGAGTTTCTACTTTCAGATGCAACAGAAATTTTGCGGATTGGTCAATCCGTTCGCGAGATATGGCAGTTTGGAGGTAAGAAACGCTTGATGAACTCAAAATTTTCGCAGTTCTGATGCTCGACAGGCACAACTAGAACGGCCTAGGGGAAAAGTACGCATACCGTTGTAATCGGGCTAGTTTCTACTTTCAGATGCAACAGAAATTTTGCGGATTGGTCAATTCGTTCGCGAGATATGGCAGTTTGGAGGTAAGAAACGCTTGAGAAACTAAAAATTTTCGCAGTTCTGCTGCTCGAAACGAATAACTATAACGGCCTAGGGGAAAAGTACGCATACCGTTGTAATCGGGCGAGATTCTACCTTCAGATGCAACAGAAATTTTGCGGATTGGTCAATCCGTTCGCGAGATATGGCAGTTTGGAAGTAAGAAACGCTTGAGAAACTCAAAATTTTCGCAGTTCTGATGCACGAAACGAATAACTTGAACGGCCTAGGGGAAAAGTACGTATACCGTTATAATCGGGCGAGTTTCTACCTTCAGATGCAACAGAAATTTTGCAGATTGGTCAATCCGTTCGCGAGATATGGCAGTTTGGAAGTAAGAAACGCTTGAGAAACTCAAAATTTTCGCAGTTCTGATGCTCGACAAGCATAACTAGAACGGCCTAGGGGAAAAGTACGCATACAGTTGTAATCGGGCGAGTTTCTACTTTCAGATGAAACAGAAATTTTGCGGATTGGTCAATCCGTTCGCGAGATATGGCAGTTTGGAGGAAAGAAACGCTTGAGAAACTCAAAATTTTCGCAGTTCTGATGCTCGGAGCGAATAACTAGAACGGCCTAGGCGAAAAGTACGTATACCGTTGTAATCGGGCGAGTTTCTACTTTCAGATGCAACAAAAATTTTGCGGATTGGTCAATCCGTTCGCGAGATATGGCAGTGTGGAGGTAAGCAACGCTTGAGAAACTCAAAATTTTCGAAGTTCTGTTGCTCGAAACGAATAACTAAAACTGCCTAGGGGAAAAGTACGCATACAGTTGTAATCGGGCGAGTTTCTACTTTCAGATGCAACAGAAATTTTGCGGATTGGTCAATCCGTTCGCGAGATATGGCAGTTTGGAGGTAAGAAACGCTTGATGAACTCAAAATTTTCGCAGTTCTGATGCTCGACAGGCACAACTAGAACGGCCTAGGGGAAAAGTACGCATACCGTTGTAATCGGGCGAGTTTCTACTTTCAGATGCAACAGAAATTTTGCGGATTGGTCAATTCGTTCGCGAGATATGGCAGTTTGGAGGTAAGCAACGCTTGATGAACTCAAAATTTTCGCAGTTCTGATGCTCGACAGGCACAACTAGAACGGCCTAGGGGAAAAGTACGCATACCGTTGTAATCGGGCGAGTTTCTACTTTCAGATGCAACAGAAATTTTGCGGATTGGTCAATTCGTTCGCGAGATATGGCAGTTTGGAGGTAAGAAACGCTTGAGAAACTCAAAATTTTCGCAGTTCTGATGCTCGAAACGAACAACTAGAACGGCCTAGGCGAAAAGTACGCATAGTGTTGTAATCGGGAGAGTTTCTACTTTCAGATGCAACAGAAATTTTGCGGATTGGTCAATCCGTTCGCGAGATATGGCAGTTTGGAGGTAAGAAACGCTTGATGAACTCAAAATTTTCGCAGTTCTGATGCTCGACAGGCACAACTAGAACGGCCTAGGGGAAAAGTACGCATACCGTTGTAATCGGGCTAGTTTCTACTTTCAGATGCAACAGAAATTTTGCGGATTGGTCAATTCGTTCGCGAGATATGGCAGTTTGGAGGTAAGAAACGCTTGAGAAACTAAAAATTTTCGCAGTTCTGCTGCTCGAAACGAATAACTATAACGGACTAGGGGAAAAGTACGCATACAGTTGTAATCGGGCTAGTTTCTACTTTCAGATGCAACAGAAATTTTGCGGATTGGTCAATCCGTTCGCGAGATATGGCAGTTTGGAGGTAAGAAACGCTTGGGAAACTCCAAATTTTCGCAGTTCTGATGCTCGAAACGAATAACTAGAACGGACTGGGGGAAAAGTACGCATACACTTGTAATCGGGCGAGTTTCTGCTTTCAGATGCAACAGAAATTTTGCGGATTGGTCAATCCGTTCGCGAGATATGGCAGTTTGGAGGTAAGAAACGCTTGAGAAACTCAAAATTTTCGCAGTTCTGATGCTCGAAACGAACAACTAGAACGGCCTAGGCGAAAAGTACGCATAGTATTGTAATCGGGCGAGTTTCTACTTTCAGACGCAACAGAAATTTTGCGGATTGGTCAATCCGTTCGCGAGATATGGCAGTTTGGAGGTAAGAAACGCTTGAGAAACTCAAAATTTTCGCAGTTCTGATGCTCGAAGCGAATAACTAGAACGGCCTAGGCAAAAAGTACATACACCGTTGTAATCGGGCGAGTTTCTACTTTCAGATGCAACAGAAATTTTGCGGATTGGTCAATCCGTTCGCGAGATATGTCAGTTTGGAGGTAAGCAACGCTTGAGAAACTCAAAATTTTCGCAGTTCTGTTGCTCGAAACGAATAACTACAACTGCCTAGGGGAAAAGTACGCATACAGTTGTAATCGGGCGAGTTTCTACTTTCAGATGCAACAGAAATTTTGCGGATTGGTCAATCCGTTCGCGAGATATGGCAGTTTGGAGGTAAGAAACGCTTGAGAAACTCAAAATTTTCACAGTTCTGATGCTCGAAACGAATAACCAGAACGGCCTAGGCGAAAAGTACGCATAGTGTTGTAATCGGGCGAGTTTCTACTTTCAGATGCAACAGAAATTTTGCGGATTGGTCAATCCGTTCGCGAGATATGGCAGTTTGGAGGTAAGAAACGCTTGAGAAACTCAAAATTTTCGCAGTTCTGATGCTCGACAAGCATAACTAGAACGGCCTAGGGGAAAAGTACGCATACCTTTGTAATCGGGCGAGTTTCTACTTTCAGATGCAACAGAAATTTTGCGGATTGGTCAATTCGTTCGCGAGATATGGCAGTTTGGAGGTAAGAAACGCTTGAGAAACTAAAAATTTTCGCAGTTCTGATGCTCGAAACGAATAACTATAACGGACTAGGGGAAAAGTACGCATACAGTTGTAATCGGGCGAGTTTCTACTTTCAGATGCAACAGAAATTTTGCGGATTGGTCAATCCGTTCGCGAGATATGGCAGTTTGGAGGTAAGAAACGCTTGAGAAACTCAAAATTTTCGCAGTTCTGATGCTCGAAACGAACAACTAGAACGGCCTAGGGGAAAAGTACGCATACCGTTGTAATCGGGCGAGATTCTACCTTCAGATGCAACAGAAATTTTGCGGATTGGTCAATCCGTTCGCGAGATATGGCAGTTTGGAAGTAAGAAACGCTTGAGAAACTCAAAATTTTCGCAGTTCTGATGCACGAAACGAATAACTTGAACGGCCTAGGGGAAAAGTACGCATACCGTTATAATCGGGCGAGTTTCTACCTTCAGACGCAACAGAAATTTTGCGGATTGGTCAATCCGTTCGCGAGATATGGCAGTTTGGAAGTAAGAAACGCTTGAGAAACTCAAAATTTTCGCAGTTCTGATGCTCGAAACGAATAACTAGAACGGCCTAGTGGAAAAGTACGCATACCGTTGTAATCGGGCGAGTTTCTACTTTCAGATGCAACAGAAATTTTGCGGATTGGTCAAACCGTTCGCGAGATATGGCAGTTTGGAGGTAAGAAACGCTTGAGAAACTCAAAATTTTCACAGTTCTGATGCTCGAAACGAATAACCAGAACGGCCTAGGCGAAAAGTACGCATAGTGTTGTAATCGGGCGAGTTTCTACCTTCAGACGCAACAGAAATTTTGCGGATTGGTCAATCCGTTCGCGAGATATGGCAGTTTGGAGGTAAGAAACGCTTGAGAAACTCAAAATTTTCGCAGTTCTGATGCTCGACAAGCATAACTAGAACGGCCTAGGGGAAAAGTACGCATACCTTTGTAATCGGGCGAGTTTCTACTTTCAGATGCAACAGAAATTTTGCGGATTGGTCAATTCGTTCGCGAGATATGGCAGTTTGGAGGTAAGAAACGCTTGAGAAACTAAAAATTTTCGCAGTTCTGATGCTCGAAACGAATAACTATAACGGACTAGGGGAAAAGTACGCATACAGTTGTAATCGGGCGAGTTTCTACTTTCAGATGCAACAGAAATTTTGCGGATTGGTCAATCCGTTCGCGAGATATGGCAGTTTGGAGGTAAGAAACGCTTGAGAAACTCAAAATTTTCGCAGTTCTGATGCTCGAAACGAACAACTAGAACGGCCTAGGGGAAAAGTACGCATACCGTTGTAATCGGGCGAGATTCTACCTTCAGATGCAACAGAAATTTTGCGGATTGGTCAATCCGTTCGCGAGATATGGCAGTTTGGAAGTAAGAAACGCTTGAGAAACTCAAAATTTTCGCAGTTCTGATGCACGAAACGAATAACTTGAACGGCCTAGGGGAAAAGTACGCATACCGTTATAATCGGGCGAGTTTCTACCTTCAGACGCAACAGAAATTTTGCGGATTGGTCAATCCGTTCGCGAGATATGGCAGTTTGGAAGTAAGAAACGCTTGAGAAACTCAAAATTTTCGCAGTTCTGATGCTCGAAACGAATAACTAGAACGGCCTAGTGGAAAAGTACGCATGCCGTTGTAATCGGGCGAGTTTCTACTTTCAGATGCAACAGAAATTTTGCGGATTGGTCAAACCGTTCGCGAGATATGGCAGTTTGGAGGTAAGAAACGCTTGAGAAACTCAAAATTTTCGCAGTTCTGATGCTCGACAAGCATAACTAAAACTGCCTAGGGGAAAAGTACGCATACAGTTGTAATCGGGCGAGTTTCTACTTTCAGATGCAACAGAAATTTTGCGGATTGGTCAATCCGTTCGCGAGATATGGCAGTTTGGAGGTAAGAAACGCTTGATGAACTCAAAATTTTCGCAGTTCTGATGCTCGACAGGCACAACTAGAACGGCCTAGGGGAAAAGTACGCATACCGTTGTAATCGGGCGAGTTTCTACTTTCAGATGCAACAGAAATTTTGCGGATTGGTCAATTCGTTCGCGAGATATGGCAGTTTGGAGGTAAGAAACGCTTGAGAAACTCAAAATTTTCGCAGTTCTGATGCTCGAAGCGAATAACTAGAACGGCCTAGGCGAAAAGTACGTATACCGTTGTAATCGGGCGAGTTTCTACTTTCAGATGCAACAAAAATTTTGCGGATTGGTCAATCCGTTCGCGAGATATGGCAGTTTGGAGGTAAGCAACGCTTGATGAACTCAAAATTTTCGCAGTTCTGATGCTCGACAGGCACAACTAGAACGGCCTAGGGGAAAAGTACGCATACCGTTGTAATCGGGCGAGTTTCTACTTTCAGATGCAACAGAAATTTTGCGGATTGGTCAATTCGTTCGCGAGATATGGCAGTTTGGAGGTAAGAAACGCTTGAGAAACTCAAAATTTTCGCAGTTCTGATGCTCGAAACGAACAACTAGAACGGCCTAGGCGAAAAGTACGCATAGTGTTGTAATCGGGAGAGTTTCTACTTTCAGATGCAACAGAAATTTTGCGGATTGGTCAATCCGTTCGCGAGATATGGCAGCTTGGAGGTAAGAAACGCTTGATGAACTCAAAATTTTCGCAGTTCTGATGCTCGACAGGCACAACTAGAACGGCCTAGGGGAAAAGTACGCATACCGTTGTAATCGGGCTAGTTTCTACTTTCAGATGCAACAGAAATTTTGCGGATTGGTCAATTCGTTCGCGAGATATGGCAGTTTGGAGGTAAGAAACGCTTGAGAAACTAAAAATTTTCGCAGTTCTGCTGCTCGAAACGAATAACTATAACGGACTAGGGGAAAAGTACGCATACAGTTGTAATCGGGCTAGTTTCTACTTTCAGATGCAACAGAAATTTTGCGGATTGGTCAATTCGTTCGCGAGATATGGCAGTTTGGAGGTAAGAAACGCTTGAGAAACTAAAAATTTTCGCAGTTCTGCTGCTCGAAACGAATAACTATAACGGACTAGGGGAAAAGTACGCATACCGTTGTAATCGGGCGAGTTTCTACTTTCAGATGCAACAGAAATTTTGCGGATTGGTCAAACCGTTCGCGAGATATGGCAGTTTGGAGGTAAGAAACGCTTGAGAAACTCAAAATTTTCGCAGTTCTGATGCTCGACAAGCATAACTAAAACTGCCTAGGGCAAAAGTACGCATAGTGTTGTAATCGGGAGAGTTTCTACTTTCAGATGCAACAGAAATTTTGCGGATTGGTCAATCCGTTCGCGAGATATGGCAGTTTGGAGGTAAGAAACGCTTGAGAAACTCAAAATTTTCGCAGTTCTGATGCTCGACAGGCACAACTAGAACGGCCTAGGGGAAAAGTACGCATACCGTTGTAATCGGGCGAGTTTCTACTTTCAGATGCAACAGAAATTTTGCGGATTGGTCAATTCGTTCGCGAGATATGGCAGTTTGGAGGTAAGAAACGCTTGAGAAACTCAAAATTTTCGCAGTTCTGATGCTCGAAACGAACAACTAGAACGGCCTAGGCGAAAAGTACGCATAGTGTTGTAATCGGGAGAGTTTCTACTTTCAGATGCAACAGAAATTTTGCGGATTGGTCAATCCGTTCGCGAGATATGGCAGTTTGGAGGTAAGAAACGCTTGATGAACACAAAATTTTCGCAGTTCTGATGCTCGACAGGCACAACTAGAACGGCCTAGGGGAAAAGTACGCATACCGTTGTAATCGGGCGAGTTTCTACTTTCAGATGCAACAGAAATTTTGCGGATTGGTCAATTCGTTCGCGAGATATGGCAGTTTGGAGGTAAGAAACGCTTGAGAAACTCAAAATTTTCGCAGTTCTGATGCTCGAAGCGAATAACTAGAACGGCCTAGGCGAAAAGTACGTATACCGTTGTAATCGGGCTAGTTTCTACTTTCAGATGCAACAGAAATTTTGCGGATTGGTCAATTCGTTCGCGAGATATGGCAGTTTGGAGGTAAGAAACGCTTGAGAAACTAAAAATTTTCGCAGTTCTGCTGCTCGAAACGAATAACTATAACGGACTAGGGGAAAAGTACGCATACAGTTGTAATCGGGCTAGTTTCTACTGTCAGATGCAACAGAAATTTTGCGGATTGGTCAATTCGTTCGCGAGATATGGCAGTTTGGAGGTAAGAAACGCTTGAGAAACTAAAAATTTTCGCAGTTCTGCTGCTCGAAACGAATAACTATAACGGACTAGGGGAAAAGTACGCATACAGTTGTAATCGGGCGGGTTTCTACTCTCAGATACAACAGAAATTTTGCGGATTGGTCAATCCGTTCGCGAGATATGGCAGTTTGGAGGTAAGAAACGCTTGAGAAACTCAAAATTTGCGCAGTTCTGATGCTCGAAGCGAATAACTAGAACGGCCTAGGCGAAAAGTACGTATACCGTTGTAATCGGGCGAGTTTCTACTTTCAGATGCAACAGAAATTTTGCGGATTGGTCAATCCGTTCGCGAGATATGGCAGTTTGGAGGTAAGAAACGCTTGGGAAACTCCAAATTTTCGCAGTTCTGATGCTCGAAACGAATAACTAGAACGGACTGGGGGAAAAGTACGCATACACTTGTAATCGGGCGAGTTTCTGCTTTCAGATGCAACAGAAATTTTGCGGATTGGTCAATCCGTTCGCGAGATATGGCAGTTTGGAGGTAAGAAACGCTTGAGAAACTCAAATTTTCGCAGTTCTGATGCTCGAAACGAACAACTAGAACGGCCTAGGCGAAAAGTACGCATAGTGTTGTAATCGGGCGAGTTTCTACTTTCAGACGCAACAGAAATTTTGCGGATTGGTCAATCCGTTCGCGAGATATGGCAGTTTGGAGGTAAGAAACGCTTGAGAAACTCAAAATTTTCGCAGTTCTGATGCTCGAAGCGAATAACTAGAACGGCCTAGGCGAAAAGTACATATACCGTTGTAATCGGGCGAGTTTCTACTTTCAGATGCAACAGAAATTTTGCGGATTGGTCAATCCGTTCGCGAGATATGGCAGTTTGGAGGTAAGCAACGCTTGAGAAACTCAAAATTTTCGCAGTTCTGTTGCTCGAAACGAATAACTACAACTGCCTAGGGGAAAAGTACGCATACAGTTGTAATCGGGCGAGTTTCTACTTTCAGATGCAACAGAAATTTTGCGGATTGGTCAATCCGTTCGCGAGATATGGCAGTTTGGAGGTAAGAAACGCTTGAGAAACTCAAAATTTTCACAGTTCTGATGCTCGAAACGAATAACCAGAACGGCCTAGGCGAAAAGTACGCATAGTGTTGTAATCGGGCGAGTTTCTACTTTCAGATGCAACAGAAATTTTGCGGATTGGTCAATCCGTTCGCGAGATATGGCAGTTTGGAGGTAAGAAACGCTTGAGAAACTCAAAATTTTCGCAGTTCTGATGCTCGACAAGCATAACTAGAACGGCCTAGGGGAAAAGTACGCATACACTTGTAATCGGGCGAGATTCTACCTTCAGATGCAACAGAAATTTTGCGGATTGGTCAATCCGTTCGCGAGATATGGCAGTTTGGAAGTAAGAAACGCTTGAGAAACTCAAAATTTTCGCAGTTCTGATGCACGAAACGAATAACTTGAACGGCCTAGGGGAAAAGTACGCATACCGTTATAATCGGGCGAGTTTCTACCTTCAGATGCAACAGAAATTTTGCGGATTGGTCAATCCGTTCGCGAGATATGGCAGTTTGGAAGTAAGAAACGCTTGAGAAACTCAAAATTTTCGCAGTTCTGATGCTCGAAACGAATAACTAGAACGGCCTAGTGGAAAAGTACGCATACCGTTGTAATCGGGCGAGTTTCTACTTTCAGATGCAACAGAAATTTTGCGGATTGGTCAAACCGTTCGCGAGATATGGCAGTTTGGAGGTAAGAAACGCTTGAGAAACTCAAAATTTTCGCAGTTCTGATGCTCGACAAGCATAACTAAAACTGCCTAGGGGAAAAGTACGCATACAGTTGTAATCGGGCGAGTTTCTACTTTCAGATGCAACAGAAATTTTGCGGATTGGTCAATCCGTTCGCGAGATATGGCAGTTTGGAGGTAAGAAACGCTTGATGAACTCAAAATTTTCGCAGTTCTGATGCTCGACAGGCACAACTAGAACGGCCTAGGGGAAAAGTACGCATACCGTTGTAATCGGGCGAGTTTCTACTTTCAGATGCAACAGAAATTTTGCGGATTGGTCAATTCGTTCGCGAGATATGGCAGTTTGGAGGTAAGAAACGCTTGAGAAACTCAAAATTTTCGCAGTTCTGATGCTCGAAGCGAATAACTAGAACGGCCTAGGCGAAAAGTACGTATACCGTTGTAATCGGGCGAGTTTCTACTTTCAGATGCAACAAAAATTTTGCGGATTGGTCAATCCGTTCGCGAGATATGGCAGTTTGGAGGTAAGCAACGCTTGATGAACTCAAAATTTTCGCAGTTCTGATGCTCGACAGGCACAACTAGAACGGCCTAGGGGAAAAGTACGCATACCGTTGTAATCGGGCGAGTTTCTACTTTCAGATGCAACAGAAATTTTGCGGATTGGTCAATTCGTTCGCGAGATATGGCAGTTTGGAGGTAAGAAACGCTTGAGAAACTCAAAATTTTCGCAGTTCTGATGCTCGAAACGAACAACTAGAACGGCCTAGGCGAAAAGTACGCATAGTGTTGTAATCGGGAGAGTTTCTACTTTCAGATGCAACAGAAATTTTGCGGATTGGTCAATCCGTTCGCGAGATATGGCAGTTTGGATGTAAGAAACGCTTGATGAACTCAAAATTTTCGCAGTTCTGATGCTCGACAGGCACAACTAGAACGGCCTAGGGGAAAAGTACGCATACCGTTGTAATCGGGCTAGTTTCTACTTTCAGATGCAACAGAAATTTTGCGGATTGGTCAATTCGTTCGCGAGATATGGCAGTTTGGAGGTAAGAAACGCTTGAGAAACTAAAAATTTTCGCAGTTCTGCTGCTCGAAACGAATAACTATAACGGACTAGGGGAAAAGTACGCATACAGTTGTAATCGGGCTAGTTTCTACTTTCAGATGCAACAGAAATTTTGCGGATTGGTCAATTCGTTCGCGAGATATGGCAGTTTGGAGGTAAGAAACGCTTGAGAAACTAAAAATTTTCGCAGTTCTGCTGCTCGAAACGAATAACTATAACGGACTAGGGGAAAAGTACGCATACCGTTGTAATCGGGCGAGTTTCTACTTTCAGATGCAACAGAAATTTTGCGGATTGGTCAAACCGTTCGCGAGATATGGCAGTTTGGAGGTAAGAAACGCTTGAGAAACTCAAAATTTTCGCAGTTCTGATGCTCGACAAGCATAACTAAAACTGCCTAGGGGAAAAGTACGCATAGTGTTGTAATCGGGAGAGTTTCTACTTTCAGATGCAACAGAAATTTTGCGGATTGGTCAATCCGTTCGCGAGATATGGCAGTTTGGAGGTAAGAAACGCTTGAGAAACTCAAAATTTTCGCAGTTCTGATGCTCGACAGGCACAACTAGAACGGCCTAGGGGAAAAGTACGCATACCGTTGTAATCGGGCGAGTTTCTACTTTCAGATGCAACAGAAATTTTGCGGATTGGTCAATTCGTTCGCGAGATATGGCAGTTTGGAGGTAAGAAACGCTTGAGAAACTCAAAATTTTCGCAGTTCTGATGCTCGAAACGAACAACTAGAACGGCCTAGGCGAAAAGTACGCATAGTGTTGTAATCGGGAGAGTTTCTACTTTCAGATGCAACAGAAATTTTGCGGATTGGTCAATCCGTTCGCGAGATATGGCAGTTTGGAAGTAAGAAACGCTTGAGAAACTCAAAATTTTCGCAGTTCTGATGCTCGAAACGAATAACTAGAACGGCCTAGTGGAAAAGTACGCATACCGTTGTAATCGGGCGAGTTTCTACTTTCAGATGCAACAGAAATTTTGCGGATTGGTCAAACCGTTCGCGAGATATGGCAGTTTGGAGGTAAGAAACGCTTGAGAAACTCAAAATTTTCGCAGTTCTGATGCTCGACAAGCATAACTAAAACTGCCTAGGGGAAAAGTACGCATACAGTTGTAATCGGGCGAGTTTCTACTTTCAGATGCAACAGAAATTTTGCGGATTGGTCAATCCGTTCGCGAGATATGGCAGTTTGGAGGTAAGAAACGCTTGATGAACTCAAAATTTTCGCAGTTCTGATGCTCGACAGGCACAACTAGAACGGCCTAGGGGAAAAGTACGCATACCGTTGTAATCGGGCGAGTTTCTACTTTCAGATGCAACAGAAATTTTGCGGATTGGTCAATTCGTTCGCGAGATATGGCAGTTTGGAGGTAAGAAACGCTTGAGAAACTCAAAATTTTCGCAGTTCTGATGCTCGAAGCGAATAACTAGAACGGCCTAGGCGAAAAGTACGTATACCGTTGTAATCGGGCGAGTTTCTACTTTCAGATGCAACAAAAATTTTGCGGATTGGTCAATCCGTTCGCGAGATATGGCAGTTTGGAGGTAAGCAACGCTTGATGAACTCAAAATTTTCGCAGTTCTGATGCTCGACAGGCACAACTAGAACGGCCTAGGGGAAAAGTACGCATACCGTTGTAATCGGGCGAGTTTCTACTTTCAGATGCAACAGAAATTTTGCGGATTGGTCAATTCGTTCGCGAGATATGGCAGTTTGGAGGTAAGAAACGCTTGAGAAACTCAAAATTTTCGCAGTTCTGATGCTCGAAACGAACAACTAGAACGGCCTAGGCGAAAAGTACGCATAGTGTTGTAATCGGGAGAGTTTCTACTTTCAGATGCAACAGAAATTTTGCGGATTGGTCAATCCGTTCGCGAGATATGGCAGTTTGGAGGTAAGAAACGCTTGATGAACTCAAAATTTTCGCAGTTCTGATGCTCGACAGGCACAACTAGAACGGCCTAGGGGAAAAGTACGCATACCGTTGTAATCGGGCTAGTTTCTACTTTCAGATGCAACAGAAATTTTGCGGATTGGTCAATTCGTTCGCGAGATATGGCAGTTTGGAGGTAAGAAACGCTTGAGAAACTAAAAATTTTCGCAGTTCTGCTGCTCGAAACGAATAACTATACCGGACTAGGGGAAAAGTACGCATACAGTTGTAATCGGGCGGGTTTCTACTCTCAGATGCAACAGAAATTTTGCGGATTGGTCAATCCGTTCGCGAGATATGGCAGTTTGGAGGTAAGAAACGCTTGAGAAACTCAAAATTTGCGCAGTTCTGATGCTCGAAGCGAATAACTAGAACGGCCTAGGCGAAAAGTACGTATACCGTTGTAATCGGGCGAGTTTCTACTTTCAGATGCAACAGAAATTTTGCGGATTGGTCAATCCGTTCGCGAGATATGGCAGTTTGGAGGTAAGAAACGCTTGGGAAACTCCAAATTTTCGCAGTTCTGATGCTCGAAACGAATAACTAGAACGGACTGGGGGAAAAGTACGCATACACTTGTAATCGGGCGAGTTTCTGCTTTCAGATGCAACAGAAATTTTGCGGATTGGTCAATCCGTTCGCGAGATATGGCAGTTTGGAGGTAAGAAACGCTTGAGAAACTCAAAATTTTCGCAGTTCTGATGCTCGAAACGAACAACTAGAACGGCCTAGGCGAAAAGTACGCATAGTGTTGTAATCGGGCGAGTTTCTACTTTCAGACGCAACAGAAATTTTGCGGATTGGTCAATCCGTTCGCGAGATATGGCAGTTTGGAGGTAAGAAACGCTTGAGAAACTCAAAATTTTCGCAGTTCTGATGCTCGAAGCGAATAACTAGAACGGCCTAGGCGAAAAGTACATATACCGTTGTAATCGGGCGAGTTTCTACTTTCAGATGCAACAGAAATTTTGCGGATTGGTCAATCCGTTCGCGAGATATGGCAGTTTGGAGGTAAGCAACGCTTGAGAAACTCAAAATTTTCGCAGTTCTGTTGCTCGAAACGAATAACTACAACTGCCTAGGGGAAAAGTACGCATAC
This sequence comes from Ptiloglossa arizonensis, assembly GCF_051014685.1. Taxonomy (NCBI): domain Eukaryota; kingdom Metazoa; phylum Arthropoda; class Insecta; order Hymenoptera; family Colletidae; genus Ptiloglossa; species Ptiloglossa arizonensis. The sequence goes on along the minus strand of NW_027478703.1, from coordinate 516,817 downwards.
AGTTGTAATCGGGCGAGTTTCTACTTTCAGATGCAACAGAAATTTTGCGGATTGGTCAATCCGTTCGCGAGATATGGCAGTTTGGAGGTAAGAAACGCTTGAGAAACTCAAAATTTTCACAGTTCTGATGCTCGAAACGAATAACCAGAACGGCCTAGGCGAAAAGTACGCATAGTGTTGTAATCGGGCGAGTTTCTACTTTCAGATGCAACAGAAATTTTGCGGATTGGTCAATCCGTTCGCGAGATATGGCAGTTTGGAGGTAAGAAACGCTTGAGAAACTCAAAATTTTCGCAGTTCTGATGCTCGACAAGCATAACTAGAACGGCCTAGGGGAAAAGTAGGCATACCTTTGTAATCGGGCGAGTTTCTACTTTCAGATGCAACAGAAATTTTGCGGATTGGTCAATTCGTTCGCGAGATATGGCAGTTTGGAGGTAAGAAACGCTTGAGAAACTAAAAATTTTCGCAGTTCTGATGCTCGAAACGAATAACTATAACGGACTAGGGGAAAAGTACGCATACAGTTGTAATCGGGCGAGTTTCTACTTTCAGATGCAACAGAAATTTTGCGGATTGGTCAATCCGTTCGCGAGATATGGCAGTTTGGAGGTAAGAAACGCTTGAGAAACTCAAAATTTTCGCAGTTCTGATGCTCGAAACGAACAACTAGAACGGCCTAGGGGAAAAGTACGCATACCGTTGTAATCGGGCGAGATTCTACCTTCAGATGCAACAGAAATTTTGCGGATTGGTCAATCCGTTCGCGAGATATGGCAGTTTGGAAGTAAGAAACGCTTGAGAAACTCAAAATTTTCGCAGTTCTGATGCACGAAACGAATAACTTGAACGGCCTAGGGGAAAAGTACGCATACCGTTATAATCGGGCGAGTTTCTACCTTCAGATGCAACAGAAATTTTGCGGATTGGTCAATCCGTTCGCGAGATATGGCTGATTGGAAGTAAGAAACGCTTGAGAAACTCAAAATTTTCGCAGTTCTGATGCTCGAAACGAATAACTAGAACGGCCTAGTGGAAAAGTACGCATACCGTTGTAATCGGGCGAGTTTCTACTTTCAGATGCAACAGAAATTTTGCGGATTGGTCAAACCGTTCGCGAGATATGGCAGTTTGGAGGTAAGAAACGCTTGAGAAACTCAAAATTTTCGCAGTTCTGATGCTCGACAAGCATAACTAGAACGGCCTAGGGGAAAAGTACGCATACAGTTGTAATCGGGCGAGTTTCCACTTTCAGATGCAACAGAAATTTTGCGGATTGGTCAATCCGTTCGCGAGATATGGCAGTTTGGAAGTAAGAAACGCTTGAGATACTCAAAATTTTCGCAGTTCTGATGCTCGAAACGAATAACTAGAACGGCCTAGGGGAAAAGTACGCATACCGTTGTAATCGGGCGAGTTTCTACTTTCAGATGCAACAGAAATTTTGCGGATTGGTCAATCCGTTCGCGAGATATGGCAGTTTGGAGGTAAGAAACGCTTGAGAAACTCAAAATTTTCGCAGTTCTGATGCTCGAAACGAACAACTAGAACGGCCTAGGGGAAAAGTACGCATACCGTTGTAATCGGGCGAGATTCTACCTTCAGATGAAACAGAAATTTTGCGGATTGGTCAATCCGTTCGCGAGATATGGCAGTTTGGAAGTAAGAAACGCTTGAGAAACTCAAAATTTTCGCAGTTCTGATGCACGAAACGAATAACTTGAACGGCCTAGGGGAAAAGTACGCATACCGTTATAATCGGGCGAGTTTCTACCTTCAGATGCAACAGAAATTTTGCGGATTGGTCAATCCGTTCGCGAGATATGGCAGTTTGGAAGTAAGAAACGCTTGAGAAACTCAAAATTTTCGCAGTTCTGATGCTCGAAACGAATAACTAGAACGGCCTAGTGGAAAAGTACGCATACCGTTGTAATCGGGCGAGTTTCTACTTTCAGATGCAACAGAAATTTTGCGGATTGGTCAAACCGTTCGCGAGATATGGCAGTTTGGAGGTAAGAAACGCTTGAGAAACTCAAAATTTTCGCAGTTCTGATGCTCGACAAGCATAACTAGAACGGCCTAGGGGAAAAGTACGCATACAGTTGTAATCGGGCGAGTTTCTACTTTCAGATGCAACAGAAATTTTGCGGATTGGTCAATCCGTTCGCGAGATATGGCAGTTTGGAGGTAAGAAACGCTTGAGAAACTCAAAATTTTCGCAGTTCTGATGCTCGAAGCGAATAACTAGAACGGCCTAGGCGAAAAGTACGTATACCGTTGTAATCGGGCGAGTTTCTACTTTCAGATGCAACAAAAATTTTGCGGATTGGTCAATCCGTTCGCGAGATATGGCAGTTTGGAGGTAAGCAACGCTTGAGAAACTCAAAATTTTCGAAGTTCTGTTGCTCGAAACGAATAACTAAAACTGCCTAGGGGAAAAGTACGCATACCGTTGTAATCGGGCGAGTTTCTACTTTCAGATGCAACAGAAATTTTGCGGATTGGTCAAACCGTTCGCGAGATATGGCAGTTTGGAGGTAAGAAACGCTTGAGAAACTCAAAATTTTCGCAGTTCTGATGCTCGACAAGCATAACTAGAACGGCCTAGGGGAAAAGTACGCATACAGTTGTAATCGGGCGAGTTTCCACTTTCAGATGCAACAGAAATTTTGCGGATTGGTCAATCCGTTCGCGAGATATGGCAGTTTGGAGGTAAGAAACGCTTGAGAAACTAAAAATTTTCGCAGTTCTGATGCTCGAAACGAATAACTATAACGGACTAGGGGAAAAGTACGCATACAGTTGTAATCGGGCGAGTTTCTACTTTCAGATGCAACAGAAATTTTGCGGATTGGTCAATCCGTTCGCGAGATATGGCAGTTTGGAGGTAAGAAACGCTTGAGAAACTCAAAATTTTCGCAGTTCAGATGCTCGAAACGCACAACTAGAACGGCCTAGGGGAAAAGTACGCATACCGTTGTAATCGGGCGAGTTTCTACTTTCAGATGCAACAGAAATTTTGCGGATTGGTCAAACCGTTCGCGAGATATGGCAGTTTGGAGGTAAGAAACGCTTGAGAAACTCAAAATTTTCGCAGTTCTGATGCTCGACAAGCATAACTAGAACGGCCTAGGGGAAAAGTACGCATACAGTTGTAATCGGGCGATTTTCCACTTTCAGATGCAACAGAAATTTTGCGGATTGGTCAATCCGTTCGCGAGATATGGCACTTTGGAAGTAAGAAACGCTTGAGAAACTCAAAATTTTCGCAGTTCTGATGCTCGAAACGAATAACTAGAACGGACTGGGGGAAAAGTACGCAGACAATTGTAATCCGGCGAGTTTCTACTTTCAGATGCAACAGAAATTTTGCGGATTGGTCAATCCGTTCGCGAGATATGGCAGTTTGAAGGTAAGAAACGCTTGAGAAACTCAAAATTTTCGCAGTTCTGATGCTCGAAACGAACAACTAGAACGGCCTAGGGGAAAAGTACGCATAGTGTTGTAATCGGGCGAGTTTCTACTTTCAGATGCAACAGAAATTTTGCGGATTGGTCAATCCGTTCGCGAGATATGGCAGTTTGGAGGTAAGCAACGCTTGAGAAACGCAAAATTTTCCCAGTTCTGTTGCTCGAAACGAATAACTAGAACGGCCTAGGGGAAAAGTACGCATAGTGTTGTAATCGGGCGAGTTTCTACTTTCAGATGCAACAGAAATTTTGCGGATTGGTCAATCCGTTCGCGAGATATGGCAGTTTGGAGGTAAGAAACGCTTGAGAAACTCAAAATTTTCGCAGTTCTGATGCTCGACAAGCATAACTAGAACGGCCTAGGGGAAAAGTACGCATAGTGTTGTAATCGGGCGAGTTTCTGCTTTCAGATGCATCAGAAATTTTGCGGATTGGTCCATCCGTTCGCGAGATGTGGCAGTTTGGAAGTAAGAAACGCTTGAGAAACTAAAAATTTTCGCAGTTCTGATGCACGAAACGAATAACTAGAACGGCCTAGGGGAAAAGTACGCATACCGATGTAATCGGGCGAGTTTCTACCTTCAGATGCAACAGAAATTTTGCGGATTGGTCAATCCGTTCGCGAGATATGGCAGTTTGGAAGTAAGAAACGCTTGCGAAACTCAAAATTTTCGCAGTTCTGATGCTCGAAACGAATAACTAGAACGGCCTAGGGGAAAAGTACGCATACCGTTGTAATCGGGAGGGTTTCTACTTTCAGATGCAACAGAAATTTTGCGGATTGGTCAATTCGTTCGCGAGATATGGCAGTTTGGAGGTAAGAAACGCTTGGGAAACTAAAAATTTTCGCAGTTCTGATGCTCGAAACGAATAACTATAACGGACTAGGGGAAAAGTACGCATACAGTTGTAATCGGGCGAGTTTCTACTTTCAGATGCAACAGAAATTTTGCGGACTGGTCAATCCGTTCGCGAGATATGGCAGTTTGGAGGTAAGAAACGCTTGAGAAACTCAAAATTTTCGCTGTTCTGATGCTCGAAACGAACAACTAGAACGGCCTAGGGGAAAAGTACGCATAGTGTTGTAATCGGGCGAGTTTCTGCTTTCAGATGCATCAGAAATTTTGCGGACTGGTCAATCCGTTCGCGAGATATGGCAGTTTGGAAGTAAGAAACGCTTGCGAAACTCAAAATTTTCGCAGTTCTGATGCTCGACAAGCATAACTAGAACGGCCTAGGGGAAAAGTACGCATACAGTTGTAATCGGGCGAGTTTCCACTTTCAGATGCAACAGAAATTTTGCGGATTGGTCAATCCGTTCGCGAGATATGGCAGTTTGGAGGTAAGAAACGCTTGAGAAACTCAAAATTTTCGCAGTTCTGATGCTCGACAAGCATAACTAGAACGGCCTAGGGGAAAAGTACGCATACAGTTGTAATGGGGCGAGTTTCCACTTTCAGATGCAACAGAAATTTTGCGGATTGGTCAATCCGTTCGCGAGATATGGCAGTTTGGAAGTAAGAAACGCTTGAGAAACTCAAACTTTTCGCAGTTCTGATGCTCGAAAAGAATTACTAGGGCGGCCTAGGGGAAAAGTACGCATACGGTTGTAATCGGGCGAGTTTCTACATTCAGATGCAACAGAAATTTTGCGGATTGGTCAATCCGTTCGCGAGATATGGCAGTTTGGAGGTAAGCAACGCTTGAGAAACGCAAAATTTTCCCAGTTCTGTTGCTCTAAACGAATAACTAGAACGGCCTAGGGGAAAAGTACGCATAGTGTTGTAATCGGGCGAGTTTCTACTTTCAGATGCAACAGAAATTTTGCGGATTGGTCAATCCGTTCGCGAGATATGGCAGTTTGGAGGTAAGAAACGCTTGAGAAACTCAAAATTTTCGCAGTTCTGATGCTCGACAAGCATAACTAGAACGGCCTAGGGGAAAAGTACGCATAGTGTTGTAATCGGGCGAGTTTCTGCTTTCAGATGCATCAGAAATTTTGCGGATTGGTCCATCCGTTCGCGAGATGTGGCAGTTTGGAAGTAAGAAACGCTTGAGAAACTAAAAATTTTCGCAGTTCTGATGCACGAAACGAATAACTAGAACGGCCTAGGGGAAAAGTACGCATACCGATGTAATCGGGCGAGTTTCTACCTTCAGATGCAACAGAAATTTTGCGGATTGGTCAATCCGTTCGCGAGATATGGCAGTTTGGAAGTAAGAAACGCTTGAGAAACTAAAAATTTTCGCAGTTCTGATGCTCGAAACGAATAACTAGAACGGCCTAGGGGAAAAGTACGCATACCGTTGTAATCGGGCGAGTTTCTACCTTCAGATGCAACAGAAATTTTGCGGATTGGTCAATCCGTTCGCGAGATATGGCAGTTTGGAAGTAAGAAACGCTTGCGAAACTCAAAATTTTCGCAGTTCTGATGCTCGAAACGAATAACTAGAACGGCCTAGGGGAAAAGTACGCATACCGTTGTAATCGGGCGAGTTTCTACTTTCAGATGCAACAGAAATTTTGCGGATTGGTCAAACCGTGCGCGAGATATGGCAGTTTGGAGGTAAGAAACGCTTGAGAAACTCAAAATTTTCGCAGTTCTGATGCTCGACAAGCATAACTAGAACGGCCTAGGGGAAAAGTACGCATACAGTTGTAATCGGGCGAGTTTCCACTTTCAGATGCAACAGAAATTTTGCGGATTGGTCAATCCGTTCGCGAGATATGGCAGTTTGGAGGTAAGAAACGCTTGAGAAACTAAAAATTTTCACAGTTCTGATGCTCGAAACGAATAAATATAACGGACTAGGGGAAAAGTACGCATACAGTTGTAATCGGGCGAGTTTCTACTTTCAGATGCAACAGAAATTTTGCGGATTGGTCAATCCGTTCGCGAGATATGGCAGTTTGGAGGTAAGAAACGCTTGAGAAACTCAAAATTTTCGCAGTTCTGATGCTCGACAAGCATAACTAGAACGGCCTAGGGGAAAAGTACGCATACAGTTGTAATCGGGCGAGTTTCCACTTTCAGATGCAACAGAAATTTTGCGGATTGGTCAATCCGTTCGCGAGATATGGCAGTTTGGAGGTAAGAAACGCTTGAGAAACTAAAAATTTTCGCAGTTCTGATGCTCGAAACGAATAACTATAACGGACTAGGGGAAAAGTACGCATACAGTTGTAATCGGGCGAGTTTCTACTTTCAGATGCAACAGAAATTTTGCGGATTGGTCAATCCGTTCGCGAGATATGGCAGTTTGGAGGTAAGAAACGCTTGAGAAACTCAAAATTTTCGCAGTTCTGATGCTCGAAACGAACAACTAGAACGGCCTAGGGGAAAAGTACGCATACCGTTGTAATCGGGCGAGTTTCTACCTTCAGATGCAACAGAAATTTTGCGGATTGGTCAATCCGTTCGCGAGATATGGCAGTTTGGAAGTAAGAAACGCTTGCGAAACTCAAAATTTTCGCAGTTCTGATGCTCGAAACGAATAACTAGAACGGCCTAGGGGAAAAGTACGCATACCGTTGTAATCGGGCGAGTTTCTACTTTCAGATGCAACAGAAATTTTGCGGATTGGTCAAACCGTTCGCGAGATATGGCAGTTTGGAGGTAAGAAACGCTTGAGAAACTCAAAATTTTCGCAGTTCTGATGCTCGACAAGCATAACTAGAACGGCCTAGGGGAAAAGTACGCATACAGTTGTAATCGGGCGAGTTTCCACTTTCAGATGCAACAGAAATTTTGCGGATTGGTCAATCCGTTCGCGAGATATGGCAGTTTGGAAGTAAGAAACGCTTGAGAAACTCAAAATTTTCGCAGTTCTGATGCTCGAAAAGAATTACTAGGGCGGCCTAGGGGAAAAGTACGCATACCGTTGTAATCGGGCGAGTTTCTGCTTTCAGATGCATCAGAAATTTTGCGGATTGGTCAATCCGTTCGCGAGATGTGGCAGTTTGTAGGTAAGAAACGCTTGAGAAACTCAAAATTTTCGCAGTTCTGTTGCTCGAAACGAATAACTAGAACGGGCTAGGGGAAAAGTACGCACACCGTTGTAATCGGGCGAGTTTCTACTTTCAGATGCAACAGAAATTTTGCGGATTGGTCAATCCGTTCGCGAGATATGGCAGTTTGGAAGTAAGAAACGCTTGAGAAACTCAAAATTTTCACAGTTCTGATGCTCGAAACGAATAACTAGAACGGCCTAGGGGAAAAGTACGCATACCGTTGTAATCGGGCGAGTTTCTACATTCAGATGCAACAGAAATTTTGCGGATTGGTCAATCCGTTCGCGAGATATGGCAGTTTGGAGGTAAGAAACGCTCGAGAAACTCAAAATTTTCGCAGTTCTGATGCTCGAAACGAATAACTAGAACGGCCTAGGGTAAAAGTGCGCATACAGTTGTAATCGGGCGAGTTTCTACTTTTAGATGCAACAGAAATTCTGCGGATTGGTCAATCCGTTCGCGAGATATGGCAGTTTGGATGTAAGAAACGCTTAACAAACTCAAAATTTTCGCGGTTCTGATGCTCGAAACGAATAACAAGAACGGCCTAGGGGAAAAGTACGCACACCGTTGTAATCGGGCGAGTTTCTACTTTCAGATGCAGCAGAAATTTTGCGGATTGGTCAATCCGTTCGCGAGATATGGCAGTTTGGAGGGCAGAAACGCTTGAGAAACTCAAAATTTTCGCAGTTCTGATGCTCGAAACGAATAACTAGAACGGCCTAGGGGAAAAGTACGCATAGTGTTGTAATCGGGCGAGTTTCTACTTTCAAATGCAACAGAAATTTTGCGGATTGGTCAATCCGTTCGCGAGATATGGCAGTTTGGAAGTAAGAAACGCTTGAGAAACTCAAAATTTTCACAGTTCTGATGCTCGAAACGAATAACTAGAACGGCCTAGGGGAAAAGTATGAATAGTGTTGTAATCGGGCGAGTTTCTACTTTCAGATGCAACAGAAATTTTGCGGATTGGTCAATCCGTTCCTGAGATATGGCAGTTTGGAAGTAAGAAACGCTTGAGAAACTCAAAATTTTCGCAGTTCTGTTGCTCGAAACGAATAACTAGAACGGGCTAAGGGAAAAGTACGCATACAGTTGTAATCGGGCGAGTTTCTACTTTCAGATGCAACAGAAATTTTGCGGATTGGTAAATCCGTTCGCGAGATATGGCAGTTTGGATGTAAGAAACGCTTGAGAAACTCAAAATTTTCGCAGTTCTGATGCTCGAAACGAATAACTAGAACGGCCTAGGGGAAAAGTACGCATACCGTTGTAATCGGGCTCGTTTCTACTTTTAGATGCAACAGAAATTCTGCGGATTGGTCAATCCGTTCGCGAGATATGGCAGTTTGGAGGTAAGCAACGCTTGAGAAACTCAAAATTTTCGCAGTTCTGTTGCTCGAAACGAATAACTAGAACGGGCTAGGGGAAAAGTACGCATAAAGTTGTAATCGGGCGAGTTTCTACTTTCAGATGCAACAGAAATTTTGCGGATTGGTCAATCCGTTCGCGAGATATGGCAGTTTGGAGGTAAGCAACGCTTGAGAAACTCAAAATTTTCGCAGTTCTGTTGCTCGAAACGAATAACTAGAACGGGCTAGGGGAAAAGTACGCATAAAGTTGTAATCGGGCGAGTTTCTACTTTCAGATGCAACAGAAATTTTGCGGATTGGTAAATCTGTTCGCGAGATATGGCAGTTTGGATGTAAGAAACGCTTGAGAAACTCAAAATTTCGCAGATCTGATGCTCGAAACGAATAACGAGAACGGCCAGGGGAAAAGTACGCATACCGTTGTAATCAGGCGAGTGTCTACTTTCAGATGCAACAGAAATTTTGCGGATTGGTCAATCCGTTCGCGAGATATGGCAGTTTGGAGGTAAGAAACGCTTGAGAAACTCAAAATTTTCGCAGTTCTGATGCTCGAAACGAATAACTAGAACGGCCTAGGGGAAAAGTGCGCATAGTGTTGTAATCGGGCGAGTTTCTACTTTCAGATGCAACAGAAATTTTGCGGATTGGTCAATCCGTTCGCGAGATATGGCAGTTTGGAGGTAAGAAACGCTCGAGAAACTCAAAATTTTCGCAGTTCTGATGCTCGAAACGAATAACTAGAACGGCCTAGGGGAAAAGTACGCACACCGTTGTAATCGGGCGAGTTTCTACTTTCAGATGCAACAGAAATTTTGCGGATTGGTCAATCCGTTCGCGAGATATGGCAGTTTGGAGGGCAGAAACGCTTGAGAAACTCAAAATTTTCACAGTTCTGATGCTCGAAACGAATAACTAGAACGGCCTAGGGGAAAAGTACGCATACCGTTGTAATCGGGCGAGTTTCTTCATTCAGATGCAACAGAAATTTTGCGGATTGGTCAATCCGTTCGCGAGATATGGCAGTTTGGAAGTAAGAAACGCTTGAGAAACTCAAAATTTTTGCAGTTCTGATGCTCGAAACGAATAACTAGGGCGGCCTAGGGGAAAAGTACGAACAGTGTTGTAATCGGGCGAGTTTCTACTTTCAGATGCAACAGAAATTTTGCGGATTGGTCAATCCGTTCGCGAGATAAGGCAGTTTGGAGGTAAGAAACACTTGAGAAACTCAAAATTTTCGCAGTTCTGATGCTCGAAACGAATAACTAGAACGGCCTAGGGGAAAAGTACGAATAGTGTTGTAATCGGGCGAGTTTCTACTTTCAGATGCAACAGAAATTGTGCGGATTGGTCAATCCGTTCCCGAGATATGGCAGTTTGGAAGTAAGAAACGCTTGAGAAACTCAAAATTTTCGCAGTTCTGTTGCTCGAAACGAATAACTAGAACGGGCTAGGGGAAAAGTACGCATACAGTTGTAATCGGGCGAGTTTCTACTTTCAGATGCAACAGAAATTTTGCGGATTGGTAAATCCGTTCGCGAGATATGGCAGTTTGGATGTAAGAAACGCTTGAGAAACTCAAAATTTTCGCAGTTCTGATGCTCGAAGCGAATAACTAGAACGGCCTAGGGGAAAAGTACGCATAGTGTTGTAATCGGGCGAGTTTCTACTTTCAGATGCAACAGAAATTTTGCGGATTGGTCAATCCGTTCGCGAGATATGGCAGTTTGGAAGTAAGAAACGCTTGAGAAACTCAAAATTTTCACAGTTCTGATGCTCGAAACGAATAACTAGAACGGCCCAGGGGAAAAGTACGCTTACCGTTGTAATCGGGCGAGTTTCTACTTTCAGATGCAACAGAAATTTTGCGGATTGGTCAATCCGTTCGCGAGATATGGCAGTTTGGAAGTAAGAAACGCTTGAGAAACTCAAAATTTTTGCAGTTCTGATGCTCGAAACGAATAACTAGGGCGGCCTAGGGGAAAAGTACGCATAGTGTTGTAATCGTGCGAGTTTCTACTTTCAGATGCAACAGAAATTTTGCGGATTGGTCAATCCGTTCGCGAGATATGGCAGTTTGGATGTAAGAAACGCTTCAGAAACTCAACATTTTCGCAGTTCTGATGCTCGAAACGAATAACTAGAACGGCCTAGGGGAAAAGTACGCATACCGTTGTAATCGGGCTCGTTTCTACTTTCAGATGCAACAGAAATTCTGCGGATTGGTCAATCCGTTCGCGAGATATGGCAGTTTGGAGGGCAGAAACGCTTGAGAAACTCAAAATTTTCGCAGTTCTGATGCTCGAAACGAATAACTAGATCGGCCTAGGGGAAAAGTACGCATACCGTTGTAATCGGGCTCGCTTCTACTTTTAGATGCAACAGAAATTCTGCGGATTGGTCAATCCGTTCGCGAGATATGGCAGTTTGGATGTAAGAAACGCTTGAGAAACTCTAAATTTTCGCGGTTCTGATGCTCGAAACGAATAACTAGAACGGGCTAGGGGAAAAGTACGCATACAGTTGTAATCGGGCGAGTTTCTACTTTCAGATGCAACAGAAATTTTGCGGATTGGTAAATCCGTTTGCGAGATATGGCAGTTTGGATGTAAGAAACGCTTGAGAAACTCAAAATTTTCGCAGTTCTGTTGCTCGAAACGAATAACTAGAACGGGCTAGGGGAAAAGTACGCATACAGTTGTAATCGGGCTAGTTTCTACTTTCAGATGCATCAGAAATTTTGCGGATTGGACAATCCGTTCGCGAGATGTGGCAGTTTGTAGGTGAGAAACGCTTGAGAAACTCAAAATTTTCGCAGTTCTGATGCTCGAAACGAATAACTAGGGCGGCCTAGGGGAAAAGTACGCATAGTGTTGTAATCGGGCTAGTTTCTACTTTCAGATGCAACAGAAATTTTGCGGATTGGTCAATCCGTTCGCGAGATATGGCAGTTTGGAAGTATGAAACGCTTGAGAAACTCAAAATTTTCGCAGTTCTGTTTCTCGAAACGAATAGCTAGAACGGGCTAGGGGAAAAGTACGCATACAGTTGTAATCGGGCGAGTTTCTACTTTCAGATGCAACAGAAATTTTGTGGATTGGTAAATCCGTTCGCGAGATATGGCAGTTTGGAAGTAAGAAACGCTTGAGAAACTCAAAATTTTCACAGTTCTGATGCTCGAAACGAATAACTAGAACGGCCTAGGGTAAAAGTGCGCATACAGTTGTAATCGGGCGAGTTTCTACTTTTAGATGCAACAGAAATTCTGCGGATTGGTCAATCCGTTCGCGAGATATGGCAGTTTGGATGTAAGAAACGCTTAACAAACTCAAAATTTTCGCGGTTCTGATGCTCGAAACGAATAACAAGAATGGCCTAGGGGAAAAGTACGCACACCGTTGTAATCGGGCGAGTTTCTACTTTCAGATGCAACAGAAATTTTGCGGATTGGTCAATCCGTTCGCGAGATATGGCAGTTTGGAGGGCAGAAACGCTTGAGAAACTCAAAATTTTCGCAGTTCTGATGCTCGAAACGAATAACTAGAACGGCCTAGGGGAAAAGTACGCATAGTGTTGTAATCGGGCGAGTTTCTACTTTCAAATGCAACAGAAATTTTGCGGATTGGTCAATCCGTTCGCGAGATATGGCAGTTTGGAAGTAAGAAACGCTTGAGAAACTCAAAATTTTCACAGTTCTGATGCTCGAAACGAATAACTAGAACGGCCTAGGGGAAAAGTATGAATAGTGTTGTAATCGGGCGAGTTTCTACTTTCAGATGCAACAGAAATTTTGCGGATTGGTCAATCCGTTCCTGAGATATGGCAGTTTGGAAGTAAGAAACGCTTGAGAAACTCAAAATTTTCGCAGTTCTGTTGCTCGAAACGAATAACTAGAACGGGCTAGGGGAAAAGTACGCATACAGTTGTAATCGGGCGAGTTTCTACTTTCAGATGCAACAGAAATTTTGCGGATTGGTAAATCCGTTCGCGAGATATGGCAGTTTGGATGTAAGAAACGCTTGAGAAACTCGAAATTTTCGCAGTTCTGATGCTCGAAACGAATAACTAGAACGGCCTAGGGGAAAAGTACGCATACCGTTGTAATCGGGCACGTTTCTACTTTTAGATGCAACAGAAATTCTGCGGATTGGTCAATCCGTTCGCGAGATATGGCAGTTTGGATGTAAGAAACGCTTCACAAACTCAAAATTTTCGCGGTTCTGATGCTCGAAACGAATAACAAGAACGGCCTAGGGGAAAAGTACGCACACCGTTGTAATCGGGCGACTTTCTACTTTCAGATGCAACAGAAATTTTGCGGATTGGTCAATCCGTTCGCGAGATATGGCAGTTTGGAGGTAAGCAACGCTTGAGAAACTCAAAATTTTCGCAGTTCTGTTGCTCGAAACGAATAACTAGAACGGGCTAGGGGAAAAGTACGCATAAAGTTGTAATCGGGCGAGTTTCTACTTTCAGATGCAACTGAAATTTTGCGGATTGGTCAATCCGTTCGCGAGATATGGCAGTTTGGAGGTAAGAAACGCTCGAGAAACTCAAAATTTTCGCAGTTCTGATGCTCGAAACGAATAACTAGAACGGCCTAGGGGAAAAGTACGCACACCGTTGTAATCGGGCGAGTTTCTACTTTCAGATGCAACAGAAATTTTGCGGATTGGTCAATCCGTTCGCGAGATATGGCAGTTTGGAGGGCAGAAACGCTTGAGAAACTCAAAATTTTCACAGTTCTGATGCTCGAAACGAATAACTAGAACGGCCTAGGGGAAAAGTACGCATACCGTTGTAATCGGGCGAGTTTCTTCATTCAGATGCAACAGAAATTTTGCGGATTGGTCAATCCGTTCGCGAGATATGGCAGTTTGGAAGTAAGAAACGCTTGAGAAACTCAAAATTTTTGCAGTTCTGATGCTCGAAACGAATAACTAGGGCGGCCTAGGGGAAAAGTACGAACAGTGTTGTAATCGGGCGAGTTTCTACTTTCAGATGCAACAGAAATCTTGCGGATTGGTCAATCCGTTCGCGAGATAAGGCAGTTTGGAGGTAAGAAACGCTTGAGAAACTCAAAATTTTCGCAGTTCTGATGCTCGAAACGAATAACTAGAACGGCCTAGGGGAAAAGTACGAATAGTGTTGTAATCGGGCGAGTTTCTACTTTCAGATGCAACAGAAATTGTGCGGATTGGTCAATCCGTTCCCGAGATATGGCAGTTTGGAAGTAAGAAACGCTTGAGAAACTCAAAATTTTCGCAGTTCTGTTGCTCGAAACGAATAACTAGAACGGGCTAGGGGAAAAGTACGCATACAGTTGTAATCGGGCGAGTTTCTACTTTCAGATGCAACAGAAATTTTGCGGATTGGTAAATCCGTTCGCGAGATATGGCAGTTTGGATGTAAGAAACGCTTGAGAAACTCAAAATTTTCGCAGTTCTGATGCTCGAAGCGAATAGCTAGAACGGCCTAGGGGAAAAGTACGCATACAGTTGTAATCGGGCTAGTTTCTACTTTCAGATGCATCAGAAATTTTGCGGATTGGACAATCCGTTCGCGAGATGTGGCAGTTTGGAGGTAAGCAACGCTTGAGAAACTCAAAATTTTCGCAGTTCTGTTGCTCGAAACGAATAACTAGAACGGGCTAGGGGAAAAGTACGCACACCGTTGTAATCGGGCGAGTTTCTACTTTCAGATGCAACAGAAATTTTGCGGATTGGTCAATCCGTTCGCGAGATATGGCAGTTTGGAAGTAAGAAACGCTTGAGAAACTCAAAATTTTCACAGTTCTGATGCTCGAAACGAATAACTAGAACGGCCTAGGGGAAAAGTACGCATACCGTTGTAATCGGGCGAGTTTCTACATTCAGATGCAACAGAAATTTTGCGGATTGGTCAATCCGTTCGCGAGATATGGCAGTTTGGAGGTAAGAAACGCTCGAGAAACTCAAAATTTTCGCAGTTCTGATGCTCGAAACGAATAACTAGAACGGCCTAGGGTAAAAGTGCGCATACAGTTGTAATCGGGCGAGTTTCTACTTTTAGATGCAACAGAAATTCTGCGGATTGGTCAATCCGTTCGCGAGATATGGCAGTTTGGATGTAAGAAACGCTTAACAAACTCAAAATTTTCGCGGTTCTGATGCTCGAAACGAATAACAAGAACGGCCTAGGGGAAAAGTACGCACACCGTTGTAATCGGGCGAGTTTCTACTTTCAGATGCAACAGAAATTTTGCGGATTGGTCAATCCGTTCGCGAGATATGGCAGTTTGGAGGGCAGAAACGCTTGAGAAACTCAAAATTTTCACAGTTCTGATGCTCGAAACGAATAACTAGAACGGCCTAGGGGAAAAGTACGCATACCGTTGTAATCGGGCGAGTTTCTTCATTCAGATGCAACAGAAATTTTGCGGATTGGTCAATCCGTTCGCGAGATATGGCAGTTTGGAAGTAAGAAACGCTTGAGAAACTCAAAATTTTTGCAGTTCTGATGCTCGAAACGAATAACTAGGGCGGCCTAGGGGAAAAGTACGAACAGTGTTGTAATCGGGCGAGTTTCTACTTTCAGATGCAACAGAAATTTTGCGGATTGGTCAATCCGTTCGCGAGATAAGGCAGTTTGGAGGTAAGAAACGCTTGAGAAACTCAAAATTTTCGCAGTTCTGATGCTCGAAACGAATAACTAGAACGGCCTAGGGGAAAAGTACGAATAGTGTTGTAATCGGGCGAGTTTCTACTTTCAGATGCAACAGAAATTGTGCGGATTGGTCAATCCGTTCCCGAGATATGGCAGTTTGGAAGTAAGAAACGCTTGAGAAACTCAAAATTTTCGCAGTTCTGTTGCTCGAAACGAATAACTAGAACGGGCTAGGGGAAAAGTACGCATACAGTTGTAATCGGGCGAGTTTCTACTTTCAGATGCAACAGAAATTTTGCGGATTGGTAAATCCGTTCGCGAGATATGGCAGTTTGGATGTAAGAAACGCTTGAGAAACTCAAAATTTTCGCAGTTCTGATGCTCGAAGCGAATAACTAGAACGGCCTAGGGGAAAAGTACGCATAGTGTTGTAATCGGGCGAGTTTCTACTTTCAGATGCAACAGAAATTTTGCGGATTGGTCAATCCGTTCGCGAGATATGGCAGTTTGGAAGTAAGAAACGCTTGAGAAACTCAAAATTTTCACAGTTCTGATGCTCGAAACGAATAACTAGAACGGCCCAGGGGAAAAGTACGCATACCGTTGTAATCGGGCGAGTTTCTACTTTCAGATGCAACAGAAATTTTGCGGATTGGTCAATCCGTTCGCGAGATATGGCAGTTTGGAAGTAAGAAACGCTTGAGAAACTCAAAATTTTTGCAGTTCTGATGCTCGAAACGAATAACTAGGGCGGCCTAGGGGAAAAGTACGCATAGTGTTGTAATCGTGCGAGTTTCTACTTTCAGATGCAACAGAAATTTTGCGGATTGGTCAATCCGTTCGCGAGATATGGCAGTTTGGATGTAAGAAACGCTTCAGAAACTCAACATTTTCGCAGTTCTGATGCTCGAAACGAATAACTAGAACGGCCTAGGGGAAAAGTACGCATACCGTTGTAATCGGGCTCGTTTCTACTTTCAGATGCAACAGAAATTCTGCGGATTGGTCAATCCGTTCGCGAGATATGGCAGTTTGGAGGGCAGAAACGCTTGAGAAACTCAAAATTTTCGCAGTTCTGATGCTCGAAACGAATAACTAGATCGGCCTAGGGGAAAAGTACGCATACCGTTGTAATCGGGCTCGCTTCTACTTTTAGATGCAACAGAAATTCTGCGGATTGGTCAATCCGTTCGCGAGATATGGCAGTTTGGATGTAAGAAACGCTTGAGAAACTCTAAATTTTCGCGGTTCTGATGCTCGAAACGAATAACTAGAACGGGCTAGGGGAAAAGTACGCATACAGTTGTAATCGGGCGAGTTTCTACTTTCAGATGCAACAGAAATCTTGCGGATTGGTAAATCCGTTCGCGAGATATGGCAGTTTGGATGTAAGAAACGCTTGAGAAACTCAAAATTTTCGCAGTTCTGATGCTCGAAACGAATAACTAGAACGGCCTAGGGGAAAAGTACGCATACCGTTGTAATCGGGCTCGCTTCTACTTTTAGATGCAACAGAAATTCTGCGGATTGGTCAATCCGTTCGCGAGATATGGCAGTTTGGATGTAAGAAACGCTTGAGAAACTCTAAATTTTCGCGGTTCTGATGCTCGAAACGAATAACAAGGACGGCCTAGGGGAAAAGTACACACACCGTTGTACTCGGGCGAGTTTCTATTTTCAGATGCAACAGAAATTTTGCGGATTGGTCAATCCGTTCGCGAGATATGGCAGTTTGGAGGTAAGCAACGCTTGAGAAACTCAAAATTTTCGCAGTTCTGTTGCTCGAAACGAATAACTAGAACGGGCTAGGGGAAAAGTACGCATACAGTTGTAATCGGGCTAGTTTCTACTTTCAGATGCATCAGAAATTTTGCGGATTGGACAATCCGTTCGCGAGATGTGGCAGTTTGTAGGTGAGAAACGCTTGAGAAACTCAAAATTTTCGCAGTTCTGATGCTCGAAACGAATAACTAGGGCGGCCTAGGGGAAAAGTACGCATAGTGTTGTAATCGGGCTAGTTTCTACTTTCAGATGCAACAGAAATTTTGCGGATTGGTCAATCCGTTCGCGAGATATGGCAGTTTGGAAGTATGAAACGCTTGAGAAACTCAAAATTTTCGCAGTTCTGTTTCTCGAAACGAATAGCTAGAACGGGCTAGGGGAAAAGTACGCATACAGTTGTAATCGGGCGAGTTTCTACTTTCAGATGCAACAGAAATTTTGTGGATTGGTAAATCCGTTCGCGAGATATGGCAGTTTGGATGTAAGAAACGCTTGAGAAACTCAAAATTTTCGCAGTTCTGATGCTCGAAACGAATAACTAGAACGGCCTAGGGGAAAAGTACGCATAGTGTTGTAATCGGGCGAGTTTCTACTTTCAGATGCAACAGAAATTTTGCAGATTGGTCAATCCGTTCGCGAGATATGGCAGTTTGGAAGTAAGAAACGCTTGAGAAACTCAAAATTTTCACAGTTCTGATGCTCGAAACGAATAACTAGAACGGCCTAGGGGAAAAGTACGCATACCGTTGTAATCGGGCGAGTTTCTACTTTCAGATGCAACAGAAATTTTGCGGATTGGTCAATCCGTTCGCGAGATATGGCAGTTTGGAAGTAAGAAACGCTTGAGAAACTCAAAATTTTCGCAGTTCTGTTGCTCGAAACGAATAACTAGAACGGGCTAGGGGAAAAGTACGCATACAGTTGTAATCGGGCGAATTTCAACTTTCAGATGCAACAGAAATTTTGTGGATTGTTAAATCCGTTCGCGAGATATGGCAATTTGGATGTAAGAAACGCTTGAGAAACTCAAAATTTTCGCAGTTCTGATGCTCGAAACGAATAACTAGAACGGCCTAGGGGAAAAGTACGCATAGTGTTGTAATCGGGCGAGTTTCTACTTTCAGATGCAACAGAAATTTTGCAGATTGGTCAATCCGTTCGCGAGATATGGCAGTTTGGAAGTAAGAAACGCTTGAGAAACTCAAAATTTTCACTGTTCTGATGCTCTAAACGAATAACCAGAACGGTCTAGGGGAAAAGTACGAACACCGTTGTAATCGGGCGAGTTTCTACTTTCAGATGCAACAGAAATTTTGCAGATTGGTCAATCCGTTCGCGAGATATGGCAGTTTGGAGGTAAGAAACGCTTGAGAAACTCAAAATTTTCGCAGTTCTGATGCTCGAAACGAATAACTAGAAACGCCTAGGGGAAAAGTACGCATACCGTTGTAATCGGGCGAGTTTCTGCTTTCAGATGCATCAGAAATTTTGCGGATAGGTCAATCCGTTCGCGAGATGTGGCAGTTTGGAGGTAAGAAACGCTTGAGAAACTCAAAATTTTCGCAGTTCTGATGCTCGAAACGAATAACTAGAAAGGCCTAGGGGAAAAGTACGCATACCGTTGTAATCGGGCGAGTTTCTACTTTCAGATGCAACAGAAATTTTGCGGATTGGTCAATCCGTTCGCGAGATATGGCAGTTTGGATGTAAGAAACGCTTGAGAAACTCAAAATTTTCGCAGTTCTGATGCTCGAAACGAATAACTAGAACGGCCTAGGGGAAAAGTACGTATACCGTTGCAATCGGGCGAGTTTCTACTTTCAGGTGCAACAGAAATTTTGCGGATTTGTCAATCCGTTCGCGAGATATGGCAGTTTGGAGGTAAGAAACGCTTGAGAAACTCAAAATTTTCGCAGTTCTGATGCTCGAAACGAATAACTAGAACGGCCTAGGGGAAAAGTACGTATACCGTTGTAATCGGGCGAGTTTCTACTTTCAGATGCAACAGAAATTTTGCGGATTGGTCAATCCGTTCGCGAGATATGGCAGTTTGGAGGTAAGCAACGCTTGAGAAACTCAAAATTTTCGCAGTTCTGTTGCTCGAAACGAATAACTAGAACGGCCTAGGGGAAAAGTACGCATACCGTTGTAATCGGGCGAGTTTCCACTTTCAGATGCAACAGAAAATTTGCGGATTGGTCAATCCGTTCGCGAGATATGGCAGTTTGGAGGTAAGAAACGCATGAGAAACTCAAAATTTTCGCAGTTCTGATGCTCGAAACGAATAACTAGAACGGTCTAGGGGAAAAGTACGCATACAGTTGTAATCGGGCGAGTTTCTACTTTCAGATGCAACAGAAATTTTGCGGATTGGTCAATCCGTTCGCGAGATATGGCAGTTTGGATGTAAGAAACGCTTGAGAAACTCAAAATTTTCGCAGTTCTGATGCTCGAAACGAATAACTAGAACGGCCTAGGGGAAAAGTACGTATACCGTTGCAATCGGGCGAGTTTCTACTTTCAGGTGCAACAGAAATTTTGCGGATTTGTCAATCCGTTCGCGAGATATGGCAGTTTGGAGGTAAGAAACGCTTGAGAAACTCAAAATTTTCGCAGTTCTGATGCTCGAAACGAATAACTAGAACGGCCTAGGGGAAAAGTACGTATACCGTTGTAATCGGGCGAGTTTCTACTTTCAGATGCAACAGAAATTTTGCGGATTGGTCAATCCGTTCGCGAGATATGGCAGTTTGGAGGTAAGCAACGCTTGAGAAACTCAAAATTTTCGCAGTTCTGTTGCTCGAAACGAATAACTAGAACGGCCTAGGGGAAAAGTACGCATACCGTTGTAATCGGGCGAGTTTCCACTTTCAGATGCAACAGAAAATTTGCGGATTGGTCAATCCGTTCGCGAGATATGGCAGTTTGGAGGTAAGAAACGCATGAGAAACTCAAAATTTTCGCAGTTCTGATGCTCGAAACGAATAACTAGAACGGTCTAGGGGAAAAGTACGCATACAGTTGTAATCGGGCGAGTTTCTACCTTCAGATGCAACAGAAATTTTGCGGATTGGTCAATCCGTTCGCGAGATATGGCAGTTTGGAGGTAAGAAACGCTTGAGAAACTCAAAATTTTCGCAGTTCTGATGCTCGAAACGAATATCTAGAAAGGCCTAGGGGAAAAGTACGCATGCCGTAGTAATGGGGCGAGTTTCTACTTTCAGATGCAACAGAAATTTTGCGGATTGGTCAATCCGTTCGCGAGATATGGCAGTTTGGAGGTAAGAAACGCTTGCGAAATTCAAAATTTTCACAGTTCTGATGCTCTAAACGAATAACCAGAACGGTCTAGGGGAAACGTACGAACACCGTTGTAATCGGGCGAGTTTCTACTTTCAGATGCAACAGAAATTTTGCGGGTTGGTCAATCCGTTCGCGAGATGTGGCAGTTTGGAGGTAAGAAACGCTTGAGAAACTCAAAATTTTCGCAGTTCTGATGCTCGAAACGAATAACTAGAAAGGCCTAGGGGAAAAGTACGCATACCGTTGTAATCGGGCGAGTTTCTACTTTCAGATGCAACAGAAATTTTGCGGATTGGTCAATCCGTTCGCGAGATATGGCAGTTTGGAGGTAAGAAACGCTTGAGAAACTCAAAATTTTCGCAGTTCTGATGCTCGAAACGAATAACTAGAACGGCCTAGGGGAAAAGTACGTATACCGTTGCAATCGGGCGAGTTTCTACCTTCAGATGCAACAGAAATTTTGCGGATTGGTCAATCCGTTCGCGAGATATGGCAGTTTGGAAGTAAGAAACGCTTGAGAAACTCAAAATTTTCGCAGTTCTGATGCTCGAAACGAATAATTAGAAAGGCCTAGGGAAAACGTACGCATACCGTTGTAATCGGGCGAGTTTCTGCTTTCAGATGCATCAGAAATTTTGCGGATTGGTCAATCCGTTCGCGAGATGTGGCAGTTTGGAGGTAAGAAACGCTTGAGAAACTCAAAATTTTCGCAGTTCTGATGCTCGAAACGAATAACCAGAACGGTCTAGGGGAAAAGTACGAACACCGTTGTAATCGGGCGAGTTTCTACTTTCAGATGCAACAGAAATTTTGCGGATTGGTCAATCCGTTCGCGAGATATGGCAGTTTGGATGTAAGAAACGCTTGAGAAACTCAAAATTTTCGCAGTTCTGATGCTCGAAACGAATAACTAGAAAGGCCTAGGGAAAAAGTACGCATACCGCTGTAATCGGGCGAGTTTCTGCTTTCAGATGCATCAGAAATTTTGCGGATTGGTCAATCCGTTCGCGAGATGTGGCAGTTTGGAGGTAAGAAACGCTTGAGAAACTCAAAATTTTCGCAGTTCTGATGCTCGAAACGAATAACTAGAAAGGCCTAGGGGAAAAGTACGCATACCGTTGTAATCGGGCGAGTTTCTACTTTCAGATGCAACAGAAATTTTGCGGATTGGTCAATCCGTTCGCGAGATATGGCAGTTTGGAGGTAAGAAACGCTTGAGAAACTCAATATTTTCGAAGTTCTGATGCTCGAAACGAATAACTAGAACGGCCTAGGGGAAAAGTACGTATACCGTTGTAATCGGGCGAGTATCTACTTTCAGATGCAACAGAAATTTTGCGGATTGGCAAATCCGTTCGCGAGATATGGCAGTTTGGAGGTAAGCAACGCTTGAGAAACTCAAAATTTTCGCAGTTCTGTTGCGCGAAACTAATAACTAGAACGGCCTAGGGGAAAAGTACGCATACAGTTGTAATCTGGCGAGTTTCCACTTTCAGATGCAACAGAAATTTTGCGGATTGGTCAATCCGTTCGCGAGATATGGCAGTTTGGAGGTAAGCAACGCTTGAGAAACTCAAAATTTGCGCAGTTCTGTTGCTCGATACGAATAACTAGAACGGCCTAGGGGAAAAGTACGCATACAGTTGTAATCGGGCGAGTATCCACTTACAGATGCAACAGAAATTTTGCGGATTGGTCAATCCGTTAGCGAGATATGGCAGTTTGGATGTAAGAAACGCTTGAGAAACTCAAAATTTTCGCAGTTCTGTTGCGCGAAACGAATAACTAGAACGGCCTAGGGGAAAAGTACGCATACAGTTGTAATCGGGCGAGTTTCCACTTTCAGATGCAACAGAAATTTTGCGGATTGGTCAATCCGTTCGCGAGATATGGCAGTTTGGAGGTAAGCAACGCTTGAGAAATTCAAAATTTTCACAGTTCTGATGCTCTAAACGAATAACCAGAACGGTCTAGGGGAAAAGTACGAACACCGTTGTAATCGGGCGAGTTTCTACTTTCAGATGCAACAGAAATTTTGCGGGTTGGTCAATCCGTTCGCGAGATGTGGCAGTTTGGAGGTAAGAAACGCTTGAGAAGCTCAAAGTTTTCGCAGTTCTGATGCTCGACAAGCATAACTAGAACGGCCTAGGGGAAAAGTACGCATGCCGTTGTAATCGGGCCATTTTCTACTTTCAGATGCAACAGAAATTTTGCGGATTGGTCATTCCGTTCGCGAGATATGGCAGTTTGGAGGTAAGAAACGCTTGAGATATTCAAAATTTTCAGAGTTCTGATGCTCTAAACGAATAACCAGAACCGCCTAGGGGAAAAGTACGCACACCGTTGTAATCGGGCGAGTTTCTACTTTCAGATGCAACAGAAATTTTGCGGAGTGGTCAATCCGTTCGCGAGATATGGCAGTTTGGAGGTAAGAAACGCTTGAGAAACTCAAAATTTTCGCAGTTCTGATGCTCGAAACGAATAACTAGAACGGCCTAGGGGAAAAGTACGTATACCGTTTTAATCGGGCGAGTTTCCACTTTCAGATGCAACAGAAATTTTGCGGATTGGTCAATCCGTTCGCGAGATATGGCAGTTTGGAGGTAAGAAACGCTCGAGAAACTCAAAATTTTCGCAGTTCTGATGCTCGACAAGCATAACTAGAACGGCCTAGGGGAAAAGTACGCATACCGTTGTAATCGGGCGAGTTTCTACTTTCAGATGCAACAGAAATTTTGCGGATTGGTCAATCCGTTCGCGAGATATGGCAGTTTGGAGGTAAGAAACGCTTGAGAAACTCAAAATTTTCGCAGTTCTGATGCTCGAAGCGAATAACTAGAACGACCTAGGCGAAAAGTACGTATACCGTTGTAATCGGGCGAGTTTCTACTTTCAGATGCAACAGAAATTTTGCGGATTGGTCAATCCGTTCGCGAGATATGGCAGTTTGGAGGTAAGCAACGCTTGAGAAACTCAAAATTTTCGCAGTTCTGTTGCTCGAAACGAATAACTAGAACGGCCTAGGGGAAAAGTACGCATACAGTTGTAATCGGGCGAGTTTCTACTTTCACATGCAACAGAAATTTTGCGGATTGGTCAATCCGTTCGCGAGATATGGCAGTTTGGAGGTAAGCAACGCTTGAGAAACTCAAAATTTGCGCAGTTCTGTTGCTCGATACGAATAACTAGAACGGCCTAGGGGAAAAGTACGCATACAGTTGTAATCGGGCGAGTATCCACTTTCAGATGCAACAGAAATTTTGCGGATTGGTCAATCCGTTAGCGAGATATGGCAGTTTGGAGGTAAGAAACGCTTGAGAAGCTCAAAGTTTTCGCAGTTCTGATGCTCGAAACGAATAACTAGAACGGCCTAGGGGAAAAGTACGTATACCGTTGTAATCGGGCGAGTTTCTACTTTCAGATGCAACAGAAATTTTGCGGATTGGCCAATCCGTTCGCGAGATATGGCAGTTTGGAGGTAAGAAACGCTTGAGAAACTCAAAATTTTCGCAGTTCTGATGCTCGAAACGAATATCTAGAAAGGCCTAGGGGAAAAGTACGCATGCCGTTGTAATCGGGCGAGTTTCTACTTTCAGATGCAATAGAAATTTTGCGGATTGGTCAATCCGTTCGCGAGATATGGCAGTTTGGAGGTAAGAAACGCTTGAGAAATTCAAAATTTTCACAGTTCTGATGCTCTAAACGAATAACCAGAACGGTCTAGGGGAAAAGTACGAACACCGTTGTAATCGGGCGAGTTTCTACTTTCAGATGCAACAGAAATTTTGCGGGTTGGTCAATCCGTTCGCGAGATGTGGCAGTTTGGAGGTAAGAAACGCTTGAGAAACTCAAAATTTTCGCAGTTCTGATGCTCGAAACGAATAACTAGAAAGGCCTAGGGGAAAAGTACGCATACCGTTGTAATCGGGCGAGTTTCTACTTTCAGATGCAACAGAAATTTTGCGGATTGGTCAATCCGTTCGCGAGATATGGCAGTTTGGAGGTAAGAAACGCTTGAGAAACTCAAAATTTTCGCAGTTCTGATGCTCGAAACGAATAACTAGAACGGCCTAGGGGAAAAGTACGTATACCGTTGTAATCGGGCGAGTTTCTACTTTCAGATGCAACAGAAATTTTGCGGATTGGTCAATCCGTTCGCGAGATATGGCTGTTTGGAGGTAAGAAACGCTTGAGAAACTCAAAATTTTCGCAGTTCTGATGCTCGAAACGAATATCTAGAAAGGCCTAGGGGAAAAGTACGCATGCCGTTGTAATCGGGCGAGTTTCTACTTTCAGATGCAATAGAAATTTTGCGGATTGGTCAATCCGTTCGCGAGATATGGCAGTTTGGAGGTAAGAAACGCTTGAGAAATTCAAAATTTTCACAGTTCTGATGCTCTAAACGAATAACCAGAACGGTCTAGGGGAAAAGTACGAACACCGTTGTAATCGGGCGAGTTTCTACTTTCAGATGCAACAGAAATTTTGCGGGTTGGTCAATCCGTTCGCGAGATGTGGCAGTTTGGAGGTAAGAAACGCTTGAGAAACTCAAAATTTTCGCAGTTCTGATGCTCGAAACGAATAACTAGAAAGGCCTAGGGGAAAAGTACGCATACCGTTGTAATCGGGCGAGTTTCTACTTTCAGATGCAACAGAAATTTTGCGGATTGGTCAATCCGTTCGCGAGATATGGCAGTTTGGAGGTAAGAAACGCTTGAGAAACTCAAAATTTTCGCAGTTCTGATGCTCGAAACGAATAACTAGAACGGCCTAGGGGAAAAGTACGTATACCGTTGTAATCGGGCGAGTTTCTACTTTCAGATGCAACAGAAATTTTGCGGATTGGTCAATCCGTTCGCGAGATATGGCTGTTTGGAGGTAAGCAACGCTTGAGAAATTCAAAATTTTCACAGTTCTGATGCTCTAAACGAATAACCAGAACGGTCTAGGGGAAAAGTACGAACACCGTTGTAATCGGGCGAGTTTCTACTTTCAGATGCAACAGAAATTTTGCGGGTTGGTCAATCCGTTCGCGAGATGTGGCAGTTTGGAGGTAAGAAACGCTTGAGAAGCTCAAAGTTTTCGCAGTTCTGATGCTCGACAAGCATAACTAGAACGGCCTAGGGGAAAAGTACGCATGCCGTTGTAATCGGGCCATTTTCTACTTTCAGATGCAACAGAAATTTTGCGGATTGGTCATTCCGTTCGCGAGATATGGCAGTTTGGAAGTAAGAAACGCTAGAGATATTCAAAATTTTCACAGTTCTGATGCTCTAAACGAATAACCAGAACGGCCTAGGGGAAAAGTACGCACACCGTTGTAATCGGGCGAGTTTCTACTTTCAGATGCAACAGAAATTTTGCGGATTGGTCAATCCGTTCGCGAGATATGGCAGTTTGGAGGTAAGAAACGCTTGAGAAACTCAAAATTTTCGCAGTTCTGATGCTCGAAACGAATAACTAGAACGGCCTAGGGGAAAAGTACGTATACCGTTTTAATCGGGCGAGTTTCCACTTTCAGACGCAACAGAAATTTTGCGGATTGGTCAATCCGTTCGCGAGATATGGCAGTTTGGAGGTAAGAAACGCTTGAGATACTCAAAATTTTCGCAGTTCTGATGCTCGAAACGAATAACTAGAACGGCCTAGGGGAAAAGTACGCATACCGTTGTAATCGGGCGAGTTTCTACCTTCAGATGCAACAGAAATTTTGCGGATTGGTCAATCTGTTCGCGAGATATGGCAGTTTGGAAGTAAGAAACGCTTGAGAAACTCAAAATTTTCGCAGTTGTGATGCTTGAAACGAATAACTAGAACGGCCTAGGGGAAAAGTACGCATACCGTTGTAATCGGGCGAGTTTCTACTTTCAGATGCAACAGAAATTTTGCGGATTGGTCAATACGTTCGCGAGATATGACAGTTTGGAGGTAAGAAACGCTTGAGAAACTCAAAATTTTCGCAGTTCTGATGCTCGAAGCGAATAACTAGAACGGCCTAGGCGAAAAGTACGTATACCGTTGTAATCGGGCGAGTTTCTACTTTCAGATGCAACAGAAATTTTGCGGATTGGTCAATCCGTTCGCGAGATATGGCAGTTTGGACGTAAGCAACGCTTGAGAAACTCAAAATTTTCGCAGTTCTGTTGCTCGAAACGAATAACTAGAACGGCCTAGGGGAAAAGTACGCATACAGTTGTAATCGGTCGAGTTTCTACTTTCACATGCAACAGAAATTTGGCGGATTGGTCAATCCGTTCGCGAGATATGGCAGTTTGGAGGTAAGAAACGCTTGAGAAACTCAAAATTTTCGCAGTTCTGATGCACGAAACGAATAACTAGAACGGCCTAGGGGAAAAGTACGCATACCGTTGAAATCGGGCGAGATTCTACTTTCAGATGCAACAGAAATTTTGCGGATTGGTCAATCCGTTCGCGAGATATGGCAGTTTGGAAGTAAGAAACGCTTGAGAAACTCAAAATTTTTGCAGTTCTGTTGCACGAAACGAATAACTAGAACGGCCTAGGGGAAAAGTACGAATACTGTTTTAATCGGGCGAGTTTCCACTTTCAGATGCAACAGAAATTTTGCGGATTGGTCAATCCGTTCGCGAGATATGGCAGTTTGGAAGTAAGAAACGCTTGAGAAACTCAAAATTTTCGCAGTTCTGATGCTCGAAACGAATTACTAGGGCGGCCTAGGGGAAAAGTACGCATACAATTGTAATCGGGCGAGTTTCTACTTTCAGATGCAACAGAAATTTTGCGGATTGGTCAATCCGTTCGCGAGATATGGCAGTTTGGAAGTAAGAAACGCTTGAGAAACTCAAAATTTTCGCAGTTCTGATGCTCGAAACGAATAACTAGAACGGCCTAGGGGAAAAGTACGCATACCGTTGTAATCGGGGGAGATTCTACCTTCAGATGCAACAGAAATTTTGTGCATTGGTCAATCCGTTCGCGAGATATGGCAGTTTGGAAGTAAGAAACGCTTGAGAAACTCAAAATTTTCGCAGTTCTGATGCACGAAACGTATAACTAGAACGGCCTAGGGGAAAAGTACGCATACCGTTGTAATCGGGCGAGATTCTACCTTCAGATGCAACAGAAATTTTGCGGATTGGTCAATCCGTTCGCGAGATATGGCAGTTTGGAAGTAAGAAACGCTTGAGAAACTCAAAATTTTTGCAGTTCTGTTGCACGAAACGAATAACTAGAACGGCCTAGGGGAAAAGTACGCATACCGTTGTAATCGGGCGAGTTTCCACTTTCAGATGCAACAGAAATTTTGCGGATTGGTCAATCCGTTCGCGAGATATGGCAGTTTGGAGGTAAGAAACGCTTGATGAACTCAAAATTATCGCAGTTCTGATGCTCGACAGGCACAACTAGAACGGCCTAGGGGAAAAGTACGTATACCGTTGTAATCGGGCGAGTTTCTACTTTCAGATGCAACAGAAATTTTGCGGATTGGTCAATTCGTTCGCGAGATATGGCAGTTTGGAGGTAAAAAACGCTTGAGAAACTAAGAATTTTCGCAGTTCTGATGCTCGAAACGAATAACTATAACGGACTAGGGGAAAAGTACGCATACAGTTGTAATCGGGCGGGTTTCTAC
The DNA here is from genome assembly GCF_051014685.1 of Ptiloglossa arizonensis. Classification (NCBI taxonomy): domain Eukaryota; kingdom Metazoa; phylum Arthropoda; class Insecta; order Hymenoptera; family Colletidae; genus Ptiloglossa; species Ptiloglossa arizonensis. Next base: position 488,620 of record NW_027478703.1, on the reverse strand, counting down.
TCTCAGATGCAACAGAAATTTTGCGGATTGGTCAATCCGTTCGCGAGATATGGCAGTTTGGAGGTAAGAAACGCTTGAGAAACTCAAAATTTTCGCAGTTCTGATGCTCGAAACGAATAACTAGAACGGCCTAGGGGAAAAGTACGCATACCGTTGTAATCGGGGGAGATTCTACCTTCAGATGCAACAGAAATTTTGTGCATTGGTCAATCCGTTCGCGAGATATGGCAGTTTGGAAGTAAGAAACGCTTGAGAAACTCAAAATTTTCGCAGTTCTGATGCACGAAACGAATAACTAGAACGGCCTAGGGGAAAAGTACGCATACCGTTGTAATCGGGCGAGATTCTACCTTCAGATGCAACAGAAATTTTGCGGATTGGTCAATCCGTTCGCGAGATATGGCAGTTTGGAAGAAAGAAACGCTTGAGAAACTCAAAATTTTTGCAGATCTGTTGCACGAAACGAATAACTAGAACGGCCTAGGGGAAAAGTACGCATACCGTTGTAATCGGGCGAGTTTCCACTTTCAGATGCAACAGAAATTTTGCGGATTGGTCAATCCGTTCGCGAGATATGGCAGTTTGGAGGTAAGAAACGCTTGAGATACTCAAAATTTTCGCAGTTCTGATGCTCGAAACGAGTAACTAGAACGGCCTAGGGGAAAAGTACGCATACCGTTGTAATCGGGCGAGTTTCTACCTTCAGATGCAACAGAAATTTTGCGGATTGGTCAATCTGTTCGCGAGATATGGCAGTTTGGAAGTAAGAAACGCTTGAGAAACTCAAAATTTTCGCAGTTGTGATGCTTGAAACGAATAACTAGAACGGCCTAGGGGAAAAGTACGCATACCGTTGTAATCGGGCGAGTTTCTACTTTCAGATGCAACAGAAATTTTGCGGATTGGTCAATACGTTTGCGAGATATGACAGTTTGGAGGTAAGAAACGCTTGAGAAACTCAAAATTTTCGCAGTTCTGATGCTCGAAGCGAATAACTAGAACGGCCTAGGCGAAAAGTACGTATACCGTTGTAATCGGGCGAGTTTCTACTTTCAGATGCAACAGAAATTTTGCGGATTGGTCAATCCGCTCGCGAGATATGGCAGTTTGGAGGTAAGCAACGCTTGAGAAACTCAAAATTTTCGCAGTTCTGTTGCTCGAAACGAATAACTAGAACGGCCTAGGGGAAAAGTACGCATACAGTTGTAATCGGGCGAGTTTCTACTTTCACATGCAACAGAAATTTTGCGGATTGGTCAATCCGTTCGCGAGATATGGCAGTTTGGAGGTAAGAAACGCTTGATGAACTCAAAATTATCGCAGTTCTGATGCTCGACAGGCACAACTAGAACGGCCTAGGGGAAAAGTACGTATACCGTTGTAATCGGGCGAGTTTCTACTTTCAGATGCAACAGAAATTTTGCGGATTGGTCAATTCGTTCGCGAGATATGGCAGTTTGGAGGTAAGAAACGCTTGAGAAACTAAGAATTTTCGCAGTTCTTATGCTCGAAACGAATAACTATAACGGACTAGGGGAAAAGTACGCATACAGTTGTAATCGGGCGGGTTTCTACTCTCAGATGCAACAGAAATTTTGCGGATTGGTCAATCCGTTCGCGAGATATGGCAGTTTGGAGGTAAGAAACGCTTGAGAAACTCAAAATTTTCGCAGTTCTGATGCTCGAAACGAATAACTTGAACGGCCTAGGGGAAAAGTACGCATACCGTTGTAATCGGGCGAGATTCTACCTTCAGATGCAACAGAAATTTTGCGGATTGGTCAATCTGTTCGCGAGATATGGCAGTTTGGAAGTAAGAAACGCTTGAGAAACTCAAAATTTTCGCAGTTGTGATGCTTGAAACGAATAACTAGAACGGCCTAGGGGAAAAGTACGCATACCGTTGTAATCGGGCGAGTTTCTACTTTCAGATGCAACAGAAATTTTGCGGATTGGTCAATACGTTTGCGAGATATGACAGTTTGGAGGTAAGAAACGCTTGAGAAACTCAAAATTTTCGCAGTTCTGATGCTCGAAGCGAATAACTAGAACGGCCTAGGCGAAAAGTACGTATACCGTTGCAATCGGGCGAGTTTCTACTTTCAGATGCAACAGAAATTTTGCGGATTGGTCAATCCGCTCGCGAGATATGGCAGTTTGGAGGTAAGCAACGCTTGAGAAACTCAAAATTTTCGCAGTTCTGTTGCTCGAAACGAATAACTAGAACGGCCTAGGGGAAAAGTACGCATACAGTTGTAATCGGGCGAGTTTCTACTTTCACATGCAACAGAAATTTTGCGGATTGGTCAATCCGTTCGCGAGATATGGCAGTTTGGAGGTAAGAAACGCTTGATGAACTCAAAATTATCGCAGTTCTGATGCTCGACAGGCACAACTAGAACGGCCTAGGGGAAAAGTACGTATACCGTTGTAATCGGGCGAGTTTCTACTTTCAGATGCAACAGAAATTTTGCGGATTGGTCAATTCGTTCGCGAGATATGGCAGTTTGGAGGTAAGAAACGCTTGAGAAACTAAGAATTTTCGCAGTTCTTATGCTCGAAACGAATAACTATAACGGACTAGGGGAAAAGTACGCATACAGTTGTAATCGGGCGGGTTTCTACTCTCAGATGCAACAGAAATTTTGCGGATTGGTCAATCCGTTCGCGAGATATGGCAGTTTGGAGGTAAGAAACGCTTGAGAAACTCAAAATTTTCGCAGTTCTGATGCTCGAAACGAATAACTTGAACGGCCTAGGGGAAAAGTACGCATACCGTTGTAATCGGGGGAGATTCTACCTTCAGATGCAACAGAAATTTTGTGCATTGGTCAATCCGTTCGCGAGATATGGCAGTTTGGAAGTAAGAAACGCTTGAGAAACTCAAAATTTTCGCAGTTCTGATGCACGAAACGAATAACTAGAACGGCCTAGGGGAAAAGTACGCATACCGTTGTAATCGGGCGAGATTCTACCTTCAGATGCAACAGAAATTTTGCGGATTGGTCAATCCGTTCGCGAGATGTGGCAGTTTGGAAGTAAGAAACGCTTGAGAAACTCAAAATTTTTGCAGTTCTGTTGCACGAAACGAATAACTAGAACGGCCTAGGGGAAAAGTACGCATACCGTTGTAATCGGGCGAGTTTCCACTTTCAGATGCAACAGAAATTTTGCGGATTGGTCAATCCGTTCGCGAGATATGGCAGTTTGGAGGTAAGAAACGCTTGATGAACTCAAAATTATCGCAGTTCTGATGCTCGACAGGCACAACTAGAACGGCCTAGGGGAAAAGTACGTATACCGTTGTAATCGGGCGAGTTTCTACTTTCAGATGCAACAGAAATTTTGCGGATTGGTCAATTCGTTCGCGAGATATGGCAGTTTGGAGGTAAAAAACGCTTGAGAAACTCAAAATTTTCGCAGTTCTGATGCACGAAACGAATAACTAGAACGGCCTAGGGGAAAAGTACGCATACCGTTGTAATCGGGCGAGATTCTACCTTCAGATGCAACAGAAATTTTGCGGATTGGTCAATCCGTTCGCGAGATATGGCAGTTTGGAAGTAAGAAACGCTTGAGAAACTCAAAATTTTTGCAGTTCTGTTGCACGAAACGAATAACTAGAACGGCCTAGGGGAAAAGTACGCATACCGTTGTAATCGGGCGAGTTTCCACTTTCAGATGCAACAGAAATTTTGCGGATTGGTCAATCCGTTCGCGAGATATGGCAGTTTGGAGGTAAGAAACGCTTGAGATACTCAAAATTTTCGCAGTTCTGATGCTCGAAACGAGTAACTAGAACGGCCTAGGGGAAAAGTACGCATACCGTTGTAATCGGGCGAGTTTCTACCTTCAGATGCAACAGAAATTTTGCGGATTGGTCAATCTGTTCGCGAGATATGGCAGTTTGGAAGTAAGAAACGCTTGAGAAACTCAAAATTTTCGCAGTTGTGATGCTTGAAACGAATAACTAGAACGGCCTAGGGGAAAAGTACGCATACCGTTGTAATCGGGCGAGTTTCTACTTTCAGATGCAACAGAAATTTTGCGGATTGGTCAATACGTTTGCGAGATATGACAGTTTGGAGGTAAGAAACGCTTGAGAAACTCAAAATTTTCGCAGTTCTGATGCTCGAAGCGAATAACTAGAACGGCCTAGGCGAAAAGTACGTATACCGTTGTAATCGGGCGTGTTTCTACTTTCAGATGCAACAGAAATTTTGCGGATTGGTCAATCCGTTCGCGAGATATGGCAGTTTGGAGGTAAGCAACGCTTGAGAAACTCAAAATTTTCGCAGTTCTGTTGCTCGAAACGAATAACTAGAACGGCCTAGGGGAAAAGTAGGCATACAGTTGTAATCGGGCGAGTTTCTACTTTCACATGCAACAGAAATTTTGCGGATTGGTCAATCCGTTCGCGAGATATGGCAGTTTGGAGGTAAGAAACGCTTGAGAAACTCAAAATTTTCGCAGTTCTGATGCTCGAAACGAATAACTTGAACGGCCTAGGGGAAAAGTACGCATACCGTTGTAATCGGGCGAGATTCTACCTTCAGATGCAACAGAAATTTTGCGGATTGGTCAATCCGTTCGCGAGATATGGCAGTTTGGAAGTAAGAAATGCTTGAGAAACTCAAAATTTTTGCAGTTCTGTTGCACGAAACGAATAACTAGAACGGCCTAGGGGAAAAGTACGCATACTGTTTTAATCGGGCGAGTTTCCACTTTCAGATGCAACAGAAATTTTGCGGATTGGTCAATCCGTTCGCGAGATATGGCAGTTTGGAAGTAAGAAACGCTTGAGAAACTCAAAATTTTCGCAGTTCTGATGCTCGAAACGAATTACTAGGGCGGCCTAGGGGAAAAGTACGCATACCATTGTAATCGGGCGAGTTTCTACTTTCAGATGCAACAGAAATTTTGCGGATTGGTCAATCCGTTCGCGAGATATGGCAGTTTGGAAGTAAGAAACGCTTGAGAAACTCAAAATTTTCGCAGTTCTGATGCACGAAACGAATAACTAGAACGGCCTAGGGGAAAAGTACGCGTACCGTTGTAATCGGGCGAGTTTCTACCTTCAGATGCAACAGAAATTTTGCGGATTGGTCAATCCGTTCGCGAGATATGGCAGTTTGGAGGTAAGAAACGCTTGAGAAACTCAAAATTTTCGCAGTTCTGATGCTCGACACGAATAACTAGAACGGCCTAGGGGAAAAGTACGCATACCGTTGTAATCGGGCGAGTTTCTACTTTCAGATGCAACAGAAATTTTGCGGATTGGTCAATCCGTTCGCGAGATATGGCAGTTTGGAGGTAAGAAACGCTTGAGATACTCAAAATTTTCGCAGTTCTGATGCTCGAAACGAATAACTAGAACGGCCTAGGAGAAAAGTACGCATACCGTTGTAATCGGGCGAGTTTCTACCTTCAGATGCAACAGAAATTTTGCGGATTGGTCAATCTGTTCGCGAGATATGGCAGTTTGGAAGTAAGAAACGCTTGAGAAACTCAAAATTTTCGCAGTTGTGATGCTTGAAACGAATAACTAGAACGGCCTAGGGGAAAAGTACGCATACCGTTGTAATCGGGCGAGTTTCTACTTTCAGATGCAACAGAAATTTTGCGGATTGGTCAATACGTTCGCGAGATATGACAATTTGGAGGTAAGAAAAGGTTGAGAAACTCAAAATTTTCGCAGTTCTGATGCTCGGAGCGAATAACTAGAACGGCCTAGGCGAAAAGTACGTATACCGTTGTAATCGGGCGAGTTTCTACTTTCAGATGCAACAGAAATTTTGCGGATTGGTCAATCCGGTCGCGAGATATGGCAGTTTGGAGGTAAGCAACGCTTGAGAAACTCAAAATTTTCGCAGTTCTGTTGCTCGAAACGAATAACTAGAACGGCCTAGGGGAAAAGTACGCATACAGTTGTAATCGGGCGAGTTTCTACTTTCACATGCAACAGAAATTTTGCGGATTGGTCAATCCGTTCGCGAGATATGGCAGTTTGGAGGTAAGAAACGCTTGATGAACTCAAAATTATCGCAGTTCTGATGCTCGACAGGCACAACTAGAACGGCCTAGGGGAAAAGTACGTATACCGTTGTAATCGGGCGAGTTTCTACTTTCAGATGCAACAGAAATTTTGCGGATTGGTCAATTCGTTCGCGAGATATGGCAGTTTGGAGGTAAGAAACGCTTGAGAAACTAAGAATTTTCGCAGTTCTGATGCTCGAAACGAATAACTATAACGGACTAGGGGAAAAGTACGCATACAGTTATAATCGGGCGGGTTTCTACTCTCAGATGCAACAGAAATTTTGCGGATTGGTCAATCCGTTCGCGAGATATCGCAGTTTGGAGGTAAGAAACGCTTGAGAAACTCAAAATTTTCGCAGTTCTGATGCACGAAACGAATAACTAGAACGGCCTAGGGGAAAAGTACGCATACCGTTGTAATCGGGCGAGTTTCCACTTTCAGATGCAACAGAAATTTTGCGGATTGGTCAATCCGTTCGCGAGATATGGCAGTTTGGAAGTAAGAAACGCTTGAGAAACTCAAAATTTTCGCAGTTCTGTTGCTCGAAACGAATAACTAGAACGGCCTAGGGGAAAAGTACGCATACAGTTGTAATCAGGCGAGTTTCTACTTTCAGATGCAACAGAAATTTTGCGGATTGGTCAATCCGTTCGCGAGATATGGCAGTTTGGAGGTAAGGAACGCTTGAGAAACTCAAAATTTTCGCAGTTCTGATGCTCGACAAGCATAACAAGAACGGCCTAGGGGAAAAGCACGCATACAGTTGTAATCGGGCGAGTTTCCACTTTCAGATGCAACAGAAATTTTGCGGATTGGTCAATCCGTTCGCGAGATATGGCAGTTTGGAAGTAAGAAACGCTTGAGAAGCTCAAAATTTTCGCAGTTCTGATGCTCGAAACGAATTACTAGGGCTGCCTAAGGGAAAAGTACGCATACCGTTGTAATCGGGCGAGTTTCTGCTTTCAGATGCATCAGAAATTTTGCGGATTGGTCAATCCGTTCGCGAGATGTGGCAGTTTGTAGGTAAGAAACGCTTGAGAAACTCAAAATTTTCGCAGTTCTGATGCTCGAAACGAATAACTAGAACGGCCTAGGGGAAAAGTACGCATACAGTTGTAATCGGGCGAGTTTCTACTTTCAGATGCAACAGAAATTTTGCGGATTGGTCAATCCGTTCGCGAGATATGGCAGTTTGGAGGTAAGGAACGCTTGAGAAACTCAAAATTTTCGCAGTTCTGATGCTCGACAAGCATAACTAGAACGGCCTAGGGGAAAAGTACGCATACAGTTGTAATCGGGCGAGTTTCCACTTTCAGATGCAACAGAAATTTTGCGGACTGGTCAATCCGTTCGCGAGATATGGCAGTTTGGAGGTAAGAAACGCTTGATGAACTCAAAATTATCGCAGTTCTGATGCTCGACAGGCACAACTAGAACGGCCTAGGGGAAAAGTACGTATACCGTTGTAATCGGGCGAGTTTCTACTTTCAGATGCAACAGAAATTTTGCGGATTGGTCAATTCGTTCGCGAGATATGGCAGTTTGGAGGTAAGAAACGCTTGAGAAACTAAGAATTTTCGCAGTTCTTATGCTCGAAACGAATAACTATAACGGACTAGGGGAAAAGTACGCATACAGTTGTAATCGGGCGGGTTTCTACTCTCAGATGCAACAGAAATTTTGCGGATTGGTCAATCCGTTCGCGAGATATGGCAGTTTGGAGGTAAGAAACGCTTGAGAAACTCAAAATTTTCGCAGTTCTGATGCTCGAAACGAATAACTTGAACGGCCTAGGGGAAAAGTACGCATACCGTTGTAATCGGGCGAGATTCTACCTTCAGATGCAACAGAAATTTTGCGGATTGGTCAATCTGTTCGCGAGATATGGCAGTTTGGAAGTAAGAAACGCTTGAGAAACTCAAAATTTTCGCAGTTGTGATGCTTGAAACGAATAACTAGAACGGCCTAGGGGAAAAGTACGCATACCGTTGTAATCGGGCGAGTTTCTACTTTCAGATGCAACAGAAATTTTGCGGATTGGTCAATACGTTTGCGAGATATGACAGTTTGGAGGTAAGAAACGCTTGAGAAACTCAAAATTTTCGCAGTTCTGATGCTCGAAGCGAATAACTAGAACGGCCTAGGCGAAAAGTACGTATACCGTTGTAATCGGGCGAGTTTCTACTTTCAGATGCAACAGAAATTTTGCGGATTGGTCAATCCGCTCGCGAGATATGGCAGTTTGGAGGTAAGCAACGCTTGAGAAACTCAAAATTTTCGCAGTTCTGTTGCTCGAAACGAATAACTAGAACGGCCTAGGGGAAAAGTACGCATACAGTTGTAATCGGGCGAGTTTCTACTTTCACATGCAACAGAAATTTTGCGGATTGGTCAATCCGTTCGCGAGATATGGCAGTTTGGAGGTAAGAAACGCTTGATGAACTCAAAATTATCGCAGTTCTGATGCTCGACAGGCACAACTAGAACGGCCTAGGGGAAAAGTACGTATACCGTTGTAATCGGGCGAGTTTCTACTTTCAGATGCAACAGAAATTTTGCGGATTGGTCAATTCGTTCGCGAGATATGGCAGTTTGGAGGTAAGAAACGCTTGAGAAACTAAGAATTTTCGCAGTTCTTATGCTCGAAACGAATAACTATAACGGACTAGGGGAAAAGTACGCATACAGTTGTAATCGGGCGGGTTTCTACTCTCAGATGCAACAGAAATTTTGCGGATTGGTCAATCCGTTCGCGAGATATGGCAGTTTGGAGGTAAGAAACGCTTGAGAAACTCAAAATTTTCGCAGTTCTGATGCTCGAAACGAATAACTTGAACGGCCTAGGGGAAAAGTACGCATACCGTTGTAATCGGGGGAGATTCTACCTTCAGATGCAACAGAAATTTTGTGCATTGGTCAATCCGTTCGCGAGATATGGCAGTTTGGAAGTAAGAAACGCTTGAGAAACTCAAAATTTTCGCAGTTCTGATGCACGAAACGAATAACTAGAACGGCCTAGGGGAAAAGTACGCATACCGTTGTAATCGGGCGAGATTCTACCTTCAGATGCAACAGAAATTTTGCGGATTGGTCAATCCGTTCGCGAGATGTGGCAGTTTGGAAGTAAGAAACGCTTGAGAAACTCAAAATTTTTGCAGTTCTGTTGCACGAAACGAATAACTAGAACGGCCTAGGGGAAAAGTACGCATACCGTTGTAATCGGGCGAGTTTCCACTTTCAGATGCAACAGAAATTTTGCGGATTGGTCAATCCGTTCGCGAGATATGGCAGTTTGGAGGTAAGAAACGCTTGATGAACTCAAAATTATCGCAGTTCTGATGCTCGACAGGCACAACTAGAACGGCCTAGGGGAAAAGTACGTATACCGTTGTAATCGGGCGAGTTTCTACTTTCAGATGCAACAGAAATTTTGCGGATTGGTCAATTCGTTCGCGAGATATGGCAGTTTGGAGGTAAAAAACGCTTGAGAAACTCAAAATTTTCGCAGTTCTGATGCACGAAACGAATAACTAGAACGGCCTAGGGGAAAAGTACGCATACCGTTGTAATCGGGCGAGATTCTACCTTCAGATGCAACAGAAATTTTGCGGATTGGTCAATCCGTTCGCGAGATATGGCAGTTTGGAAGTAAGAAACGCTTGAGAAACTCAAAATTTTTGCAGTTCTGTTGCACGAAACGAATAACTAGAACGGCCTAGGGGAAAAGTACGCATACCGTTGTAATCGGGCGAGTTTCCACTTTCAGATGCAACAGAAATTTTGCGGATTGGTCAATCCGTTCGCGAGATATGGCAGTTTGGAGGTAAGAAACGCTTGAGATACTCAAAATTTTCGCAGTTCTGATGCTCGAAACGAGTAACTAGAACGGCCTAGGGGAAAAGTACGCATACCGTTGTAATCGGGCGAGTTTCTACCTTCAGATGCAACAGAAATTTTGCGGATTGGTCAATCTGTTCGCGAGATATGGCAGTTTGGAAGTAAGAAACGCTTGAGAAACTCAAAATTTTCGCAGTTGTGATGCTTGAAACGAATAACTAGAACGGCCTAGGGGAAAAGTACGCATACCGTTGTAATCGGGCGAGTTTCTACTTTCAGATGCAACAGAAATTTTGCGGATTGGTCAATACGTTTGCGAGATATGACAGTTTGGAGGTAAGAAACGCTTGAGAAACTCAAAATTTTCGCAGTTCTGATGCTCGAAGCGAATAACTAGAACGGCCTAGGCGAAAAGTACGTATACCGTTGTAATCGGGCGTGTTTCTACTTTCAGATGCAACAGAAATTTTGCGGATTGGTCAATCCGTTCGCGAGATATGGCAGTTTGGAGGTAAGCAACGCTTGAGAAACTCAAAATTTTCGCAGTTCTGTTGCTCGAAACGAATAACTAGAACGGCCTAGGGGAAAAGTAGGCATACAGTTGTAATCGGGCGAGTTTCTACTTTCACATGCAACAGAAATTTTGCGGATTGGTCAATCCGTTCGCGAGATATGGCAGTTTGGAGGTAAGAAACGCTTGAGAAACTCAAAATTTTCGCAGTTCTGATGCTCGAAACGAATAACTTGAACGGCCTAGGGGAAAAGTACGCATACCGTTGTAATCGGGCGAGATTCTACCTTCAGATGCAACAGAAATTTTGCGGATTGGTCAATCCGTTCGCGAGATATGGCAGTTTGGAAGTAAGAAATGCTTGAGAAACTCAAAATTTTTGCAGTTCTGTTGCACGAAACGAATAACTAGAACGGCCTAGGGGAAAAGTACGCATACTGTTTTAATCGGGCGAGTTTCCACTTTCAGATGCAACAGAAATTTTGCGGATTGGTCAATCCGTTCGCGAGATATGGCAGTTTGGAAGTAAGAAACGCTTGAGAAACTCAAAATTTTCGCAGTTCTGATGCTCGAAACGAATTACTAGGGCGGCCTAGGGGAAAAGTACGCATACCATTGTAATCGGGCGAGTTTCTACTTTCAGATGCAACAGAAATTTTGCGGATTGGTCAATCCGTTCGCGAGATATGGCAGTTTGGAAGTAAGAAACGCTTGAGAAACTCAAAATTTTCGCAGTTCTGATGCACGAAACGAATAACTAGAACGGCCTAGGGGAAAAGTACGCGTACCGTTGTAATCGGGCGAGTTTCTACCTTCAGATGCAACAGAAATTTTGCGGATTGGTCAATCCGTTCGCGAGATATGGCAGTTTGGAGGTAAGAAACGCTTGAGAAACTCAAAATTTTCGCAGTTCTGATGCTCGACACGAATAACTAGAACGGCCTAGGGGAAAAGTACGCATACCGTTGTAATCGGGCGAGTTTCTACTTTCAGATGCAACAGAAATTTTGCGGATTGGTCAATCCGTTCGCGAGATATGGCAGTTTGGAGGTAAGAAACGCTTGAGATACTCAAAATTTTCGCAGTTCTGATGCTCGAAACGAATAACTAGAACGGCCTAGGAGAAAAGTACGCATACTGTTGTAATCGGGCGAGTTTCTACCTTCAGATGCAACAGAAATTTTGCGGATTGGTCAATCTGTTCGCGAGATATGGCAGTTTGGAAGTAAGAAACGCTTGAGAAACTCAAAATTTTCGCAGTTGTGATGCTTGAAACGAATAACTAGAACGGCCTAGGGGAAAAGTACGCATACCGTTGTAATCGGGCGAGTTTCTACTTTCAGATGCAACAGAAATTTTGCGGATTGGTCAATACGTTCGCGAGATATGACAATTTGGAGGTAAGAAAAGGTTGAGAAACTCAAAATTTTCGCAGTTCTGATGCTCGGAGCGAATAACTAGAACGGCCTAGGCGAAAAGTACGTATACCGTTGTAATCGGGCGAGTTTCTACTTTCAGATGCAACAGAAATTTTGCGGATTGGTCAATCCGGTCGCGAGATATGGCAGTTTGGAGGTAAGCAACGCTTGAGAAACTCAAAATTTTCGCAGTTCTGTTGCTCGAAACGAATAACTAGAACGGCCTAGGGGAAAAGTACGCATACAGTTGTAATCGGGCGAGTTTCTACTTTCACATGCAACAGAAATTTTGCGGATTGGTCAATCCGTTCGCGAGATATGGCAGTTTGGAGGTAAGAAACGCTTGATGAACTCAAAATTATCGCAGTTCTGATGCTCGACAGGCACAACTAGAACGGCCTAGGGGAAAAGTACGTATACCGTTGTAATCGGGCGAGTTTCTACCTTCAGATGCAACAGAAATTTTGCGGATTGGTCAATCTGTTCGCGAGATATGGCAGTTTGGAAGTAAGAAACGCTTGAGAAACTCAAAATTTTCGCAGTTGTGATGCTTGAAACGAATAACTAGAACGGCCTAGGGGAAAAGTACGCATACCGTTGTAATCGGGCGAGTTTCTACTTTCAGATGCAACAGAAATTTTGCGGATTGGTCAATACGTTTGCGAGATATGACAGTTTGGAGGTAAGAAACGCTTGAGAAACTCAAAATTTTCGCAGTTCTGATGCTCGAAGCGAATAACTAGAACGGCCTAGGCGAAAAGTACGTATACCGTTGTAATCGGGCGTGTTTCTACTTTCAGATGCAACAGAAATTTTGCGGATTGGTCAATCCGTTCGCGAGATATGGCAGTTTGGAGGTAAGCAACGCTTGAGAAACTCAAAATTTTCGCAGTTCTGTTGCTCGAAACGAATAACTAGAACGGCCTAGGGGAAAAGTAGGCATACAGTTGTAATCGGGCGAGTTTCTACTTTCACATGCAACAGAAATTTTGCGGATTGGTCAATCCGTTCGCGAGATATGGCAGTTTGGAGGTAAGAAACGCTTGAGAAACTCAAAATTTTCGCAGTTCTGATGCTCGAAACGAATAACTTGAACGGCCTAGGGGAAAAGTACGCATACCGTTGTAATCGGGCGAGATTCTACCTTCAGATGCAACAGAAATTTTGCGGATTGGTCAATCCGTTCGCGAGATATGGCAGTTTGGAAGTAAGAAATGCTTGAGAAACTCAAAATTTTTGCAGTTCTGTTGCACGAAACGAATAACTAGAACGGCCTAGGGGAAAAGTACGCATACTGTTTTAATCGGGCGAGTTTCCACTTTCAGATGCAACAGAAATTTTGCGGATTGGTCAATCCGTTCGCGAGATATGGCAGTTTGGAAGTAAGAAACGCTTGAGAAACTCAAAATTTTCGCAGTTCTGATGCTCGAAACGAATTACTAGGGCGGCCTAGGGGAAAAGTACGCATACCATTGTAATCGGGCGAGTTTCTACTTTCAGATGCAACAGAAATTTTGCGGATTGGTCAATCCGTTCGCGAGATATGGCAGTTTGGAAGTAAGAAACGCTTGAGAAACTCAAAATTTTCGCAGTTCTGATGCACGAAACGAATAACTAGAACGGCCTAGGGGAAAAGTACGCGTACCGTTGTAATCGGGCGAGTTTCTACCTTCAGATGCAACAGAAATTTTGCGGATTGGTCAATCCGTTCGCGAGATATGGCAGTTTGGAGGTAAGAAACGCTTGAGAAACTCAAAATTTTCGCAGTTCTGATGCTCGACACGAATAACTAGAACGGCCTAGGGGAAAAGTACGCATACCGTTGTAATCGGGCGAGTTTCTACTTTCAGATGCAACAGAAATTTTGCGGATTGGTCAATCCGTTCGCGAGATATGGCAGTTTGGAGGTAAGAAACGCTTGAGATACTCAAAATTTTCGCAGTTCTGATGCTCGAAACGAATAACTAGAACGGCCTAGGAGAAAAGTACGCATACTGTTGTAATCGGGCGAGTTTCTACCTTCAGATGCAACAGAAATTTTGCGGATTGGTCAATCTGTTCGCGAGATATGGCAGTTTGGAAGTAAGAAACGCTTGAGAAACTCAAAATTTTCGCAGTTGTGATGCTTGAAACGAATAACTAGAACGGCCTAGGGGAAAAGTACGCATACCGTTGTAATCGGGCGAGTTTCTACTTTCAGATGCAACAGAAATTTTGCGGATTGGTCAATACGTTCGCGAGATATGACAATTTGGAGGTAAGAAAAGGTTGAGAAACTCAAAATTTTCGCAGTTCTGATGCTCGGAGCGAATAACTAGAACGGCCTAGGCGAAAAGTACGTATACCGTTGTAATCGGGCGAGTTTCTACTTTCAGATGCAACAGAAATTTTGCGGATTGGTCAATCCGGTCGCGAGATATGGCAGTTTGGAGGTAAGCAACGCTTGAGAAACTCAAAATTTTCGCAGTTCTGTTGCTCGAAACGAATAACTAGAACGGCCTAGGGGAAAAGTACGCATACAGTTGTAATCGGGCGAGTTTCTACTTTCACATGCAACAGAAATTTTGCGGATTGGTCAATCCGTTCGCGAGATATGGCAGTTTGGAGGTAAGAAACGCTTGATGAACTCAAAATTATCGCAGTTCTGATGCTCGACAGGCACAACTAGAACGGCCTAGGGGAAAAGTACGTATACCGTTGTAATCGGGCGAGTTTCTACTTTCAGATGCAACAGAAATTTTGCGGATTGGTCAATTCGTTCGCGAGATATGGCAGTTTGGAGGTAAGAAACGCTTGAGAAACTAAGAATTTTCGCAGTTCTGATGCTCGAAACGAATAACTATAACGGACTAGGGGAAAAGTACGCATACAGTTATAATCGGGCGGGTTTCTACTCTCAGATGCAACAGAAATTTTGCGGATTGGTCAATCCGTTCGCGAGATATCGCAGTTTGGAGGTAAGAAACGCTTGAGAAACTCAAAATTTTCGCAGTTCTGATGCACGAAACGAATAACTAGAACGGCCTAGGGGAAAAGTACGCATACCGTTGTAATCGGGCGAGTTTCCACTTTCAGATGCAACAGAAATTTTGCGGATTGGTCAATCCGTTCGCGAGATATGGCAGTTTGGAAGTAAGAAACGCTTGAGAAACTCAAAATTTTCGCAGTTCTGTTGCTCGAAACGAATAACTAGAACGGCCTAGGCGAAAAGTACGCATACAGTTGTAATCAGGCGAGTTTCTACTTTCAGATGCAACAGAAATTTTGCGGATTGGTCAATCCGTTCGCGAGATATGGCAGTTTGGAGGTAAGGAACGCTTGAGAAACTCAAAATTTTCGCAGTTCTGATGCTCGACAAGCATAACAAGAACGGCCTAGGGGAAAAGCACGCATACAGTTGTAATCGGGCGAGTTTCCACTTTCAGATGCAACAGAAATTTTGCGGATTGGTCAATCCGTTCGCGAGATATGGCAGTTTGGAAGTAAGAAACGCTTGAGAAGCTCAAAATTTTCGCAGTTCTGATGCTCGAAACGAATTACTAGGGCTGCCTAAGGGAAAAGTACGCATACCGTTGTAATCGGGCGAGTTTCTGCTTTCAGATGCATCAGAAATTTTGCGGATTGGTCAATCCGTTCGCGAGATGTGGCAGTTTGTAGGTAAGAAACGCTTGAGAAACTCAAAATTTTCGCAGTTCTGATGCTCGAAACGAATAACTAGAACGGCCTAGGGGAAAAGTACGCATACAGTTGTAATCGGGCGAGTTTCTACTTTCAGATGCAACAGAAATTTTGCGGATTGGTCAATCCGTTCGCGAGATATGGCAGTTTGGAGGTAAGGAACGCTTGAGAAACTCAAAATTTTCGCAGTTCTGATGCTCGACAAGCATAACTAGAACGGCCTAGGGGAAAAGTACGCATACAGTTGTAATCGGGCGAGTTTCCACTTTCAGATGCAACAGAAATTTTGCGGACTGGTCAATCCGTTCGCGAGATATGGCAGTTTGGAGGTAAGAAACGCTTGATGAACTCAAAATTATCGCAGTTCTGATGCTCGACAGGCACAACTAGAACGGCCTAGGGGAAAAGTACGTATACCGTTGTAATCGGGCGAGTTTCTACTTTCAGATGCAACAGAAATTTTGCGGATTGGTCAATTCGTTCGCGAGATATGGCAGTTTGGAGGTAAGAAACGCTTGAGAAACTAAGAATTTTCGCAGTTCTTATGCTCGAAACGAATAACTATAACGGACTAGGGGAAAAGTACGCATACAGTTGTAATCGGGCGGGTTTCTACTCTCAGATGCAACAGAAATTTTGCGGATTGGTCAGTCCGTTCGCGAGATATAGCAGTTTGGAGGTAAGAAACGCTTGAGAAACTCAAAATTTTCGCAGTTCTGATGCTCGAAACGAATAACTTGAACGGCCTAGGGGAAAAGTACGCATACCGTTGTAATCGGGGGAGATTCTACCTTCAGATGCAACAGAAATTTTGTGCATTGGTCAATCCGTTCGCGAGATATGGCAGTTTGGAAGTAAGAAACGCTTGAGAAACTCAAAATTTTCGCAGTTCTGATGCACGAAACGAATAACTAGAACGGCCTAGGGGAAAAGTACGCATACCGTTGTAATCGGGCGAGATTCTACCTTCAGATGCAACAGAAATTTTGCGGATTGGTCAATCCGTTCGCGAGATATGGCAGTTTGGAAGTAAGAAACGCTTGAGAAACTCAAAATTTTTGCAGTTCTGTTGCACGAAACGAATAACTAGAACGGCCTAGGGGAAAAGTACGCATACCGTTGTAATCGGGCGAGTTTCCACTTTCAGATGCAACAGAAATTTTGCGGATTGGTCAATCCGTTCGCGAGATATGGCAGTTTGGAGGTAAGAAACGCTTGATGAACTCAAAATTATCGCAGTTCTGATGCTCGACAGGCACAACTAGAACGGCCTAGGGGAAAAGTACGTATACCGTTGTAATCGGGCGAGTTTCTACTTTCAGATGCAACAGAAATTTTGCGGATTGGTCAATTCGTTCGCGAGATATGGCAGTTTGGAGGTAAAAAACGCTTGAGAAACTCAAAATTTTCGCAGTTCTGATGCACGAAACGAATAACTAGAACGGCCTAGGGGAAAAGTACGCATACCGTTGTAATCGGGCGAGATTCTACCTTCAGATGCAACAGAAATTTTGCGGATTGGTCAATCCGTTCGCGAGATATGGCAGTTTGGAAGTAAGAAACGCTTGAGAAACTCAAAATTTTTGCAGTTCTGTTGCACGAAACGAATAACTAGAACGGCCTAGGGGAAAAGTACGCATACCGTTGTAATCGGGCGAGTTTCTACCTTCAGATGCAACAGAAATTTTGCGGAATGGTCAGTCTGTTCGCGAGATATGGCAGTTTGGAAGTAAGAAACGCTTGAGAAACTCAAAATTTTCGCAGTTGTGATGCTTGAAACGAATAACTAGAACGGCCTAGGGGAAAAGTACGCATACCGTTGTAATCGGGCGAGTTTCTACTTTCAGATGCAACAGAAATTTTGCGGATTGGTCAATACGTTTGCGAGATATGACAGTTTGGAGGTAAGAAACGCTTGAGAAACTCAAAATTTTCGCAGTTCTGATGCTCGAAGCGAATAACTAGAACGGCCTAGGCGAAAAGTACGTATACCGTTGTAATCGGGCGAGTTTCTACTTTCAGATGCAACAGAAATTTTGCGGATTGGTCAATCCGTTCGCGAGATATGGCAGTTTGGAGGTAAGCAACGCTTGAGAAACTCAAAATTTTCGCAGTTCTGTTGCTCGAAACGAATAACTAGAACGGCCTAGGGGAAAAGTACGCATACAGTTGTAATCGGGCGAGTTTCTACTTTCACATGCAACAGAAATTTTGCGGATTGGTCAATCCGTTCGCGAGATATGGCAGTTTGGAGGTAAGAAACGCTTGATGAACTCAAAATTATCGCAGTTCTGATGCTCGACAGGCACAACTAGAACGGCCTAGGGGAAAAGTACGTATACCGTTGTAATCGGGCGAGTTTCTACTCTCAGATGCAACAGAAATTTTGCGGATTGGTCAATTCGTTCGCGAGATATGGCAGTTTGGAGGTAAGAAACGCTTGAGAAACTAAGAATTTTCGCAGTTCTTATGCTCGAAACGAATAACTATAACGGACTAGGGGAAAAGTACGCATACAGTTGTAATCGGGCGGGTTTCTACTCTCAGATGCAACAGAAATTTTGCGGATTGGTCAATCCGTTCGCGAGATATGGCAGTTTGGAAGTAAGAAACGCTTGAGAAACTCAAAATTTTCGCAGTTCTGATGCACGAAACGAATAACTAGAACGGCCTAGGGGAAAAGTACGCATACCGTTGTAATCGGGCGAGATTCTACCTTCAGATGCAACAGAAATTTTGCGGATTGGTCAATCCGTTCGCGAGATATGGCAGTTTGGAAGTAAGAAACGCTTGAGAAACTCAAAATTTTTGCAGTTCTGTTGCACGAAACGAATAACTAGAACGGCCTAGGGGAAAAGTACGCATACTGTTTTAATCGGGCGAGTTTCCACTTTCAGATGCAACAGAAATTTTGCGGATTGGTCAATCCGTTCGCGAGATATGGCAGTTTGGAAGTAAGAAACGCTTGAGAAACTCAAAATTTTCGCAGTTCTGATGCTCGAAACGAATTACTAGGGCGGCCTAGGGGAAAAGTACGCATACCATTGTAATCGGGCGAGTTTCTACTTTCAGATGCAACAGAAATTTTGCGGATTGGTCAATCCGTTCGCGAGATATGGCAGTTTGGAAGTAAGAAACGCTTGAGAAACTCAAAATTTTCGCAGTTCTGATGCACGAAACGAATAACTAGAACGGCCTAGGGGAAAAGTACGCGTACCGTTGTAATCGGGCGAGTTTCTACCTTCAGATGCAACAGAAATTTTGCGGATTGGTCAATCCGTTCGCGAGATATGGCAGTTTGGAGGTAAGAAACGCTTGAGAAACTCAAAATTTTCGCAGTTCTGATGCTCGACACGAATAACTAGAACGGCCTAGGGGAAAAGTACGCATACCGTTGTAATCGGGCGAGTTTCTACTTTCAGATGCAACAGAAATTTTGCGGATTGGTCAATCCGTTCGCGAGATATGGCAGTTTGGAGGTAAGAAACGCTTGAGATACTCAAAATTTTCGCAGTTCTGATGCTCGAAACGAATAACTAGAACGGCCTAGGAGAAAAGTACGCATACCATTGTAATCGGGCGAGTTTCTACCTTCAGATGCAACAGAAATTTTGCGGATTGGTCAATCTGTTCGCGAGATATGGCAGTTTGGAAGTAAGAAACGCTTGAGAAACTCAAAATTTTCGCAGTTGTGATGCTTGAAACGAATAACTAGAACGGCCTAGGGGAAAAGTACGCATACCGTTGTAATCGGGCGAGTTTCTACTTTCAGATGCAACAGAAATTTTGCGGATTGGTCAATACGTTCGCGAGATATGACAATTTGGAGGTAAGAAAAGGTTGAGAAACTCAAAATTTTCGCAGTTCTGATGCTCGAAGCGAATAACTAGAACGGCCTAGGCGAAAAGTACGTATACCGTTGTAATCGGGCGAGTTTCTACTTTCAGATGCAACAGAAATTTTGCGGATTGGTCAATCCGGTCGCGAGATATGGCAGTTTGGAGGTAAGCAACGCTTGAGAAACTCAAAATTTTCGCAGTTCTGTTGCTCGAAACGAATAACTAGAACGGCCTAGGGGAAAAGTACGCATACAGTTGTAATCGGGCGAGTTTCTACTTTCAGATGCAACAGAAATTTTGCGGATTGGTCAATTCGTTCGCGAGATATGGCAGTTTGGAGGAAAGAAACGCTTGAGAAACTAAGAATTTTCGCAGTTCTGATGCTCGAAACGAATAACTATAACGGACTAGGGGAAAAGTACGCACACAGTTATAATCGGGCGGGTTTCTACTCTCAGATGCAACAGAAATTTTGCGGATTGGTCAATCCGTTCGCGAGATATCGCAGTTTGGAGGTAAGAAACGCTTGAGAAACTCAAAATTTTCGCAGTTCTGATGCTCGAAACGAATAACTAGAACGGCCTAGGGGAAAAGCACGCATACCGTTGTAATCGAGCGAGATTCTACCTTCAGATGCAACAGAAATTTTGCGGATTGGTCAATCCGTTCGCGAGATATGGCAGTTTGGAAGTAAGAAACGCTTGAGAAACTCAAAATTTTCGCAGTTCTGATGCACGAAACGAATAACTAGAACGGCCTAGGGGAAAAGTACGCATACCGTTGTAATCGGGCGAGATTCTACCTTCAGATGCAACAGAAATTTTGCGGATTGGTCAATCCGTTCGCGAGATATGGCAGTTTGGAAGTAAGAAACGCTTGAGAAACTCAAAATTTTCGCAGTTCTGTTGCTCGAAACGAATAACTAGAACGGCCTAGGGGAAAAGTACGCATACAGTTTTAATCGGGCGAGTTTCCACTTTCAGATGCAACAGAAATTTTGCGGATTGGTCAATCCGTTCGCGAGATATGGCAGTTTGGAAGTAAGAAACGCTTGAGAAACTCAAAATTTTCGCAGTTCTGTTGCTCGAAACGAATAACTAGAACGGCCTAGGGGAAAAGTACGCATACAGTTGTAATCGGGCGAGTTTCCACTTTCAGATGCAACAGAAATTTTGCGGGTTGGTCAATCCGTTCGCGAGATATGGCAGTTTGGAAGTAAGAAACGCTTGAGAAACTCAAAATTTTCGCAGTTCTGATGCTCGAAACGAATTACTAGGGCTGCCTAAGGGAAAAGTACGCATACCGTTGTAATCGGGCGAGTTTCTGCTTTCAGATGCATCAGAAATTTTGCGGATTGGACAATCCGTTCGCGAGATGTGGCAGTTTGTAGGTAAGAAACGCTTGAGAAACTCAAAATTTTCGCAGTTCTGATGCTCGAAACGAATAACTAGAACGGCCTAGGGGAAAAGTACGCATACAGCTGTAATCGGGCGAGTTTCTACTTTCAGATGCAACAGAAATTTTGCGGATTGGTCAATCCGTTCGCGAGATATGGCAGTTTGGAGGTAAGGAACGCTTGAGAAACTCAAAATTTTCGCAGTTCTGATGCTCGACAAGCATAACTAGAACGGCCTAGGGGAAAAGTACGCATACAGTTGTAATCGGGCGAGTTTCCACTTTCAGATGCAACAGAAATTTTGCGGACTGGTCAATCCGTTCGCGAGATATGGCAGTTTGGAAGTAAGAAACGCTTGAGAAACTCAAAATTTTCGCAGTTCTGATGCTCGAAACGAATAACTAGAACGGCCTAGGGGAAAAGTACGCATACCGTTGTAATCGGGCGAGTTTCTACATTCAGATGCAACAGAAATTTTGCGGATTGGTCAATCCGTTCGCGAGATATGGCAGTTTGGAAGTAAGAAACGCTTGAGAAACTCAAAATTTTCGCAGTTCTGATGCTCGAAACGAATTACTAGGGCTGCCTAAGGGAAAAGTACGCATACCGTTGTAATCGGGCGAGTTTCTGCTTTCAGATGCATCAGAAATTTTGCGGATTGGTCAATCCGTTCGCGAGATGTGGCAGTTTGTAGGTAAGAAACGCTTGAGAAACTCAAAATTTTCGCAGTTCTGATGCTCGAAACGAATAACTAGAACGGCCTAGGGGAAAAGTACGCATACAGTTGTAATCGGGCGAGTTTCTACTTTCAGATGCAACAGAAATTTTGCGGATTGGTCAATCCGTTCGCGAGATATGGCAGTTTGGAGGTAAGGAACGCTTGAGAAACTCAAAATTTTCGCAGTTCTGATGCTCGACAAGCATAACTAGAACGGCCTAGGGGAAAAGTACGCATACAGTTGTAATCGGGCGAGTTTCCACTTTCAGATGCAACAGAAATTTTGCGGACTGGTCAATCCGTTCGCGAGATATGGCAGTTTGGAAGTAAGAAACGCTTGAGAAACTCAAAATTTTCGCAGTTCTGATGCTCGAAACGAATTACTAGGGCTGCCTAGGGGAAAAGTACGCATACCGTTGTAATCGGGCGAGTTTCTACTTTCAGATGCAACAGAAATTTTGCGGATTGGTCAATACGTTTGCGAGATATGACAGTTTGGAGGTAAGAAACGCTTGAGAAACTCAAAATTTTCGCAGTTCTGATGCTCGAAGCGAATAACTAGAACGGCCTAGGCGAAATGTACGTATACCGTTGTAATCGGGCGAGTTTCTACTTTCAGATGCAACAGAAATTTTGCGGATTGGTCAATCCGTTCGCGAGATATGGCAGTTTGGAGGTAAGAAACGCTTGAGAAACTCAAAATTTTCGCAGTTCTGATGCACGAAACGAATAACTAGAACGGCCTAGGGGAAAAGTACGCATACCGTTGTAATCGGGGGAGATTCTACCTTCAGATGCAACAGAAATTTTGTGCATTGGTCAATCCGTTCGCGAGATATGGCAGTTTGGAAGTAAGAAACGCTTGAGAAACTCAAAATTTTCGCAGTTCTGATGCACGAAACGAATAACTAGAACGGCCTAGGGGAAAAGTACGCATACCGTTGTAATCGGGCGAGATTCTACCTTCAGATGCAACAGAAATTTTGCGGATTGGTCAATCCGTTCGCGAGATATGGCAGTTTGGAAGTAAGAAACGCTTGAGAAACTCAAAATTTTTGCAGTTCTGTTGCACGAAACGAATAACTAGAACGGCCTAGGGGAAAAGTACGCATACCGTTGTAATCGGGCGAGTTTCCACTTTCAGATGCAACAGAAATTTTGCGGATTGGTCAATCCGTTCGCGAGATATGGCAGTTTGGAGGTAAGAAACGCTTGAGATACTCAAAATTTTCGCAGTTCTGATGCTCGAAACGAGTAACTAGAACGGCCTAGGGGAAAAGTACGCATACCGTTGTAATCGGGCGAGTTTCTACCTTCAGATGCAACAGAAATTTTGCGGATTGGTCAATCTGTTCGCGAGATATGGCAGTTTGGAAGTAAGAAACGCTTGAGAAACTCAAAATTTTCGCAGTTGTGATGCTTGAAACGAATAACTAGAACGGCCTAGGGGAAAAGTACGCATACCGTTGTAATCGGGCGAGTTTCTACTTTCAGATGCAACAGAAATTTTGCGGATTGGTCAATACGTTTGCGAGATATGACAGTTTGGAGGTAAGAAACGCTTGAGAAACTTAAAATTTTCGCAGTTCTGATGCTCGAAGCGAATAACTAGAACGGCCTAGGCGAAAAGTACGTATACCGTTGTAATCGGGCGAGTTTCTACTTTCAGATGCAACAGAAATTTTGCGGATTGGTCAATCCGTTCGCGAGATATGGCAGTTTGGAGGTAAGCAACGCTTGAGAAACTCAAAATTTTCGCAGTTCTGTCGCTCGAAACGAATAACTAGAACGGCCTAGGGGAAAAGTACGCATACAGTTGTAATCGGGCGAGTTTCTACTTTCACATGCAACAGAAATTTTGCGGATTGGTCAATCCGTTCGCGAGATATGGCAGTTTGGAGGTAAGAAACGCTTGATGAACTCAAAATTATCGCAGTTCTGATGCTCGACAGGCACAACTAGAACGGCCTAGGGGAAAAGTACGTATACCGTTGTAATCGGGCGAGTTTCTACTTTCAGATGCAACAGAAATTTTGCGGATTGGTCAATTCGTTCGCGAGATATGGCAGTTTGGAGGTAAGAAACGCTTGAGAAACTAAGAATTTTCGCAGTTCTTATGCTCGAAACGAATAACTATAACGGACTAGGGGAAAAGTACGCATACAGTTGTAATCGGGCGGGTTTCTACTCTCAGATGCAACAGAAATTTTGCGGATTGGTCAATCCGTTCGCGAGATATGGCAGTTTGGAGGTAAGAAACGCTTGAGAAACTCAAAATTTTCGCAGTTCTGATGCTCGAAACGAATAACTTGAACGGCCTAGGGGAAAAGTACGCATACCGTTGTAATCGGGCGAGATTCTACCTTCAGATGCAACAGAAATTTTGCGGATTGGTCAATCCGTTCGCGAGATATGGCAGTTTGGAAGTAAGAAACGCTTGAGAAACTCAACATTTTTGCAGTTCTGTTGCACGAAACGAATAACTAGAACGGCCTAGGGGAAAAGTACGCATACTGTTTTAATCGGGCGAGTTTCCACTTTCAGATGCAACAGAAATTTTGCGGATTGGTCAATCCGTTCGCGAGATATGGCAGTTTGGAAGTAAGAAACGCTTGAGAAACTCAAAATTTTCGCAGTTCTGATGCTCGAAACGAATTACTAGGGCGGCCTAGGGGAAAAGTACGCATACCATTGTAATCGGGCGAGTTTCTACTTTCAGATGCAACAGAAATTTTGCGGATTGGTCAATCCGTTCGCGAGATATGGCAGTTTGGAAGTAAGAAACGCTTGAGAAACTCAAAATTTTCGCAGTTCTGATGCTCGAAACGAATAACTAGAACGGCCTAGGAGAAAAGTACGCATACCGTTGTAATCGGGCGAGTTTCTACCTTCAGATGCAACAGAAATTTTGCGGATTGGTCAATCTGTTCGCGAGATATGGCAGTTTGGAAGTAAGAAACGCTTGAGAAACTCAAAATTTTCGCAGTTGTGATGCTTGAAACGAATAACTAGAACGGCCTAGGGGAAAAGTACGCATACCGTTGTAATCGGGCGAGTTTCTACTTTCAGATGCAACAGAAATTTTGCGGATTGGTCAATACGTTCGCGAGATATGACAATTTGGAGGTAAGAAAAGGTTGAGAAACTCAAAATTTTCGCAGTTCTGATGCTCGAAGCGAATAACTAGAACGGCCTAGGCGAAAAGTACGTATACCGTTGTAATCGGGCGAGTTTCTACTTTCAGATGCAACAGAAATTTTGCGGATTGGTCTATCCGGTCGCGAGATATGGCAGTTTGGAGGTAAGCAACGCTTGAGAAACTCAAAATTTTCGCAGTTCTGTTGCTCGAAACGAATAACTAGAACGGCCTAGGGGAAAAGTACGCATACAGTTGTAATCGGGCGAGTTTCTACTTTCACATGCAACAGAAATTTTGCGGATTGGTCAATCCGTTCGCGAGATATGGCAGTTTGGAGGTAAGAAACGCTTGATGAACTCAAAATTATCGCAGTTCTGATGCTCGACAGGCACAACTAGAACGGCCTAGGGGAAAAGTACGTATACCGTTGTAATCGGGCGAGTTTCTACTTTCAGATGCAACAGAAATTTTGCGGATTGGTCAATTCGTTCGCGAGATATGGCAGTTTGGAGGTAAGAAACGCTTGAGAAACTAAGAATTTTCGCAGTTCTGATGCTCGAAACGAATAACTATAACGGACTAGGGGAAAAGTACGCATACAGTTATAATCGGGCGGGTTTCTACTCTCAGATGCAACAGAAATTTTGCGGATTGGTCAATCCGTTCGCGAGATATCGCAGTTTGGAGGTAAGAAACGCTTGAGAAACTCAAAATTTTCGCAGTTCTGATGCTCGAAACGAATAACTAGAACGGCCTAGGGGAAAAGTACGCATACCGTTGTAATCGGGCGAGATTCTACCTTCAGATGCAACAGAAATTTTGCGGATTGGTCAATCCGTTCGCGAGATATGGCAGTTTGGAAGTAAGAAACGCTTGAGAAACTCAAAATTTTCGCAGTTCTGATGCACGAAACGAATAACTAGAACGGCCTAGGGGAAAAGTACGCATACCGTTGTAATCGGGCGAGATTCTACCTTCAGATGCAACAGAAATTTTGCGGATTGGTCAATCCGTTCGCGAGATATGGCAGTTTGGAAGTAAGAAACGCTTGAGAAACTCAAAATTTTCGCAGTTCTGTTGCTCGAAACGAATAACTAGAACGGCCTAGGGGAAAAGTACGCATACAGTTTTAATCGGGCGAGTTTCCACTTTCAGATGCAACAGAAATTTTGCGGATTGGTCAATCCGTTCGCGAGATATGGCAGTTTGGAAGTAAGAAACGCTTGAGAAACTCAAAATTTTCGCAGTTCTGTTGCTCGAAACGAATAACTAGAACGGCCTAGGGGAAAAGTACGCATACAGTTGTAATCGGGCGAGTTTCTACATTCAGATGCAACAGAAATTTTGCGGATTGGTCAATCCGTTCGCGAGATATGGCAGTTTGGAGGTAAGGAACGCTTGAGAAACTCAAAATTTTCGCAGTTCTGATGCTCGACAAGCATAACAAGAACGGCCTAGGGGAAAAGCACGCATACAGTTGGAATCGGGCGAGTTTCCACTTTCAGATGCAACAGAAATTTTGCGGATTGGTCAATCCGTTCGCGAGATATGGCAGTTTGGAAGTAAGAAACGCTTGAGAAACTCAAAATTTTCGCAGTTCTGATGCTGGAAACGAATTACTAGGGCTGCCTAAGGGAAAAGTACGCATACCGTTGTAATCGGGCGAGTTTCTGCTTTCAGATGCATCAGAAATTTTGCGGATTGGTCAATCCGTTCGCGAGATGTGGCAGTTTGTAGGTAAGAAACGCTTGAGAAACTCAAAATTTTCGCAGTTCTGATGCTCGAAACGAATAACTAGAACGGCCTAGGGGAAAAGTACGCATACAGTTGTAATCGGGCGAGTTTCTACTTTCAGATGCAACAGAAATTTTGCGGATTGGTCAATCCGTTCGCGAGATATGGCAGTTTGGAGGTAAGGAACGCTTGAGAAACTCAAAATTTTCGCAGTTCTGATGCTCGACAAGCATAACTAGAACGGCCTAGGGGAAAAGTACGCATACAGTTGTAATCGGGCGAGTTTCCACTTTCAGATGCAACAGAAATTTTGCGGACTGGTCAATCCGTTCGCGAGATATGGCAGTTTGGAAGTAAGAAACGCTTGAGAAACTCAAAATTTTCGCAGTTCTGATGCTCGAAACGAATTACTAGGGCTGCCTAGGGGAAAAGTACGCATACCGTTGTAATCGGGCGAGTTTCTGCTTTCAGATGCATCAGAAATTTTGCGGATTGGTCAATCCGTTCGCGAGATGTGGCAGTTTGTAGGTAAGAAACGCTTGAGAAACTCAAAATTTTCGCAGTTCTGATGCTCGAAACGAATAACTAGAACGGCCTAGGGGAAAAGTACGCATACCGTTGTAATCGGGCGAGTTTCTACCTTCAGATGCAACAGAAATTTTGCGGATTGGTCAATCCGTTCGCGAGATATGGCAGTTTGGAAGTAAGAAACGCTTGAGATACTCAAAATTTTCGCAGTTCTGATGCTCGAAACGTATATCTCGAACGGCCTAGGGGAAAAGTACGCATACCGTTGTAATCGGGCGAGTTCCTACCTTCAGATGCAACAGAAATTTTGCGGATTGGTCAATCCGTTCGCGAGATATGGCAGTTTGGAAGTAAGAAACGCTTGAGAAACTCAAAATTTTCGCAGTTCTGATGCTCGAAACGAATAACTAGAACGGCCTAGGGGAAAAGTACGCTTACCGTGGTAATCGGGCGAGTTTCTACTTTCAGATGCAACAGAAATTTTGCGGATTGGTCAATCCGTTCGCGAGATATGGCAGTTTGGAGGTAAGCAACGCTTGAGAAACTCAAAATTTTCGCAGTTCTGTTGCTCGAAGCGAATAACTAGAACGGCCTAGGCGAAAAGTACGCACACAGTTGTAATCGGGCGAGTTTCTACTTTCAGATGCAACAGAAATTTTGCGGATTGGTCAATCCGTTCGCGAGATATGGCAGTTTGGAGGTAAGAAACGCTTGAGAAACTCAACATTTTCGCAGTTCTGATGCTCGACAAGCATAACTAGAACGGCCTAGGGGAAAAGTACGCATACAGTTGTAATCGGGCGAGTTTCCACTTTCAGATGCAACAGAAATTTTGCGGATTGGTCAGTCCGTTCGCGAGATATGGCAGTTTGGAAGTAAGAAACGCTTGAGAAACTCAAAATTTTCGCAGTTCTGATGCTCGAAACCAATAACTAGAACGGCCTAGGGGAAAAGTACGCATACCGTTGTAATCGGGCGAGTTTCTACTTTCAGATGCAACAGAAATTTTGCGGATTGGTCAATCCGTTCGCGAGATATGGCAGTTTGGAGGTAAGCAACGCTTGAGAAACTCAAAATTTTCGCAGTTCTGTTGCTCGAAACGAATAACCAGAACGGCCTAGGGGAAAAGTACGCACACAGTTGTAATCGGGCGAGTTTCTACTTTCAGATGCAACAGAAATTTTGCGGATTGGTCAATCCGTTCGCGAGATATGGCAGTTTGGAGGTAAGAAACGCTTGAGAAACTCAAAATTTTCGCAGTTCTGATGCTCGAAACGAATTACTAGGGCGGCCCAGGGGAAAAGTACGCATACCGTTGTAATCGGGCGAGTTTCTACTTTCAGATGCAACAGAAATTTTGCGGATTGGTCAATTCGTTCGCGAGATGTGGCAGTTTATAGGTAAGAAACGCTTGAGAAACTCAAAATTTTCGCAGTTCTGATGCTCGAAACGAATAACTAGAACGGCCTAGGGGAAAAGTACGCATACCGTTGTAATCGGGCGAGTTTCTACTTTCAGATGCAACAGAAATTTTGCGGATTGGTCAAT
This sequence comes from Ptiloglossa arizonensis, assembly GCF_051014685.1. NCBI lineage: Eukaryota > Metazoa > Arthropoda > Insecta > Hymenoptera > Colletidae > Ptiloglossa > Ptiloglossa arizonensis. The sequence continues at coordinate 460,234 of NW_027478703.1, read as the reverse complement.
CCGTTCGCGAGATATGGCAGTTTGGAGGTAAAAACGCTTGAGAAACTCAAAATTTTCGCAGTTCTGATGCTCGAAGCGAATAACTAGAACGGCCTAGGGGAAAAGTACGCATAGTGTTTTAATCGGGCGAGTTTCTACTTTCAGATGCAACAGAAATTTTGCGGATTGGTCAATCCGTTCGCGAGATGTGGCAGTTTGTAGGTAAGAAACGCTTGAGAAACTCAAAATTTTCGCAGTTCTGATGCTCGAAACGAATAACTAGAACGGCCTAGGGGAAAAGTACGCATACCGTTGTAATCGGGCGAGTTTCTACCTTCAGATGCAACAGAAATTTTGCGGTTTGGTCAATCCGTTCGCGAGATATGGCAGTTTGGAAGTAAGAAACGCTTGAGATACTCAAAATTTTCGCAGTTCTGATGCTCGAAACGAATAACTCGAACGGCCTAGGGGAAAAGTACGCATACCGTTGTAATCGGGCGAGTTTCTACTTTCAGATGCAACAGAAATTTTGCGGATTGGTCAATCCGTTCGCGAGATATCGCAGTTTGGAGGTAAGAAACGCTTGAGAAACTCAAAATTTTCGCTGTTCTGATGCACGAAACGAATAACTAGAACGGCCTAGGGGAAAAGTACGCATACCGTTGTAATCGGGCGAGATTCTACCTTCAGATGCAACAGAAATTTTGCGGATTGGTCAATCCGTTCGCGAGATATGGCAGTTTGGAAGTAAGAAACGCTTGAGAAACTCAAAATGTTCGCAGTTCTGTTGCTCGAAACGAATCACTAGAACGGCCTAGGGGAAAAGTACGCATACAGTTGTAATCGGGCGAGTTTCTACTTTCAGATGCAACAGAAATTTTGCGGATTGGTCAATCCGTTCGCGAGATATGGCAGTTTGGAGGAAAGAAACGCTTGAGAAACTAAGAATTTTCGCAGTTCTGATGCTCGAAACGAATTACTAGGGCTGCCTAAGGGAAAAGTACGCATACCGTTGTAATCGGGCGAGTTTCTGCTTTCAGATGCATCAGAAATTTTGCGGATTGGACAATCCGTTCGCGAGATGTGGCAGTTTGTAGGTAAGAAACGCTTGAGAAACTCAAAATTTTCGCAGTTCTGATGCTCGAAACGAATAACTAGAACGGCCTAGGGGAAAAGTACGCATACAGCTGTAATCGGGCGAGTTTCTACTTTCAGATGCAACAGAAATTTTGCGGATTGGTCAATCCGTTCGCGAGATATGGCAGTTTGGAGGTAAGGAACGCTTGAGAAACTCAAAATTTTCGCAGTTCTGATGCTCGACAAGCATAACTAGAACGGCCTAGGGGAAAAGTACGCATACAGTTGTAATCGGGCGAGTTTCCACTTTCAGATGCAACAGAAATTTTGCGGACTGGTCAATCCGTTCGCGAGATATGGCAGTTTGGAAGTAAGAAACGCTTGAGAAACTCAAAATTTTCGCAGTTCTGATGCTCGAAACGAATAACTAGAACGGCCTAGGGGAAAAGTACGCATACCGTTGTAATCGGGCGAGTTTCTACATTCAGATGCAACAGAAATTTTGCGGATTGGTCAATCCGTTCGCGAGATATGGCAGTTTGGAAGTAAGAAACGCTTGAGAAACTCAAAATTTTCGCAGTTCTGATGCTCGAAACGAATTACTAGGGCTGCCTAAGGGAAAAGTACGCATACCGTTGTAATCGGGCGAGTTTCTGCTTTCAGATGCATCAGAAATTTTGCGGATTGGTCAATCCGTTCGCGAGATGTGGCAGTTTGTAGGTAAGAAACGCTTGAGAAACTCAAAATTTTCGCAGTTCTGATGCTCGAAACGAATAACTAGAACGGCCTAGGGGAAAAGTACGCATACAGTTGTAATCGGGCGAGTTTCTACTTTCAGATGCAACAGAAATTTTGCGGATTGGTCAATCCGTTCGCGAGATATGGCAGTTTGGAGGTAAGGAACGCTTGAGAAACTCAAAATTTTCGCAGTTCTGATGCTCGACAAGCATAACTAGAACGGCCTAGGGGAAAAGTACGCATACAGTTGTAATCGGGCGAGTTTCCACTTTCAGATGCAACAGAAATTTTGCGGACTGGTCAATCCGTTCGCGAGATATGGCAGTTTGGAAGTAAGAAACGCTTGAGAAACTCAAAATTTTCGCAGTTCTGATGCTCGAAACGAATTACTAGGGCTGCCTAGGGGAAAAGTACGCATACCGTTGTAATCGGGCGAGTTTCTACTTTCAGATGCAACAGAAATTTTGCGGATTGGTCAATACGTTTGCGAGATATGACAGTTTGGAGGTAAGAAACGCTTGAGAAACTCAAAATTTTCGCAGTTCTGATGCTCGAAGCGAATAACTAGAACGGCCTAGGCGAAATGTACGTATACCGTTGTAATCGGGCGAGTTTCTACTTTCAGATGCAACAGAAATTTTGCGGATTGGTCAATCCGTTCGCGAGATATGGCAGTTTGGAGGTAAGAAACGCTTGAGAAACTCAAAATTTTCGCAGTTCTGATGCACGAAACGAATAACTAGAACGGCCTAGGGGAAAAGTACGCATACCGTTGTAATCGGGGGAGATTCTACCTTCAGATGCAACAGAAATTTTGTGCATTGGTCAATCCGTTCGCGAGATATGGCAGTTTGGAAGTAAGAAACGCTTGAGAAACTCAAAATTTTCGCAGTTCTGATGCACGAAACGAATAACTAGAACGGCCTAGGGGAAAAGTACGCATACCGTTGTAATCGGGCGAGATTCTACCTTCAGATGCAACAGAAATTTTGCGGATTGGTCAATCCGTTCGCGAGATATGGCAGTTTGGAAGTAAGAAACGCTTGAGAAACTCAAAATTTTTGCAGTTCTGTTGCACGAAACGAATAACTAGAACGGCCTAGGGGAAAAGTACGCATACCGTTGTAATCGGGCGAGTTTCCACTTTCAGATGCAACAGAAATTTTGCGGATTGGTCAATCCGTTCGCGAGATATGGCAGTTTGGAGGTAAGAAACGCTTGAGATACTCAAAATTTTCGCAGTTCTGATGCTCGAAACGAGTAACTAGAACGGCCTAGGGGAAAAGTACGCATACCGTTGTAATCGGGCGAGTTTCTACCTTCAGATGCAACAGAAATTTTGCGGATTGGTCAATCTGTTCGCGAGATATGGCAGTTTGGAAGTAAGAAACGCTTGAGAAACTCAAAATTTTCGCAGTTGTGATGCTTGAAACGAATAACTAGAACGGCCTAGGGGAAAAGTACGCATACCGTTGTAATCGGGCGAGTTTCTACTTTCAGATGCAACAGAAATTTTGCGGATTGGTCAATACGTTTGCGAGATATGACAGTTTGGAGGTAAGAAACGCTTGAGAAACTTAAAATTTTCGCAGTTCTGATGCTCGAAGCGAATAACTAGAACGGCCTAGGCGAAAAGTACGTATACCGTTGTAATCGGGCGAGTTTCTACTTTCAGATGCAACAGAAATTTTGCGGATTGGTCAATCCGTTCGCGAGATATGGCAGTTTGGAGGTAAGCAACGCTTGAGAAACTCAAAATTTTCGCAGTTCTGTTGCTCGAAACGAATAACTAGAACGGCCTAGGGGAAAAGTACGCATACAGTTGTAATCGGGCGAGTTTCTACTTTCACATGCAACAGAAATTTTGCGGATTGGTCAATCCGTTCGCGAGATATGGCAGTTTGGAGGTAAGAAACGCTTGATGAACTCAAAATTATCGCAGTTCTGATGCTCGACAGGCACAACTAGAACGGCCTAGGGGAAAAGTACGTATACCGTTGTAATCGGGCGAGTTTCTACTTTCAGATGCAACAGAAATTTTGCGGATTGGTCAATTCGTTCGCGAGATATGGCAGTTTGGAGGTAAGAAACGCTTGAGAAACTAAGAATTTTCGCAGTTCTTATGCTCGAAACGAATAACTATAACGGACTAGGGGAAAAGTACGCATACAGTTGTAATCGGGCGGGTTTCTACTCTCAGATGCAACAGAAATTTTGCGGATTGGTCAATCCGTTCGCGAGATATGGCAGTTTGGAGGTAAGAAACGCTTGAGAAACTCAAAATTTTCGCAGTTCTGATGCTCGAAACGAATAACTTGAACGGCCTAGGGGAAAAGTACGCATACCGTTGTAATCGGGCGAGATTCTACCTTCAGATGCAACAGAAATTTTGCGGATTGGTCAATCCGTTCGCGAGATATGGCAGTTTGGAAGTAAGAAACGCTTGAGAAACTCAACATTTTTGCAGTTCTGTTGCACGAAACGAATAACTAGAACGGCCTAGGGGAAAAGTACGCATACTGTTTTAATCGGGCGAGTTTCCACTTTCAGATGCAACAGAAATTTTGCGGATTGGTCAATCCGTTCGCGAGATATGGCAGTTTGGAAGTAAGAAACGCTTGAGAAACTCAAAATTTTCGCAGTTCTGATGCTCGAAACGAATTACTAGGGCGGCCTAGGGGAAAAGTACGCATACCATTGTAATCGGGCGAGTTTCTACTTTCAGATGCAACAGAAATTTTGCGGATTGGTCAATCCGTTCGCGAGATATGGCAGTTTGGAAGTAAGAAACGCTTGAGAAACTCAAAATTTTCGCAGTTCTGATGCTCGAAACGAATAACTAGAACGGCCTAGGAGAAAAGTACGCATACCGTTGTAATCGGGCGAGTTTCTACCTTCAGATGCAACAGAAATTTTGCGGATTGGTCAATCTGTTCGCGAGATATGGCAGTTTGGAAGTAAGAAACGCTTGAGAAACTCAAAATTTTCGCAGTTGTGATGCTTGAAACGAATAACTAGAACGGCCTAGGGGAAAAGTACGCATACCGTTGTAATCGGGCGAGTTTCTACTTTCAGATGCAACAGAAATTTTGCGGATTGGTCAATACGTTCGCGAGATATGACAATTTGGAGGTAAGAAAAGGTTGAGAAACTCAAAATTTTCGCAGTTCTGATGCTCGAAGCGAATAACTAGAACGGCCTAGGCGAAAAGTACGTATACCGTTGTAATCGGGCGAGTTTCTACTTTCAGATGCAACAGAAATTTTGCGGATTGGTCTACTCCGGCGCGAGATATGGCAGTTTGGAGGTAAGCAACGCTTGAGAAACTCAAAATTTTCGCAGTTCTGTTGCTCGAAACGAATAACTAGAACGGCCTAGGGGAAAAGTACGCATACAGTTGTAATCGGGCGAGTTTCTACTTTCACATGCAACAGAAATTTTGCGGATTGGTCAATCCGTTCGCGAGATATGGCAGTTTGGAGGTAAGAAACGCTTGATGAACTCAAAATTATCGCAGTTCTGATGCTCGACAGGCACAACTAGAACGGCCTAGGGGAAAAGTACGTATACCGTTGTAATCGGGCGAGTTTCTACTTTCAGATGCAACAGAAATTTTGCGGATTGGTCAATTCGTTCGCGAGATATGGCAGTTTGGAGGTAAGAAACGCTTGAGAAACTAAGAATTTTCGCAGTTCTGATGCTCGAAACGAATAACTATAACGGACTAGGGGAAAAGTACGCATACAGTTATAATCGGGCGGGTTTCTACTCTCAGATGCAACAGAAATTTTGCGGATTGGTCAATCCGTTCGCGAGATATCGCAGTTTGGAGGTAAGAAACGCTTGAGAAACTCAAAATTTTCGCAGTTCTGATGCTCGAAACGAATAACTAGAACGGCCTAGGGGAAAAGTACGCATACCGTTGTAATCGGGCGAGATTCTACCTTCAGATGCAACAGAAATTTTGCGGATTGGTCAATCCGTTCGCGAGATATGGCAGTTTGGAAGTAAGAAACGCTTGAGAAACTCAAAATTTTCGCAGTTCTGATGCACGAAACGAATAACTAGAACGGCCTAGGGGAAAAGTACGCATACCGTTGTAATCGGGCGAGATTCTACCTTCAGATGCAACAGAAATTTTGCGGATTGGTCAATCCGTTCGCGAGATATGGCAGTTTGGAAGTAAGAAACGCTTGAGAAACTCAAAATTTTCGCAGTTCTGTTGCTCGAAACGAATAACTAGAACGGCCTAGGGGAAAAGTACGCATACAGTTTTAATCGGGCGAGTTTCCACTTTCAGATGCAACAGAAATTTTGCGGATTGGTCAATCCGTTCGCGAGATATGGCAGTTTGGAAGTAAGAAACGCTTGAGAAACTCAAAATTTTCGCAGTTCTGTTGCTCGAAACGAATAACTAGAACGGCCTAGGGGAAAAGTACGCATACAGTTGTAATCGGGCGAGTTTCTACATTCAGATGCAACAGAAATTTTGCGGATTGGTCAATCCGTTCGCGAGATATGGCAGTTTGGAGGTAAGGAACGCTTGAGAAACTCAAAATTTTCGCAGTTCTGATGCTCGACAAGCATAACAAGAACGGCCTAGGGGAAAAGCACGCATACAGTTGGAATCGGGCGAGTTTCCACTTTCAGATGCAACAGAAATTTTGCGGATTGGTCAATCCGTTCGCGAGATATGGCAGTTTGGAAGTAAGAAACGCTTGAGAAACTCAAAATTTTCGCAGTTCTGATGCTGGAAACGAATTACTAGGGCTGCCTAAGGGAAAAGTACGCATACCGTTGTAATCGGGCGAGTTTCTGCTTTCAGATGCATCAGAAATTTTGCGGATTGGTCAATCCGTTCGCGAGATGTGGCAGTTTGTAGGTAAGAAACGCTTGAGAAACTCAAAATTTTCGCAGTTCTGATGCTCGAAACGAATAACTAGAACGGCCTAGGGGAAAAGTACGCATACAGTTGTAATCGGGCGAGTTTCTACTTTCAGATGCAACAGAAATTTTGCGGATTGGTCAATCCGTTCGCGAGATATGGCAGTTTGGAGGTAAGGAACGCTTGAGAAACTCAAAATTTTCGCAGTTCTGATGCTCGACAAGCATAACTAGAACGGCCTAGGGGAAAAGTACGCATACAGTTGTAATCGGGCGAGTTTCCACTTTCAGATGCAACAGAAATTTTGCGGACTGGTCAATCCGTTCGCGAGATATGGCAGTTTGGAAGTAAGAAACGCTTGAGAAACTCAAAATTTTCGCAGTTCTGATGCTCGAAACGAATTACTAGGGCTGCCTAGGGGAAAAGTACGCATACCGTTGTAATCGGGCGAGTTTCTGCTTTCAGATGCATCAGAAATTTTGCGGATTGGTCAATCCGTTCGCGAGATGTGGCAGTTTGTAGGTAAGAAACGCTTGAGAAACTCAAAATTTTCGCAGTTCTGATGCTCGAAACGAATAACTAGAACGGCCTAGGGGAAAAGTACGCATACCGTTGTAATCGGGCGAGTTTCTACCTTCAGATGCAACAGAAATTTTGCGGATTGGTCAATCCGTTCGCGAGATATGGCAGTTTGGAAGTAAGAAACGCTTGAGATACTCAAAATTTTCGCAGTTCTGATGCTCGAAACGTATATCTCGAACGGCCTAGGGGAAAAGTACGCATACCGTTGTAATCGGGCGAGTTCCTACCTTCAGATGCAACAGAAATTTTGCGGATTGGTCAATCCGTTCGCGAGATATGGCAGTTTGGAAGTAAGAAACGCTTGAGAAACTCAAAATTTTCGCAGTTCTGATGCTCGAAACGAATAACTAGAACGGCCTAGGGGAAAAGTACGCTTACCGTGGTAATCGGGCGAGTTTCTACTTTCAGATGCAACAGAAATTTTGCGGATTGGTCAATCCGTTCGCGAGATATGGCAGTTTGGAGGTAAGCAACGCTTGAGAAACTCAAAATTTTCGCAGTTCTGTTGCTCGAAGCGAATAACTAGAACGGCCTAGGCGAAAAGTACGCACACAGTTGTAATCGGGCGAGTTTCTACTTTCAGATGCAACAGAAATTTTGCGGATTGGTCAATCCGTTCGCGAGATATGGCAGTTTGGAGGTAAGAAACGCTTGAGAAACTCAACATTTTCGCAGTTCTGATGCTCGACAAGCATAACTAGAACGGCCTAGGGGAAAAGTACGCATACAGTTGTAATCGGGCGAGTTTCCACTTTCAGATGCAACAGAAATTTTGCGGATTGGTCAGTCCGTTCGCGAGATATGGCAGTTTGGAAGTAAGAAACGCTTGAGAAACTCAAAATTTTCGCAGTTCTGATGCTCGAAACCAATAACTAGAACGGCCTAGGGGAAAAGTACGCATACCGTTGTAATCGGGCGAGTTTCTACTTTCAGATGCAACAGAAATTTTGCGGATTGGTCAATCCGTTCGCGAGATATGGCAGTTTGGAGGTAAGCAACGCTTGAGAAACTCAAAATTTTCGCAGTTCTGTTGCTCGAAACGAATAACCAGAACGGCCTAGGGGAAAAGTACGCACACAGTTGTAATCGGGCGAGTTTCTACTTTCAGATGCAACAGAAATTTTGCGGATTGGTCAATCCGTTCGCGAGATATGGCAGTTTGGAGGTAAGAAACGCTTGAGAAACTCAAAATTTTCGCAGTTCTGATGCTCGAAACGAATTACTAGGGCGGCCCAGGGGAAAAGTACGCATACCGTTGTAATCGGGCGAGTTTCTACTTTCAGATGCAACAGAAATTTTGCGGATTGGTCAATTCGTTCGCGAGATGTGGCAGTTTATAGGTAAGAAACGCTTGAGAAACTCAAAATTTTCGCAGTTCTGATGCTCGAAACGAATAACTAGAACGGCCTAGGGGAAAAGTACGCATACCGTTGTAATCGGGCGAGTTTCTACTTTCAGATGCAACAGAAATTTTGCGGATTGGTCAATCCGTTCGCGAGATATGGCAGTTTGGAGGTAAAAACGCTTGAGAAACTCAAAATTTTCGCAGTTCTGATGCTCGAAGCGAATAACTAGAACGGCCTAGGGGAAAAGTACGCATAGTGTTTTAATCGGGCGAGTTTCTACTTTCAGATGCAACAGAAATTTTGCGGATTGGTCAATCCGTTCGCGAGATGTGGCAGTTTGTAGGTAAGAAACGCTTGAGAAACTCAAAATTTTCGCAGTTCTGATGCTCGAAACGAATAACTAGAACGGCCTAGGGGAAAAGTACGCATACCGTTGTAATCGGGCGAGTTTCTACCTTCAGATGCAACAGAAATTTTGCGGTTTGGTCAATCCGTTCGCGAGATATGGCAGTTTGGAAGTAAGAAACGCTTGAGATACTCAAAATTTTCGCAGTTCTGATGCTCGAAACGAATAACTCGAACGGCCTAGGGGAAAAGTACGCATACCGTTGTAATCGGGCGAGTTTCTACTTTCAGATGCAACAGAAATTTTGCGGATTGGTCAATCCGTTCGCGAGATATCGCAGTTTGGAGGTAAGAAACGCTTGAGAAACTCAAAATTTTCGCTGTTCTGATGCACGAAACGAATAACTAGAACGGCCTAGGGGAAAAGTACGCATACCGTTGTAATCGGGCGAGATTCTACCTTCAGATGCAACAGAAATTTTGCGGATTGGTCAATCCGTTCGCGAGATATGGCAGTTTGGAAGTAAGAAACGCTTGAGAAACTCAAAATGTTCGCAGTTCTGATGCTCGAAGCGAATAACTAGAACGGCCTAGGCGAAAAGTACGTATACCGTTGTAATCGGGCGAGTTTCTACTTTCAGATGCAACAGAAATTTTGCGGATTGGTCTATCCGGTCGCGAGATATGGCAGTTTGGAGGTAAGCAACGCTTGAGAAACTCAAAATTTTCGCAGTTCTGTTGCTCGAAACGAATAACTAGAACGGCCTAGGGGAAAAGTACGCATACAGTTGTAATCGGGCGAGTTTCTACTTTCACATGCAACAGAAATTTTGCGGATTGGTCAATCCGTTCGCGAGATATGGCAGTTTGGAGGTAAGAAACGCTTGATGAACTCAAAATTATCGCAGTTCTGATGCTCGACAGGCACAACTAGAACGGCCTAGGGGAAAAGTACGTATACCGTTGTAATCGGGCGAGTTTCTACTTTCAGATGCAACAGAAATTTTGCGGATTGGTCAATTCGTTCGCGAGATATGGCAGTTTGGAGGTAAGAAACGCTTGAGAAACTAAGAATTTTCGCAGTTCTGATGCTCGAAACGAATAACTATAACGGACTAGGGGAAAAGTACGCATACAGTTATAATCGGGCGGGTTTCTACTCTCAGATGCAACAGAAATTTTGCGGATTGGTCAATCCGTTCGCGAGATATCGCAGTTTGGAGGTAAGAAACGCTTGAGAAACTCAAAATTTTCGCAGTTCTGATGCTCGAAACGAATAACTAGAACGGCCTAGGGGAAAAGTACGCATACCGTTGTAATCGGGCGAGATTCTACCTTCAGATGCAACAGAAATTTTGCGGATTGGTCAATCCGTTCGCGAGATATGGCAGTTTGGAAGTAAGAAACGCTTGAGAAACTCAAAATTTTCGCAGTTCTGATGCACGAAACGAATAACTAGAACGGCCTAGGGGAAAAGTACGCATACCGTTGTAATCGGGCGAGATTCTACCTTCAGATGCAACAGAAATTTTGCGGATTGGTCAATCCGTTCGCGAGATATGGCAGTTTGGAAGTAAGAAACGCTTGAGAAACTCAAAATTTTCGCAGTTCTGTTGCTCGAAACGAATAACTAGAACGGCCTAGGGGAAAAGTACGCATACAGTTTTAATCGGGCGAGTTTCCACTTTCAGATGCAACAGAAATTTTGCGGATTGGTCAATCCGTTCGCGAGATATGGCAGTTTGGAAGTAAGAAACGCTTGAGAAACTCAAAATTTTCGCAGTTCTGTTGCTCGAAACGAATAACTAGAACGGCCTAGGGGAAAAGTACGCATACAGTTGTAATCGGGCGAGTTTCTACATTCAGATGCAACAGAAATTTTGCGGATTGGTCAATCCGTTCGCGAGATATGGCAGTTTGGAGGTAAGGAACGCTTGAGAAACTCAAAATTTTCGCAGTTCTGATGCTCGACAAGCATAACAAGAACGGCCTAGGGGAAAAGCACGCATACAGTTGGAATCGGGCGAGTTTCCACTTTCAGATGCAACAGAAATTTTGCGGATTGGTCAATCCGTTCGCGAGATATGGCAGTTTGGAAGTAAGAAACGCTTGAGAAACTCAAAATTTTCGCAGTTCTGATGCTGGAAACGAATTACTAGGGCTGCCTAAGGGAAAAGTACGCATACCGTTGTAATCGGGCGAGTTTCTGCTTTCAGATGCATCAGAAATTTTGCGGATTGGTCAATCCGTTCGCGAGATGTGGCAGTTTGTAGGTAAGAAACGCTTGAGAAACTCAAAATTTTCGCAGTTCTGATGCTCGAAACGAATAACTAGAACGGCCTAGGGGAAAAGTACGCATACAGTTGTAATCGGGCGAGTTTCTACTTTCAGATGCAACAGAAATTTTGCGGATTGGTCAATCCGTTCGCGAGATATGGCAGTTTGGAGGTAAGGAACGCTTGAGAAACTCAAAATTTTCGCAGTTCTGATGCTCGACAAGCATAACTAGAACGGCCTAGGGGAAAAGTACGCATACAGTTGTAATCGGGCGAGTTTCCACTTTCAGATGCAACAGAAATTTTGCGGACTGGTCAATCCGTTCGCGAGATATGGCAGTTTGGAAGTAAGAAACGCTTGAGAAACTCAAAATTTTCGCAGTTCTGATGCTCGAAACGAATTACTAGGGCTGCCTAGGGGAAAAGTACGCATACCGTTGTAATCGGGCGAGTTTCTGCTTTCAGATGCATCAGAAATTTTGCGGATTGGTCAATCCGTTCGCGAGATGTGGCAGTTTGTAGGTAAGAAACGCTTGAGAAACTCAAAATTTTCGCAGTTCTGATGCTCGAAACGAATAACTAGAACGGCCTAGGGGAAAAGTACGCATACCGTTGTAATCGGGCGAGTTTCTACCTTCAGATGCAACAGAAATTTTGCGGATTGGTCAATCCGTTCGCGAGATATGGCAGTTTGGAAGTAAGAAACGCTTGAGATACTCAAAATTTTCGCAGTTCTGATGCTCGAAACGTATATCTCGAACGGCCTAGGGGAAAAGTACGCATACCGTTGTAATCGGGCGAGTTCCTACCTTCAGATGCAACAGAAATTTTGCGGATTGGTCAATCCGTTCGCGAGATATGGCAGTTTGGAAGTAAGAAACGCTTGAGAAACTCAAAATTTTCGCAGTTCTGATGCTCGAAACGAATAACTAGAACGGCCTAGGGGAAAAGTACGCTTACCGTGGTAATCGGGCGAGTTTCTACTTTCAGATGCAACAGAAATTTTGCGGATTGGTCAATCCGTTCGCGAGATATGGCAGTTTGGAGGTAAGCAACGCTTGAGAAACTCAAAATTTTCGCAGTTCTGTTGCTCGAAGCGAATAACTAGAACGGCCTAGGCGAAAAGTACGCACACAGTTGTAATCGGGCGAGTTTCTACTTTCAGATGCAACAGAAATTTTGCGGATTGGTCAATCCGTTCGCGAGATATGGCAGTTTGGAGGTAAGAAACGCTTGAGAAACTCAACATTTTCGCAGTTCTGATGCTCGACAAGCATAACTAGAACGGCCTAGGGGAAAAGTACGCATACAGTTGTAATCGGGCGAGTTTCCACTTTCAGATGCAACAGAAATTTTGCGGATTGGTCAGTCCGTTCGCGAGATATGGCAGTTTGGAAGTAAGAAACGCTTGAGAAACTCAAAATTTTCGCAGTTCTGATGCTCGAAACCAATAACTAGAACGGCCTAGGGGAAAAGTACGCATACCGTTGTAATCGGGCGAGTTTCTACTTTCAGATGCAACAGAAATTTTGCGGATTGGTCAATCCGTTCGCGAGATATGGCAGTTTGGAGGTAAGCAACGCTTGAGAAACTCAAAATTTTCGCAGTTCTGTTGCTCGAAACGAATAACCAGAACGGCCTAGGGGAAAAGTACGCACACAGTTGTAATCGGGCGAGTTTCTACTTTCAGATGCAACAGAAATTTTGCGGATTGGTCAATCCGTTCGCGAGATATGGCAGTTTGGAGGTAAGAAACGCTTGAGAAACTCAAAATTTTCGCAGTTCTGATGCTCGAAACGAATTACTAGGGCGGCCCAGGGGAAAAGTACGCATACCGTTGTAATCGGGCGAGTTTCTACTTTCAGATGCAACAGAAATTTTGCGGATTGGTCAATTCGTTCGCGAGATGTGGCAGTTTATAGGTAAGAAACGCTTGAGAAACTCAAAATTTTCGCAGTTCTGATGCTCGAAACGAATAACTAGAACGGCCTAGGGGAAAAGTACGCATACCGTTGTAATCGGGCGAGTTTCTACTTTCAGATGCAACAGAAATTTTGCGGATTGGTCAATCCGTTCGCGAGATATGGCAGTTTGGAGGTAAAAACGCTTGAGAAACTCAAAATTTTCGCAGTTCTGATGCTCGAAGCGAATAACTAGAACGGCCTAGGGGAAAAGTACGCATAGTGTTTTAATCGGGCGAGTTTCTACTTTCAGATGCAACAGAAATTTTGCGGATTGGTCAATCCGTTCGCGAGATGTGGCAGTTTGTAGGTAAGAAACGCTTGAGAAACTCAAAATTTTCGCAGTTCTGATGCTCGAAACGAATAACTAGAACGGCCTAGGGGAAAAGTACGCATACCGTTGTAATCGGGCGAGTTTCTACCTTCAGATGCAACAGAAATTTTGCGGTTTGGTCAATCCGTTCGCGAGATATGGCAGTTTGGAAGTAAGAAACGCTTGAGATACTCAAAATTTTCGCAGTTCTGATGCTCGAAACGAATAACTCGAACGGCCTAGGGGAAAAGTACGCATACCGTTGTAATCGGGCGAGTTTCTACTTTCAGATGCAACAGAAATTTTGCGGATTGGTCAATCCGTTCGCGAGATATCGCAGTTTGGAGGTAAGAAACGCTTGAGAAACTCAAAATTTTCGCTGTTCTGATGCACGAAACGAATAACTAGAACGGCCTAGGGGAAAAGTACGCATACCGTTGTAATCGGGCGAGATTCTACCTTCAGATGCAACAGAAATTTTGCGGATTGGTCAATCCGTTCGCGAGATATGGCAGTTTGGAAGTAAGAAACGCTTGAGAAACTCAAAATGTTCGCAGTTCTGTTGCTCGAAACGAATCACTAGAACGGCCTAGGGGAAAAGTACGCATACAGTTGTAATCGGGCGAGTTTCTACTTTCAGATGCAACAGAAATTTTGCGGATTGGTCAATCCGTTCGCGAGATATGGCAGTTTGGAGGTAAGGAACGCTTGAGAAACTCAAAATTTTCGCAGTTCTGATGCTCGACAAGCATAACAAGAACGGCCTAGGGGAAAAGCACGCATACAGTTGTAATCGGGCGAGTTTCCACTTTCAGATGCAACAGAAATTTTGCGGATTGGTCAATCCGTTCGCGAGATATGGCAGTTTGGAAGTAAGAAACGCTTGAGAAACTCAAAATTTTCGCAGTTCTGATGCTCGAAACGAATTACTAGGGCTGCCTAAGGGAAAAGTACGCATACCGTTGTAATCGGGCGAGTTTCTGCTTTCAGATGCATCAGAAATTTTGCGGATTGGTCAATCCGTTCGCGAGATGTGGCAGTTTGTAGGTAAGAAACGCTTGAGAAACTCAAAATTTTCGCAGTTCTGATGCTCGAAACGAATAACTAGAACGGCCTAGGGGAAAAGTACGCATACAGTTGTAATCGGGCGAGTTTCTACTTTCAGATGCAACAGAAATTTTGCGGATTGGTCAATCCGTTCGCGAGATATGGCAGTTTGGAGGTAAGGAACGCTTGAGAAACTCAAAATTTTCGCAGTTCTGATGCTCGACAAGCATAACTAGAACGGCCTAGGGGAAAAGTACGCATACAGTTGTAATCGGGCGAGTTTCCACTTTCAGATGCAACAGAAATTTTGCGGACTGGTCAATCCGTTCGCGAGATATGGCAGTTTGGAAGTAAGAAACGCTTGAGAAACTCAAAATTTTCGCAGTTCTGATGCTCGAAACGAATTACTAGGGCTGCCTAGGGGAAAAGTACGCATACCGTTGTAATCGGGCGAGTTTCTGCTTTCAGATGCATCAGAAATTTTGCGGATTGGTCAATCCGTTCGCGAGATATGGCAGTTTGGAGGTAAGCAACGCTTGAGAAACTCAAAATTTTCGCAGTTCTGTTGCTCGAAGCGAATAACTAGAACGGCCTAGGCGAAAAGTACGCACACAGTTGTAATCGGGCGAGTTTCTACTTTCAGATGCAACAGAAATTTTGCGGATTGGTCAATCCGTTCGCGAGATATGGCAGTTTGGATGTAAGAAACGCTTGAGAAACTCAACATTTTCGCAGTTCTGATGCTCGACAAGCATAACTAGAACGGCCTAGGGGAAAAGTACGCATACAGTTGTAATCGGGCGAGTTTCCACTTTCAGATGCAACAGAAATTTTGCGGATTGGTCAGTCCGTTCGCGAGATATTGCAGTTTGGAAGTAAGAAACGCTTGAGAAACTCAAAATTTTCGCAGTTCTGATGCTCGAAACGAATAACTAGAACGGCCTAGGGGAAAAGTACGCATACCGTTGTAATCGGGCGAGTTTCTACATTCAGATGCAACAGAAATTTTGCGGATTGGTCAATCCGTTCGCGAGATATGGCAGTTTGGAAGTAAGAAACGCTTGAGAAACTCAAAATTTTCGCAGTTCTGATGCTCGAAACCAATAACTAGAACGGCCTAGGGGAAAAGTACGCATACCGTTGTAATCGGGCGAGTTTCTACATTCAGATGCAACAGAAATTTTGCGGATTGGTCAATCCGTTCGCGAGATATGGCAGTTTGGAGGTAAGCAACGCTTGAGAAACTCAAAATTTTCGCAGTTCTGTTGCTCGAAACGAATAACTAGAACGGCCTAGGGGAAAAGTACGCACACAGTTGTAATCGGGCGAGTTTCTACTTTCAGATGCAACAGAAATTTTGCGGATTGGTCAATCCGTTCGCGAGATATGGCAGTTTGGAGGTAAGAAACGCTTGAGAAACTCAAAATTTTCGCAGTTCTGATGCTCGAAACGAATTACTAGGGCGGCCTAGGGGAAAAGTACGCATACCGTTGTAATCGGGCGAGTTTCTACTTTCAGATGCAACAGAAATTTTGCGGATTGGTCAATCCGTTCGCGAGATATGGCAGTTTGGAGGTAAAAACGCTTGAGAAACTCAAAATTTTCGCAGTTCTGATGCTCGAAGCGAATAACTAGAACGGCCTAGGGGAAAAGTACGCATAGTGTTGTAATCGGGCGAGTTTCTACTTTCAGATGCAACAGAAATTTTGCGGATTGGTCAATCCGTTCGCGAGATGTGGCAGTTTGTAGGTAAGAAACGCTTGAGAAACTCAAAATTTTCGCAGTTCTGATGCTCGAAACGAATAACTAGAACGGCCTAGGGGAAAAGTACGCATACCGTTGTAATCGGGCGAGTTTCTACCTTCAGATGCAACAGAAATTTTGCGGTTTGGTCAATCCGTTCGCGAGATATGGCAGTTTGGAAGTAAGAAACGCTTGAGATACTCAAAATTTTCGCAGTTCTGATGCTCGAAACGAATTACTAGGGCTGCCTAAGGGAAAAGTACGCATACCGTTGTAATCGGGCGAGTTTCTGCTTTCAGATGCATCAGAAATTTTGCGGATTGGTCAATCCGTTCGCGAGATGTGGCAGTTTGTAGGTAAGAAACGCTTGAGAAACTCAAAATTTTCGCAGTTCTGATGCTCGAAACGAATAACTAGAACGGCCTAGGGGAGAAGTACGCATACAGTTGTAATCGGGCGAGTTTCTACTTTCAGATGCAACAGAAATTTTGCGGATTGGTCAATCCGTTCGCGAGATATGGCAGTTTGGAGGTAAGGAACGCTTGAGAAACTCAAAATTTTCGCAGTTCTGATGCTCGACAAGCATAACTAGAACGGCCTAGGGGAAAAGTACGCATACAGTTGTAATCGGGCGAGTTTCCACTTTCAGATGCAACAGAAATTTTGCGGACTGGTCAATCCGTTCGCGAGATATGGCAGTTTGGAAGTAAGAAACGCTTGAGAAACTCAAAATTTTCGCAGTTCTGATGCTCGAAACGAATTACTAGGGCTGCCTAGGGGAAAAGTACGCATACCGTTGTAATCGGGCGAGTTTCTGCTTTCAGATGCATCAGAAATTTTGCGGATTGGTCAATCCGTTCGCGAGATGTGGCAGTTTGTAGGTAAGAAACGCTTGAGAAACTCAAAATTTTCGCAGTTCTGATGCTCGAAACGAATAACTAGAACGGCCTAGGGGAAAAGTACGCATACCGTTGTAATCGGGCGAGTTTCTACCTTCAGATGCAACAGAAATTTTGCGGATTGGTCAATCCGTTCGCGAGATATGGCAGTTTGGAAGTAAGAAACGCTTGATATACTCAAAATTTTCGCAGTTCTGATGCTCGAAACGAATATCTCGAACGGCCTAGGGGAAAAGTACGCATACCGTTGTAATCGGGCGAGTTTCTACCTTCAGATGCAACAGAAATTTTGCGGATTGGTCAATCCGTTCGCGAGATATGGCAGTTTGGAAGTTAGAAACGCTTGAGAAACTCAAAATTTTCGCAGTTCTGATGCTCGAAACGAATAACTAGAACGGCCTAGGGGAAAAGTACGCTTACCGTGGTAATCGGGCGAGTTTCTACTTTCAGATGCAACAGAAATTTTGCGGATTGGTCAATCCGTTCGCGAGATATGGCAGTTTGGAGGTAAGCAACGCTTGAGAAACTCAAAATTTTCGCAGTTCTGTTGCTCGAAGCGAATAACTAGAACGGCCTAGGCGAAAAGTACGCACACAGTTGTAATCGGGCGAGTTTCTACTTTCAGATGCAACAGAAATTTTGCGGATTGGTCAATCCGTTCGCGAGATATGGCAGTTTGGAGGTAAAAACGCTTGAGAAACTCAAAATTTTCGCAGTTCTGATGCTCGAAGCGAATAACTAGAACGGCCTAGGGGAAAAGTACGCATAGTGTTGTAATCGGGCGAGTTTCTACTTTCAGATGCAACAGAAATTTTGCGGATTGGTCAATCCGTTCGCGAGATGTGGCAGTTTGTAGGTAAGAAACGCTTGAGAAACTCAAAATTTTCGCAGTTCTGATGCTCGAAACGAATAACTAGAACGGCCTAGGGGAAAAGTACGCATACCGTTGTAATCGGGCGAGTTTCTACCTTCAGATGCAACAGAAATTTTGCGGTTTGGTCAATCCGTTCGCGAGATATGGCAGTTTGGAAGTAAGAAACGCTTGAGATACTCAAAATTTTCGCAGTTCTGATGCTCGAAACGAATAACTCGAACGGCCTAGGGGAAAAGTACGCATACCGTTGTAATCGGGCGAGTTTCTACTTTCAGATGCAACAGAAATTTTGCGGATTGGTCAACCCGTTCGCGAGATATCGCAGTTTGGAGGTAAGAAACGCTTGAGAAACTCAAAATTTTCGCAGTTCTGATGCTCGAAACGAATAACTAGAACGGCCTAGGGGAAAAGTACGCATACTTTTGTAATCGGGCGAGATTCTACCTTCAGATGCAACAGAAATTTTGCGGATTGGTCAATCCGTTCGCGAGATATGGCAGTTTGGAAGTAAGAAACGCTTGAGAAACTCAAAATTTTCGCAGTTCTGATGCACGAAACGAATAACTAGAACGGCCTAGGGGAAAAGTACGCACACCGTTGTAATCGGGCGAGATTCTACCTTCAGATGCAACAGAAATTTTGCGGATTGGTCAATCCGTTCGCGAGATATGGCAGTTTGGAAGTAAGAAACGCTTGAGAAACTCAAAATTTTCGCAGTTCTGTTGCTCGAAACGAATAACTAGAACGGCCTAGGGGAAAAGTACGCATACAGTTTTAATCGGGCGAGTTTCCACTTTCAGATGCAACAGAAATTTTGCGGATTGGTCAATCCGTTCGCGAGATATGGCAGTTTGGAAGTAAGTAACGCTAGAGAAACTCAAAATTTTCGCAGTTCTGATGCTCGGCAAGCATAACAAGAACGGCCTAGGGGAAAAGCACGCATACAGTTGTAATCGGGCGAGTTTCCACTTTCAGATGCAACAGAAATTTTGCGGATTGGTCAATTCGTTCGCGAGATGTGGCAGTTTGTAGGTAAGAAACGCTTGAGAAACTCAAAATTTTCGCAGTTCTGATGCTCGAAACGAATAACTAGAACGGCCTAGGGGAAAAGTACGCATACAGTTGTAATCGGGCGAGTTTCTACTTTCAGATGCAACAGAAATTTTGCGGATTGGTCAATCCGTTCGCGAGATATGGCAGTTTGGAGGTAAGGAACGCTTGAGAAACTCAAAATTTTCGCAGTTCTGATGCTCGACAAGCATAACTAGAACGGCCTAGGGGAAAAGTACGCATACAGTTGTAATCGGGCGAGTTTCCACTTTCAGATGCAACAGAAATTTTGCGGACTGGTCAATCCGTTCGCGAGATATGGCAGTTTGGAAGTAAGAAACGCTTGAGAAACTCAAAATTTTCGCAGTTCTGATGCTCGAAACGAATTACTAGGGCTGCCTAGGGGAAAAGTACGCATACCGTTGTAATCGGGCGAGTTTCTGCTTTCAGATGCATCAGAAATTTTGCGGATTGGTCAATCCGTTCGCGAGATGTGGCAGTTTGTAGGTAAGAAACGCTTGAGAAACTCAAAATTTTCGCAGTTCTGATGCTCGAAACGAATAACTAGAACGGCCTAGGGGAAAAGTACGCATACAGTTGTAATCGGGCGAGTTTCTACTTTCAGATGCAACAGAAATTTTGCGGATTGGTCAATCCGTTCGCGAGATATGGCAGTTTGGAGGTAAGGAACGCTTGAGAAACTCAAAATTTTCGCACTTCTGATGCTCGACAAGCATAACTAGAACGGCCTAGGGGAAAAGTACGCATACAGTTGTAATCGGGCGAGTTTCCACTTTCAGATGCAACAGAAATTTTGCGGACTGGTCAATCCGTTCGCGAGATATGGCAGTTTGGAAGTAAGAAACGCTTGAGAAACTCAAAATTTTCGCAGTTCTGATGCTCGAAACGAATTACTAGGGCTGCCTAGGGGAAAAGTACGCATACCGTTGTAATCGGGCGAGTTTCTGCTTTCAGATGCATCAGAAATTTTGCGGATTGGTCAATCCGTTCGCGAGATGTGGCAGTTTGTAGGTAAGAAACGCTTGAGAAACTCAAAATTTTCGTAGTTCTGATGCTCGAAACGAATAACTAGAACGGCCTAGGGGAAAAGTACGCATACCGTTGTAATCGGGCGAGTTTCTACCTTCAGATGCAACAGAAATTTTGCGGATTGGTCAATCCGTTCGCGAGATATGGCAGTTTGGAAGTAAGAAACGCTTGAGATACTCAAAATTTTCGCAGTTCTGATGCTCGAAACGAATATCTCGAACGGCCTAGGGGAAAAGTACGCATACCGTTGTAATCGGGCGAGTTTCTACCTTCAGATGCAACAGAAATTTTGCGGATTGGTCAATCCGTTCGCGAGATATGGCAGTTTGGAAGTAAGAAACGCTTGAGAAACTCAAAATTTTCGTAGTTCTGATGCTCGAAACGAATAACTAGAACGGCCTAGGGGAAAAGTACGCTTACCGTGGTAATCGGGCGAGTTTCTACTTTCAGATGCAACAGAAATTTTGCGGATTGGTCAATCCGTTCGCGAGATATGGCAGTTTGGAGGTAAGCAACGCTTGAGAAACTCAAAATTTTCGCAGTTCTGTTGCTCGAAGCGAATAACTAGAACGGCCTAGGCGAAAAGTACGCACACAGTTGTAATCGGGCGAGTTTCTACTTTCAGATGCAACAGAAATTTTGCGGATTGGTCAATCCGTTCGCGAGATATGGCAGTTTGGAGGTAAGAAACGCTTGAGAAACTCAACATTTTCGCAGTTCTGATGCTCGACAAGCATAACTAGAACGGCCTAGGGGAAAAGTACGCATACAGTTGTAATCGGGCTAGTTTCTACTTTCAGATGCAACAGAAATTTTGCGGATTGGTCAATCCGTTCGCGAGATATGGCAGTTTGGAGGTAAGCAACGCTTGAGAAACTCAAAATTTTCGCAGTTCTGTTGCTCGAAACGAATAACTAGAACGGCCTAGGGGAAAAGTACGCACACAGTTGTAATCGGGCGAGTTTCTACTTTCAGATGCAACAGAAATTTTGCGGATTGGTCAATCCGTTCGCGAGATATGGCAGTTTGGAGGTAAGAAACGCTTGAGAAACTCAAAATTTTCGCAGTTCTGATGCTCGAAACGAATTACTAGGGCGGCCTAGGGGAAAAGTACGCATACCGTTGTAATCGGGCGAGTTTCTACTTTCAGATGCAACAGAAATTTTGCGGATTGGTCAATTCGTTCGCGAGATGTGGCAGTTTGTAGGTAAGAAACGCTTGAGAAACTCAAAATTTTCGCAGTTCTGATGCTCGAAACGAATAACTAGAACGGCCTAGGGGAAAAGTACGCATACCGTTGTAATCGGGCGAGTTTCTACTTTCAGATGCAACAGAAATTTTGCGGATTGGTCAATCCGTTCGCGAGATGTGGCAGTTTGTAGGTAAGAAACGCTTGAGAAACTCAAAATTTTCGCAGTTCTGATGCTCGAAACGAATAACTAGAACGGCCTAGGGGAAAAGTACGCATACCGTTGTAATCGGGCGAGTTTCTACCTTCAGATGCAACAGAAATTTTGCGGTTTGGTCAATCCGTTCGCGAGATATGGCAGTTTGGAAGTAAGAAACGCTCGAGATACTCAAAATTTTCGCAGTTCTGATGCTCGAAACGAATAACTCGAACGGCCTAGGGGAAAAGTACGCATACCGTTGTAATCGGGCGAGTTTCTACTTCCAGATGCAACAGAAATTTTGCGGATTGGTCAACCCGTTCGCGAGATATCGCAGTTTGGAGGTAAGAAACGCTTGAGAAACTCAAAATTTTCGCAGTTCTGATGCTCGAAACGAATAACTAGAACGGCCTAGGGGAAAAGTACGCATACTGTTGTAATCGGGCGAGATTCTACCTTCAGATGCAACAGAAATTTTGCGGATTGGTCAATCCGTTCGCGAGATATGGCAGTTTGGAAGTAAGAAACGCTTGAGAAACTCAAAATTTTCGCAGTTCTGATGCACGAAACGAATAACTAGAACGGCCTAGGGGAACAGTACGCATACCGTTGTAATCGGGCGAGATTCTACCTTCAGATGCAACAGAAATTTTGCGGATTGGTCAATCCGTTAGCGAGATATGGCAGTTTGGAAGTAAGAAACGCTTGAGAAACTCAAAATTTTCGCAGTTCTGTTGCTCGAAACGAATAACTAGAACGGCCTAGGGGAAAAGTACGCATACAGTTTTAATCGGGCGAGTTTCCACTTTCAGATGCAACAGAAATTTTGCGGATTGGTTAATCCGTTCGCGAGATATGGCAGTTTGGAAGTAAGAAACGCTTGAGAAACTCAAAATTTTCGCAGTTCTGTTGCTCGAAACGAATAACTAGAACGGCCTAGGGGAAAAGTACGCATACAGTTGTAATCGGGCGAGTTTCTACTTTCAGATGCAACAGAAATTTTGCGGATTGGTCAATCCGTTCGCGAGATATGGCAGTTTGGAGGTAAGGAACGCTTGAGAAACTCAAAATTTTCGCAGTTCTGATGCTCGACAAGCATAACAAGAACGGCCTAGGGGAAAAGCACGCATACAGTTGTAATCGGGCGAGTTTCCACTTTCAGATGCAACAGAAATTTTGCGGATTGGTCAATCCGTTCGCGAGATATGGCAGTTTGGAAGTAAGAAACGCTTGAGAAACTCAAAATTTTCGCAGTTCTGATGCTCGAAACGAATTACTAGGGCTGCCTAGGGGAAAAGTACGCATACTGTTGTAATCGGGCGAGATTCTACCTTCAGATGCAACAGAAATTTTGCGGATTGGTCAATCCGTTCGCGAGATATGGCAGTTTGGAAGTAAGAAACGCTTGAGAAACTCAAAATTTTCGCAGTTCTGATGCACGAAACGAATAACTAGAACGGCCTAGGGGAAAAGTACGCATACCGTTGTAATCGGGCGAGATTCTACCTTCAGATGCAACAGAAATTTTGCGGATTGGTCAATCCGTTCGCGAGATATGGCAGTTTGGAAGTAAGAAACGCTTGAGAAACTCAAAATTTTCGCAGTTCTGTTGCTCGAAACGAATAACTAGAACGGCCTAGGGGAAAAGTACGCATACAGTTTTAATCGGGCGAGTTTCCACTTTCAGATGCAACAGAAATTTTGCGGATTGGTTAATCCGTTCGCGAGATATGGCAGTTTGGAAGTAAGAAACGCTTGAGAAACTCAAAATTTTCGCAGTTCTGTTGCTCGAAACGAATAACTAGAACGGCCTAGGGGAAAAGTACGCATACAGTTGTAATCGGGCGAGTTTCTACTTTCAGATGCAACAGAAATTTTGCGGATTGGTCAATCCGTTCGCGAGATATGGCAGTTTGGAGGTAAGGAACGCTTGAGAAACTCAAAATTTTCGCAGTTCTGATGCTCGACAAGCATAACAAGAACGGCCTAGGGGAAGAGCACGCATACAGTTGTAATCGGGCGAGTTTCCACTTTCAGATGCAACAGAAATTTTGCGGATTGGTCAATCCGTTCGCGAGATATGGCAGTTTGGAAGTAAGAAACGCTTGAGAAACTCAAAATTTTCGCAGTTCTGATGCTCGAAACGAATTACTAGGGCTGCCTAGGGGAAAAGTACGCATACCGTTGTAATCGGGCGAGTTTCTGCTTTCAGATGCATCAGAAATTTTGCGGATTGGTCAATCCGTTCGCGAGATGTGGCAGTTTGTAGGTAAGAAACGCTTGAGAAACTCAAAATTTTCGCAGTTCTGGTGCTCGAAACGAATAACTAGAACGGCCTAGGGGAAAAGTACGCATACAGTTGTAATCGGGCGAGTTTCTACTTTCAGACGCAACAGAAATTTTGCGGATTGGTCAATCCGTTCGCGAGATATGGCAGTTTGGAGGTAAGGAACGCTTGAGAAACTCAAAATTTTCGCAGTTCTGATGCTCGACAAGCATAACTAGAACGGCCTAGGGGAAAAGTACGCATACAGTTGTAATCGGGCGAGTTTCCACTTTCAGATGCAACAGAAATTTTGCGGACTGGTCAATCCGTTCGCGAGATATGGCAGTTTGGAAGTAAGAAACGCTTGAGAAACTCAAAATTTTCGCAGTTCTGATGCTCGAAACGAATTACTAGGGCTGCCTAGGGGAAAAGTACGCATACCGTTGTAATCGGGCGAGTTTCTGCTTTCAGATGCATCAGAAATTTTGCGGATTGGTCAATCCGTTCGCGAGATGTGGCAGTTTGTAGGTAAGAAACGCTTGAGAAACTCAAAATTTTCGCAGTTCTGATGCTCGAAACGAATAACTAGAACGGCCTAGGGGAAAAGTACGCCTACCGTTGTAATCGGGCGAGTTTCTACCTTCAGATGCAACAGAAATTTTGCGGATTGGTCAATCCGTTCGCGAGATATGGCAGTTTGGAAGTAAGAAACGCTTGAGATACTCAAAATTTTCGCAATTCTGATGCTCGAAACGAATATCTCGAACGGCCTAGGGGAAAAGTACGCATACCGTTGTAATCGGGCGAGTTTCTACCTTCAGATGCAACAGAAATTTTGCGGATTGGTCAATCCGTTCGCGAGATATGGCAGTTTGGAAGTAAGAAACGCTTGAGAAACTCAAAATTTTCGCAGTTCTGTTGCTCGAAACGAATAACTAGAACGGCCTAGGGGAAAAGTACGCATACAGTTTTAATCGGGCGAGTTTCCACTTTCAGATGCAACAGAAATTTTGCGGATTGGTTAATCCGTTCGCGAGATATGGCAGTTTGGAAGTAAGAAACGCTTGAGAAACTCAAAATTTTCGCAGTTCTGTTGCTCGAAACGAATAACTAGAACGGCCTAGGGGAAAAGTACGCATACAGTTGTAATCGGGCGAGTTTCTACTTTCAGATGCAACAGAAATTTTGCGGATTGGTCAATCCGTTCGCGAGATATGGCAGTTTGGAGGTAAGGAACGCTTGAGAAACTCAAAATTTTCGCAGTTCTGATGCTCGACAAGCATAACAAGAACGGCCTAGGGGAAAAGCACGCATACAGTTGTAATCGGGCGAGTTTCCACTTTCAGATGCAACAGAAATTTTGCGGATTGGTCAATCCGTTCGCGAGATATGGCAGTTTGGAAGTAAGAAACGCTTGAGAAACTCAAAATTTTCGCAGTTCTGATGCTCGAAACGAATTACTAGGGCTGCCTAGGGGAAAAGTACGCATACCGTTGTAATCGGGCGAGTTTCTGCTTTCAGATGCATCAGAAATTTTGCGGATTGGTCAATCCGTTCGCGAGATATGGCAGTTTGGAGGTAAAAACGCTTGAGAAACTCAAAATTTTCGCAGTTCTGATGCTCGAAGCGAATAACTAGAACGGCCTAGGGGAAAAGTACGCATAGTGTTGTAATCGGGCGAGTTTCTACTTTCAGATGCAACAGAAATTTTGCGGATTGGTCAATCCGTTCGCGAGATGTGGCAGTTTGTAGGTAAGAAACGCTTGAGAAACTCAAAATTTTCGCAGTTCTGATGCTCGAAACGAATAACTAGAACGGCCTAGGGGAAAAGTACGCATACCGTTGTAATCGGGCGAGTTTCTACCTTCAGATGCAACAGAAATTTTGCGGTTTGGTCAATCCGTTCGCGAGATATGGCAGTTTGGAAGTAAGAAACGCTCGAGATACTCAAAATTTTCGCAGTTCTGATGCTCGAAACGAATAACTCGAACGGCCTAGGGGAAAAGTACGCATACCGTTGTAATCGGGCGAGTTTCTACTTCCAGATGCAACAGAAATTTTGCGGATTGGTCAACCCGTTCGCGAGATATCGCAGTTTGGAGGTAAGAAACGCTTGAGAAACTCAAAATTTTCGCAGTTCTGATGCTCGAAACGAATAACTAGAACGGCCTAGGGGAAAAGTACGCATACTGTTGTAATCGGGCGAGATTCTACCTTCAGATGCAACAGAAATTTTGCGGACTGGTCAATCCGTTCGCGAGATATGGCAGTTTGGAAGTAAGAAACGCTTGAGAAACTCAAAATTTTCGCAGTTCTGATGCTCGAAACGAATTACTAGGGCTGCCTAGGGGAAAAGTACGCATACCGTTGTAATCGGGCGAGTTTCTGCTTTCAGATGCATCAGAAATTTTGCGGATTGGTCAATCCGTTCGCGAGATGTGGCAGTTTGTAGGTAAGAAACGCTTGAGAAACTCAAAATTTTCGCAGTTCTGATGCTCGAAACGAATAACTAGAACGGCCTAGGGGAAAAGTACGCCTACCGTTGTAATCGGGCGAGTTTCTACCTTCAGATGCAACAGAAATTTTGCGGATTGGTCAATCCGTTCGCGAGATATGGCAGTTTGGAAGTAAGAAACGCTTGAGATACTCAAAATTTTCGCAATTCTGATGCTCGAAACGAATATCTCGAACGGCCTAGGGGAAAAGTACGCATACCGTTGTAATCGGGCGAGTTTCTACCTTCAGATGCAACAGAAATTTTGCGGATTGGTCAATCCGTTCGCGAGATATGGCAGTTTGGAAGTAAGAAACGCTTGAGAAACTCAAAATTTTCGCAGTTCTGTTGCTCGAAACGAATAACTAGAACGGCCTAGGGGAAAAGTACGCATACAGTTTTAATCGGGCGAGTTTCCACTTTCAGATGCAACAGAAATTTTGCGGATTGGTTAATCCGTTCGCGAGATATGGCAGTTTGGAAGTAAGAAACGCTTGAGAAACTCAAAATTTTCGCAGTTCTGTTGCTCGAAACGAATAACTAGAACGGCCTAGGGGAAAAGTACGCATACAGTTGTAATCGGGCGAGTTTCTACTTTCAGATGCAACAGAAATTTTGCGGATTGGTCAATCCGTTCGCGAGATATGGCAGTTTGGAGGTAAGGAACGCTTGAGAAACTCAAAATTTTCGCAGTTCTGATGCTCGACAAGCATAACAAGAACGGCCTAGGGGAAAAGCACGCATACAGTTGTAATCGGGCGAGTTTCCACTTTCAGATGCAACAGAAATTTTGCGGATTGGTCAATCCGTTCGCGAGATATGGCAGTTTGGAAGTAAGAAACGCTTGAGAAACTCAAAATTTTCGCAGTTCTGATGCTCGAAACGAATTACTAGGGCTGCCTAGGGGAAAAGTACGCATACCGTTGTAATCGGGCGAGTTTCTGCTTTCAGATGCATCAGAAATTTTGCGGATTGGTCAATCCGTTCGCGAGATATGGCAGTTTGGAGGTAAAAACGCTTGAGAAACTCAAAATTTTCGCAGTTCTGATGCTCGAAGCGAATAACTAGAACGGCCTAGGGGAAAAGTACGCATAGTGTTGTAATCGGGCGAGTTTCTACTTTCAGATGCAACAGAAATTTTGCGGATTGGTCAATCCGTTCGCGAGATGTGGCAGTTTGTAGGTAAGAAACGCTTGAGAAACTCAAAATTTTCGCAGTTCTGATGCTCGAAACGAATAACTAGAACGGCCTAGGGGAAAAGTACGCATACCGTTGTAATCGGGCGAGTTTCTACCTTCAGATGCAACAGAAATTTTGCGGTTTGGTCAATCCGTTCGCGAGATATGGCAGTTTGGAAGTAAGAAACGCTCGAGATACTCAAAATTTTCGCAGTTCTGATGCTCGAAACGAATAACTCGAACGGCCTAGGGGAAAAGTACGCATACCGTTGTAATCGGGCGAGTTTCTACTTCCAGATGCAACAGAAATTTTGCGGATTGGTCAACCCGTTCGCGAGATATCGCAGTTTGGAGGTAAGAAACGCTTGAGAAACTCAAAATTTTCGCAGTTCTGATGCTCGAAACGAATAACTAGAACGGCCTAGGGGAAAAGTACGCATACTGTTGTAATCGGGCGAGATTCTACCTTCAGATGCAACAGAAATTTTGCGGATTGGTCAATCCGTTCGCGAGATATGGCAGTTTGGAAGTAAGAAACGCTTGAGAAACTCAAAATTTTCGCAGTTCTGATGCACGAAACGAATAACTAGAACGGCCTAGGGGAACAGTACGCATACCGTTGTAATCGGGCGAGATTCTACCTTCAGATGCAACAGAAATTTTGCGGATTGGTCAATCCGTTCGCGAGATATGGCAGTTTGGAAGTAAGAAACGCTTGAGAAACTCAAAATTTTCGCAGTTCTGTTGCTCGAAACGAATAACTAGAACGGCCTAGGGGAAAAGTACGCATACAGTTTTTATCGGGCGAGTTTCCACTTTCAGATGCAACAGAAATTTTGCGGATTGGTTAATCCGTTCGCGAGATATGGCAGTTTGGAAGTAAGAAACGCTTGAGAAACTCAAAATTTTCGCAGTTCTGTTGCTCGAAACGAATAACTAGAACGGCCTAGGGGAAAAGTACGCATACAGTTGTAATCGGGCGAGTTTCTACTTTCAGATGCAACAGAAATTTTGCGGATTGGTCAATCCGTTCGCGAGATATGGCAGTTTGGAGGTAAGGAACGCTTGAGAAACTCAAAATTTTCGCAGTTCTGATGCTCGACAAGCATAACAAGAACGGCCTAGGGGAAAAGCACGCATACAGTTGTAATCGGGCGAGTTTCCACTTTCAGATGCAACAGAAATTTTGCGGATTGGTCAATCCGTTCGCGAGATATGGCAGTTTGGAAGTAAGAAACGCTTGAGAAACTCAAAATTTTCGCAGTTCTGATGCTCGAAACGAATTACTAGGGCTGCCTAGGGGAAAAGTACGCATACTGTTGTAATCGGGCGAGATTCTACCTTCAGATGCAACAGAAATTTTGCGGATTGGTCAATCCGTTCGCGAGATATGGCAGTTTGGAAGTAAGAAACGCTTGAGAAACTCAAAATTTTCGCAGTTCTGATGCACGAAACGAATAACTAGAACGGCCTAGGGGAAAAGTACGCATACCGTTGTAATCGGGCGAGATTCTACCTTCAGATGCAACAGAAATTTTGCGGATTGGTCAATCCGTTCGCGAGATATGGCAGTTTGGAAGTAAGAAACGCTTGAGAAACTCAAAATTTTCGCAGTTCTGTTGCTCGAAACGAATAACTAGAACGGCCTAGGGGAAAAGTACGCATACAGTTTTAATCGGGCGAGTTTCCACTTTCAGATGCAACAGAAATTTTGCGGATTGGTTAATCCGTTCGCGAGATATGGCAGTTTGGAAGTAAGAAACGCTTGAGAAACTCAAAATTTTCGCAGTTCTGTTGCTCGAAACGAATAACTAGAACGGCCTAGGGGAAAAGTACGCATACAGTTGTAATCGGGCGAGTTTCTACTTTCAGATGCAACAGAAATTTTGCGGATTGGTCAATCCGTTCGCGAGATATGGCAGTTTGGAGGTAAGGAACGCTTGAGAAACTCAAAATTTTCGCAGTTCTGATGCTCGACAAGCATAACAAGAACGGCCTAGGGGAAGAGCACGCATACAGTTGTAATCGGGCGAGTTTCCACTTTCAGATGCAACAGAAATTTTGCGGATTGGTCAATCCGTTCGCGAGATATGGCAGTTTGGAAGTAAGAAACGCTTGAGAAACTCAAAATTTTCGCAGTTCTGATGCTCGAAACGAATTACTAGGGCTGCCTAGGGGAAAAGTACGCATACCGTTGTAATCGGGCGAGTTTCTGCTTTCAGATGCATCAGAAATTTTGCGGATTGGTCAATCCGTTCGCGAGATGTGGCAGTTTGTAGGTAAGAAACGCTTGAGAAACTCAAAATTTTCGCAGTTCTGGTGCTCGAAACGAATAACTAGAACGGCCTAGGGGAAAAGTACGCATACAGTTGTAATCGGGCGAGTTTCTACTTTCAGACGCAACAGAAATTTTGCGGATTGGTCAATCCGTTCGCGAGATATGGCAGTTTGGAGGTAAGGAACGCTTGAGAAACTCAAAATTTTCGCAGTTCTGATGCTCGACAAGCATAACTAGAACGGCCTAGGGGAAAAGTACGCATACAGTTGTAATCGGGCGAGTTTCCACTTTCAGATGCAACAGCAATTTTGCGGACTGGTCAATCCGTTCGCGAGATATGGCAGTTTGGAAGTAAGAAACGCTTGAGAAACTCAAAATTTTCGCAGTTCTGATGCTCGAAACGAATTACTAGGGCTGCCTAGGGGAAAAGTACGCATACCGTTGTAATCGGGCGAGTTTCTGCTTTCAGATGCATCAGAAATTTTGCGGATTGGTCAATCCGTTCGCGAGATGTGGCAGTTTGTAGGTAAGAAACGCTTGAGAAACTCAAAATTTTCGCAGTTCTGATGCTCGAAACGAATAACTAGAACGGCCTAGGGGAAAAGTACGCCTACCGTTGTAATCGGGCGAGTTTCTACCTTCAGATGCAACAGAAATTTTGCGGATTGGTCAATCCGTTCGCGAGATATGGCAGTTTGGAAGTAAGAAACGCTTGAGATACTCAAAATTTTCGCAATTCTGATGCTCGAAACGAATATCTCGAACGGCCTAGGGGAAAAGTACGCATACCGTTGTAATCGGGCGAGTTTCTACCTTCAGATGCAACAGAAATTTTGCGGATTGGTCAATCCGTTCGCGAGATATGGCAGTTTGGAAGTAAGAAACGCTTGAGAAACTCAAAATTTTCGCAGTTCTGTTGCTCGAAACGAATAACTAGAACGGCCTAGGGGAAAAGTACGCATACAGTTTTAATCGGGCGAGTTTCCACTTTCAGATGCAACAGAAATTTTGCGGATTGGTTAATCCGTTCGCGAGATATGGCAGTTTGGAAGTAAGAAACGCTTGAGAAACTCAAAATTTTCGCAGTTCTGTTGCTCGAAACGAATAACTAGAACGGCCTAGGGGAAAAGTACGCATACAGTTGTAATCGGGCGAGTTTCTACTTTCAGATGCAACAGAAATTTTGCGGATTGGTCAATCCGTTCGCGAGATATGGCAGTTTGGAGGTAAGGAACGCTTGAGAAACTCAAAATTTTCGCAGTTCTGATGCTCGACAAGCATAACAAGAACGGCCTAGGGGAAAAGCACGCATACAGTTGTAATCGGGCGAGTTTCCACTTTCAGATGCAACAGAAATTTTGCGGATTGGTCAATCCGTTCGCGAGATATGGCAGTTTGGAAGTAAGAAACGCTTGAGAAACTCAAAATTTTCGCAGTTCTGATGCTCGAAACGAATTACTAGGGCTGCCTAGGGGAAAAGTACGCATACCGTTGTAATCGGGCGAGTTTCTGCTTTCAGATGCATCAGAAATTTTGCGGATTGGTCAATCCGTTCGCGAGATGTGGCAGTTTGTAGGTAAGAAACGCTTGAGAAACTCAAAATTTTCGCAGTTCTGGTGCTCGAAACGAATAACTAGAACGGCCTAGGGGAAAAGTACGCATACAGTTGTAATCGGGCGAGTTTCTACTTTCAGACGCAACAGAAATTTTGCGGATTGGTCAATCCGTTCGCGAGATATGGCAGTTTGGAGGTACGGAACGCTTGAGAAACTCAAAATTTTCGCAGTTCTGATGCTCGACAAGCATAACTAGAACGGCCTAGGGGAAAAGTACGCATACAGTTGTAATCGGGCGAGTTTCCACTTTCAGATGCAACAGAAATTTTGCGGACTGGTCAATCCGTTCGCGAGATATGGCAGTTTGGAAGTAAGAAACGCTTGAGAAACTCAAAATTTTCGCAGTTCTGATGCTCGAAACGAATTACTAGGGCTGCCTAGGGGAAAAGTACGCATACCGTTGTAATCGGGCGAGTTTCTGCTTTCAGATGCATCAGAAATTTTGCGGATTGGTCAATCCGTTCGCGAGATGTGGCAGTTTGTAGGTAAGAAACGCTTGAGAAACTCAAAATTTTCGCAGTTCTGATGCTCGAAACGAATAACTAGAACGGCCTAGGGGAAAAGTACGCCTACCGTTGTAATCGGGCGAGTTTCTACCTTCAGATGCAACAGAAATTTTGCGGATTGGTCAATCCGTTCGCGAGATATGGCAGTTTGGAAGTAAGAAACGCTTGAGATACTCAAAATTTTCGCAATTCTGATGCTCGAAACGAATATCTCGAACGGCCTAGGGGAAAAGTACGCATACCGTTGTAATCGGGCGAGTTTCTACCTTCAGATGCAACAGAAATTTTGCGGATTGGTCAATCCGTTCGCGAGATATGGCAGTTTGGAAGTAAGAAACGCTTGAGAAACTCAAAATTTTCGCAGTTCTGATGCTCGAAACGAATAACTAGAACGGCCTAGGGGAAAAGTACGCTTACCGTGGTAATCGGGCGAGTTTCTACTTTCAGATGCAACAGAAATTTTGCGGATTGGTCAATCCGTTCGCGAGATATGGCAGTTTGGAGGTAAGCAACGCTTGAGAAACTCAAAATTTTCGCAGTTCTGTTGCTCGAAGCGAATAACTAGAACGGCCTAGGCGAAAAGTACGCACACAGTTGTAATCGGGCGAGTTTCTACTTTCAGATGCAACAGAAATTTTGCGGATTGGTCAATCCGTTCGCGAGATATGGCAGTTTGGAGGTAAGAAACGCTTGAGATACTCAAAATTTTCGCAGTTCTGATGCTCGAAACGAATAACTAGAACGGCCTAGGGGAAAAGTACGCATACCGTTGTAATCGGGCGAGTTTCTACCTTCAGATGCAACAGAAATTTTGCGGATTGGTCAATCTGTTCGCGAGATATGGCAGTTTGGAAGTAAGAAACGCTTGAGAAACTCAAAATTTTCGCAGTTGTGATGCTTGAAACGAATAACTAGAACGGCCTAGGGGAAAAGTACGCATACAGTTGTAATCGGGCGAGTTTCCACTTTCAGATGCAACAGAAATTTTGCGGACTGGTCAATCCGTTCGCGAGATATGGCAGTTTGGAGGTAAGGAACGCTTGAGAAACTCAAAATTTTCGCAGTTCTGATGCTCGACAAGCATAACAAGAACGGCCTAGGGGAAAAGCACGCATACAGTTGTAATCGGGCGAGTTTCCACTTTCAGATGCAACAGAAATTTTGCGGATTGGTCAATCCGTTCGCGAGATATGGCAGTTTGGAAGTAAGAAACGCTTGAGAAACTCAAAATTTTCGCAGTTCTGATGCTCGAAACGAATTACTAGGGCTGCCTAGGGGAAAAGTACGCATACCGTTGTAATCGGGCGAGTTTCTGCTTTCAGATGCATCAGAAATTTTGCGGATTGGTCAATCCGTTCGCGAGATGTGGCAGTTTGTAGGTAAGAAACGCTTGAGAAACTCAAAATTTTCGCAGTTCTGATGCTCGAAACGAATAACTAGAACGGCCTAGGGGAAAAGTACGCATACAGTTGTAATCGGCCGAGTTTCTACTTTCAGATGCAACAGAAATTTTGCGGATTGGTCAATCCGTTCGCGAGATATGGCAGTTTGGAGGTAAGGAACGCTTGAGAAACTCAAAATTTTCGCAGTTCTGATGCACGAAACGAATAACTAGAACGGCCTAGGGGAAAAGTACGCATACAGTTGTAATCGGGCGAGTTTCTACTTTCAGATGCAACAGAAATTTTGCGGATTGGTCAATCCGTTCGCGAGATATGGCAGTTTGGAGGTAAGGAACGCTTGAGAAACTCAAAATTTTCGCAGTTCTGATGCTCGACAAGCATAACTAGAACGGCCTAGGGGAAAAGTACGCATACAGTTGTAATCGGGCGAGTTTCTACTTTCAGATGCAACAGAAATTTTGCGGATTGGTCAATCCGTTCGCGAGATATGGCAGTTTGGAGGTAAGGAACGCTTGAGAAACTCAAAATTTTCGCAGTTCTGATGCTCGACAAGCATAACTAGAACGGCCTAGGGGAAAAGTACGCATACAGTTGTAATCGGGCGAGTTTCCACTTTCAGATGCAACAGAAATTTTGCGGACTGGTCAATCCGTTCGCGAGATATGGCAGTTTGGAAGTAAGAAACGCTTGAGAAACTCAAAATTTTCGCAGTTCTGATGCTCGAAACGAATAACTAGAACGGCCTAGGGGAAAAGTACGCTTACCGTGGTAATCGGGCGAGTTTCTACTTTCAGATGCAACAGAAATTTTGCGGATTGGTCAATCCGTTCGCGAGATATGGCAGTTTGGAGGTAAGCAACGCTTGAGAAACTCAAAATTTTCGCAGTTCTGTTGCTCGAAGCGAATAACTAGAACGGCCTAGGCGAAAAGTACGCACACAGTTGTAATCGGGCGAGTTTCTACTTTCAGATGCAACAGAAATTTTGCGGATTGGTCAATCCGTTCGCGAGATATGGCAGTTTGGAGGTAAGAAACGCTTGAGATACTCAAAATTTTCGCAGTTCTGATGCTCGAAACGAATAACTAGAACGGCCTAGGGGAAAAGTACGCATACCGTTGTAATCGGGCGAGTTTCTACCTTCAGATGCAACAGAAATTTTGCGGATTGGTCAATCTGTTCGCGAGATATGGCAGTTTGGAAGTAAGAAACGCTTGAGAAACTCAAAATTTTCGCAGTTGTGATGCTTGAAACGAATAACTAGAACGGCCTAGGGGAAAAGTACGCATACAGTTGTAATCGGGCGAGTTTCCACTTTCAGATGCAACAGAAATTTTGCGGACTGGTCAATCCGTTCGCGAGATATGGCAGTTTGGAGGTAAGGAACGCTTGAGAAACTCAAAATTTTCGCAGTTCTGATGCTCGACAAGCATAACAAGAACGGCCTAGGGGAAAAGCACGCATACAGTTGTAATCGGGCGAGTTTCCACTTTCAGATGCAACAGAAATTTTGCGGATTGGTCAATCCGTTCGCGAGATATGGCAGTTTGGAAGTAAGAAACGCTTGAGAAACTCAAAATTTTCGCAGTTCTGATGCTCGAAACGAATTACTAGGGCTGCCTAGGGGAAAAGTACGCATACCGTTGTAATCGGGCGAGTTTCTGCTTTCAGATGCATCAGAAATTTTGCGGATTGATCAATCCGTTCGCGAGATGTGGCAGTTTGTAGGTAAGAAACGCTTGAGAAACTCAAAATTTTCGCAGTTCTGATGCTCGAAACGAATAACTAGAACGGCCTAGGGGAAAAGTACGCATACAGTTGTAATCGGCCGAGTTTCTACTTTCAGATGCAACAGAAATTTTGCGGATTGGTCAATCCGTTCGCGAGATATGGCAGTTTGGAGGTAAGGAACGCTTGAGAAACTCAAAATTTTCGCAGTTCTGATGCTCGAAACGAATAACTAGAACGGCCTAGGGGAAAAGTACGCATACAGTTGTAATCGGGCGAGTTTCTACTTTCAGATGCAACAGAAATTTTGCGGATTGGTCAATCCGTTCGCGAGATATGGCAGTTTGGAGGTAAGGAACGCTTGAGAAACTCAAAATTTTCGCAGTTCTGATGCTCGACAAGCATAACTAGAACGGCCTAGGGGAAAAGTACGCATACAGTTGTAATCGGGCGAGTTTCTACTTTCAGATGCAACAGAAATTTTGCGGATTGGTCAATCCGTTCGCGAGATATGGCAGTTTGGAGGTAAGGAACGCTTGAGAAACTCAAAATTTTCGCAGTTCTGATGCTCGACAAGCATAACTAGAACGGCCTAGGGGAAAAGTACGCATACAGTTGTAATCGGGCGAGTTTCCACTTTCAGATGCAACAGAAATTTTGCGGACTGGTCAATCCGTTCGCGAGATATGGCAGTTTGGAAGTAAGAAACGCTTGAGAAACTCAAAATTTTCGCAGTTCTGATGCTCGAAACGAATTACTAGGGCTGCCTAGGGGAAAAGTACGCATACCGTTGTAATCGGGCGAGTTTCTGCTTTCAGATGCATCAGAAATTTTGCGGATTGGTCAATCGGTTCGCGAGATGTGGCAGTTTGTAGGTAAGAAACGCTTGAGAAACTCAAAATTTTCGCAGTTCTGATGCTCGAAACGAATAACTAGAACGGCCTAGGGGAAAAGTACGCCTACCGTTGTAATCGGGCGAGTTTCTACCTTCAGATGCAACAGAAATTTTGCGGATTGGTCAATCCGTTCGCGAGATATGGCAGTTTGGAAGTAAGAAACGCTTGAGATACTCAAAATTTTCGCAATTCTGATGCTCGAAACGAATATCTCGAACGGCCTAGGGGAAAAGTACGCATACCGTTGTAATCGGGCGAGTTTCTACCTTCAGATGCAACAGAAATTTTGCGGATTGGTCAATCCGTTCGCGAGATATGGCAGTTTGGAAGTAAGAAACGCTTGAGAAACTCAAAATTTTCGCAGTTCTGATGCTCGAAACGAATAACTAGAACGGCCTAGGGGAAAAGTACGCTTACCGTGGTAATCGGGCGAGTTTCTACTTTCAGATGCAACAGAAATTTTGCGGATTGGTCAATCCGTTCGCGAGATATGGCAGTTTGGAGGTAAGCAACGCTTGAGAAACTCAAAATTTTCGCAGTTCTGTTGCTCGAAGCGAATAACTAGAACGGCCTAGGCGAAAAGTACGCACACAGTTGTAATCGGGCGAGTTTCTACTTTCAGATGCAACAGAAATTTTGCGGATTGGTCAATCCGTTCGCGAGATATGGCAGTTTGGAGGTAAGAAACGCTTGAGATACTCAAAATTTTCGCAGTTCTGATGCTCGAAACGAATAACTAGAACGGCCTAGGGGAAAAGTACGCATACCGTTGTAATCGGGCGAGTTTCTACCTTCAGATGCAACAGAAATTTTGCGGATTGGTCAATCTGTTCGCGAGATATGGCAGTTTGGAAGTAAGAAACGCTTGAGAAACTCAAAATTTTCGCAGTTGTGATGCTTGAAACGAATAACTAGAACGGCCTAGGGGAAAAGTACGCATACAGTTGTAATCGGGCGAGTTTCCACTTTCAGATGCAACAGAAATTTTGCGGACTGGTCAATCCGTTCGCGAGATATGGCAGTTTGGAGGTAAGGAACGCTTGAGAAACTCAAAATTTTCGCAGTTCTGATGCTCGACAAGCATAACAAGAACGGCCTAGGGGAAAAGCACGCATACAGTTGTAATCGGGCGAGTTTCCACTTTCAGATGCAACAGAAATTTTGCGGATTGGTCAATCCGTTCGCGAGATATGGCAGTTTGGAAGTAAGAAACGCTTGAGAAACTCAAAATTTTCGCAGTTCTGATGCTCGAAACGAATTACTAGGGCTGCCTAGGGGAAAAGTACGCATACCGTTGTAATCGGGCGAGTTTCTGCTTTCAGATGCATCAGAAATTTTGCGGATTGGTCAATCCGTTCGCGAGATGTGGCAGTTTGTAGGTAAGAAACGCTTGAGAAACTCAAAATTTTCGCAGTTCTGATGCTCGAAACGAATAACTAGAACGGCCTAGGGGAAAAGTACGCATACAGTTGTAATCGGGCGAGTTTCTACTTTCAGATGCAACAGAAATTTTGCGGATTGGTCAATCCGTTCGCGAGATATGGCAGTTTGGAGGTAAGGAACGCTTGAGAAACTCAAAATTTTCGCAGTTCTGATGCTCGACAAGCATAACTAGAACGGCCTAGGGGAAAAGTACGCATACAGTTGTAATCGGGCGAGTTTCCACTTTCAGATGCAACAGAAATTTTGCGGACTGGTCAATCCGTTCGCGAGATATGGCAGTTTGGAAGTAAGAAACGCTTGAGAAACTCAAAATTTTCGCAGTTCTGATGCTCGAAACGAATTACTAGGGCTGCCTAGGGAAAAGTACGCATACCGTTGTAATCGGGCGA
Source organism: Ptiloglossa arizonensis (assembly GCF_051014685.1). Lineage (NCBI taxonomy): Eukaryota > Metazoa > Arthropoda > Insecta > Hymenoptera > Colletidae > Ptiloglossa > Ptiloglossa arizonensis. The sequence continues at coordinate 422,486 of NW_027478703.1, read as the reverse complement.
GTTTCTGCTTTCAGATGCATCAGAAATTTTGCGGATTGGTCAATCCGTTCGCGAGATATGGCAGTTTGGAAGTAAGAAACGCTTGAGATACTCAAAATTTTCGCAATTCTGATGCTCGAAACGAATATCTCGAACGGCCTAGGGGAAAAGTACGCATACCGTTGTAATCGGGCGAGTTTCTACCTTCAGATGCAACAGAAATTTTGCGGATTGGTCAATCCGTTCGCGAGATATGGCAGTTTGGAAGTAAGAAACGCTTGAGAAACTCAAAATTTTCGCAGTTCTGATGCTCGAAACGAATAACTAGAACGGCCTAGGGGAAAAGTACGCTTACCGTGGTAATCGGGCGAGTTTCTACTTTCAGATGCAACAGAAATTTTGCGGATTGGTCAATCCGTTCGCGAGATATGGCAGTTTGGAAGTAAGCAACGCTTGAGATACTCAAAATTTTCGCAGTTCTGATGCTCGAAACGAATAACTAGAACGGCCTAGGGGAAAAGTACGCATACCGTTGTAATCGGGCGAGTTTCTACCTTCAGATGCAACAGAAATTTTGCGGATTGGTCAATCTGTTCGCGAGATATGGCAGTTTGGAAGTAAGAAACGCTTGAGAAACTCAAAATTTTCGCAGTTGTGATGCTTGAAACGAATAACTAGAACGGCCTAGGGGAAAAGTACGCATACAGTTGTAATCGGGCGAGTTTCCACTTTCAGATGCAACAGAAATTTTGCGGACTGGTCAATCCGTTCGCGAGATATGGCAGTTTGGAGGTAAGGAACGCTTGAGAAACTCAAAATTTTCGCAGTTCTGATGCTCGACAAGCATAACAAGAACGGCCTAGGGGAAAAGCACGCATACAGTTGTAATCGGGCGAGTTTCCACTTTCAGATGCAACAGAAATTTTGCGGATTGGTCAATCCGTTCGCGAGATATGGCAGTTTGGAAGTAAGAAACGCTTGAGAAACTCAAAATTTTCGCAGTTCTGATGCTCGAAACGAATTACTAGGGCTGCCTAGGGGAAAAGTACGCATACCGTTGTAATCGGGCGAGTTTCTGCTTTCAGATGCATCAGAAATTTTGCGGATTGGTCAATCCGTTCGCGAGATGTGGCAGTTTGTAGGTAAGAAACGCTTGAGAAACTCAAAATTTTCGCAGTTCTGATGCTCGAAACGAATAACTAGAACGGCCTAGGGGAAAAGTACGCATACAGTTGTAATCGGGCGAGTTTCTACTTTCAGATGCAACAGAAATTTTGCGGATTGGTCAATCCGTTCGCGAGATATGGCAGTTTGGAGGTAAGGAACGCTTGAGAAACTCAAAATTTTCGCAGTTCTGATGCTCGACAAGCATAACTAGAACGGCCTAGGGGAAAAGTACGCATACAGTTGTAATCGGGCGAGTTTCCACTTTCAGATGCAACAGAAATTTTGCGGACTGGTCAATCCGTTCGCGAGATATGGCAGTTTGGAAGTAAGAAACGCTTGAGAAACTCAAAATTTTCGCAGTTCTGATGCTCGAAACGAATTACTAGGGCTGCCTAGGGGAAAAGTACGCATACCGTTGTAATCGGGCGAGTTTCTGCTTTCAGATGCATCAGAAATTTTGCGGATTGGTCAATCCGTTCGCGAGATGTGGCAGTTTGTAGGTAAGAAACGCTTGAGAAACTCAAAATTTTCGCAGTTCTGATGCTCGAAACGAATAACTAGAACGGCCTAGGGGAAAAGTACGCCTACCGTTGTAATCGGGCGAGTTTCTACCTTCAGATGCAACAGAAATTTTGCGGATTGGTCAATCCGTTCGCGAGATATGGCAGTTTGGAAGTAAGAAACGCTTGAGATACTCAAAATTTTCGCAATTCTGATGCTCGAAACGAATATCTCGAACGGCCTAGGGGAAAAGTACGCATACCGTTGTAATCGGGCGAGTTTCTACCTTCAGATGCAACAGAAATTTTGCGGATTGGTCAATCCGTTCGCGAGATATGGCAGTTTGGAAGTAAGAAACGCTTGAGAAACTCAAAATTTTCGCAGTTCTGATGCTCGAAACGAATAACTAGAACGGCCTAGGGGAAAAGTACGCTTACCGTGGTAATCGGGCGAGTTTCTACTTTCAGATGCAACAGAAATTTTGCGGATTGGTCAATCCGTTCGCGAGATATGGCAGTTTGGAGGTAAGCAACGCTTGAGAAACTCAAAATTTTCGCAGTTCTGTTGCTCGAAGCGAATAACTAGAACGGCCTAGGCGAAAAGTACGCACACAGTTGTAATCGGGCGAGTTTCTACTTTCAGATGCAACAGAAATTTTGCGGATTGGTCAATCCGTTCGCGAGATATGGCAGTTTGGAGGTAAGAAACGCTTGAGATACTCAAAATTTTCGCAGTTCTGATGCTCGAAACGAATAACTAGAACGGCCTAGGGGAAAAGTACGCATACCGTTGTAATCGGGCGAGTTTCTACCTTCAGATGCAACAGAAATTTTGCGGATTGGTCAATCTGTTCGCGAGATATGGCAGTTTGGAAGTAAGAAACGCTTGAGAAACTCAAAATTTTCGCAGTTGTGATGCTTGAAACGAATAACTAGAACGGCCTAGGGGAAAAGTACGCATACCGTTGTAATCGGGCGAGTTTCTACTTTCAGATGCAACAGAAATTTTGCGGATTGGTCAATCCGTTCGCGAGATATGGCAGTTTGGAGGTAAGAAACGCTTGAGAAACTCAAAATTTTCGCAGTTCTGATGCTCGAAGCGAATAACTAGAACGGCCTAGGCGAAAAGTACGTATACCGTTGTAATCGGGCGAGTTACTACTTTCAGATGCAACAGAAATTTTGCGGATTGGTCAATCCGTTCGCGAGATATGGCAGTTTGGAGGTAAGCAACGCTTGAGAAACTCAAAATTTTCGCAGTTCTGTTGCTCGAAACGAATAACTACAACTGCCTAGGGGAAAAGTACGCATACAGTTGTAATCGGGCGAGTTTCTACTTTCAGATGCAACAGAAATTTTGCGGATTGATCAATCCGTTCGCGAGATATGGCAGTTTGGAGGTAAGAAACGCTTGATGAACTCAAAATTTTCGCAGTTCTGATGCTCGACAGGCACAACTAGAACGGCCTAGGGGAAAAGAACGCATACCGTTGTAATCGGGCTAGTTTCTACTTTCAGATGCAACAGAAATTTTGCGGATTGGTCAATTCGTTCGCGAGATATGGCAGTTTGGAGGTAAAAAACGCTTGAGAAACTAAGAATTTTCGCAGTTCTGATGCTCGAAACGAATAACTATAACGGACTAGGGGAAAAGTACGCATACAGTTGTAATCGGGCGGGTTTCTACTCTCAGATGCAACAGAAATTTTGCGGATTGGTCAATCCGTTCGCGAGATATGGCAGTTTGGAGGTAAGAAACGCTTGAGAAACTCAAAATTTTCGCAGTTCTGATGCTCGAAACGAATAACTAGAACGGCCTAGGGGAAAAGTACGCATACCGTTGTAATCGGGGGAGATTCTACATTCAGATGCAACAGAAATTTTGTGCATTGGTCAATCCGTTCGCGAGATATGGCAGTTTGGAAGTAAGAAACGCTTGAGAAACTCAAAATTTTCGCAGTTCTGATGCACGAAACGAATAACTAGAACGGCCTAGGGGAAAAGTACGCATACCGTTGTAATCGGGAGAGATTCTACCTTCAGATGCAACAGAAATTTTGCGGATTGGTCAATCCGTTCGCGAGATATGGCAGTTTGGAAGTAAGAAACGCTTGAGAAACTCAAAATTTTTGCAGTTCAGTTGCACGAAACGAATAACTAGAACCGCCTAGGGGAAAAGTACGCATACCGTTGTAATCGGGCGAGTTTCCACTTTCAGATGCAACAGAAATTTTGCGGATTGGTCAATCCGTTCGCGAGATATGGCAGTTTGGAGGTAAGAAACGCTTGAGAAACTCAAAATTTTCGCAGTTCTGTTGCGCGAAACGAATAACTAGAACGGCCTAGGGGAAAAGTACGCATACAGTTGTAATCGGGCGAGTTTCTACTTTCACATGCAACAGAAATTTTGCGGATTGGTCAATCCGTTCGCGAGATATGGCAGTTTGGAGGTAAGAAACGCTTGATGAACTCAAAATTATCGCAGTTCTGATGCTCGACAGGCACAACTAGAACGGCCTAGGGGAAAAGTACGTATACCGTTGTAATCGGGCGAGTTTCTACTTTCAGATGCAACAGAAATTTTGCGGATTGGTCAATCCGTTCGCGAGATATGGCAGTTTGGAAGTAAGAAACGCTTGAGAAACTCAAAATTTTCGCAGTTCTGATGCTCGAAACGAATTACTAGGGCGGCCTAGGGGAAAAGTACGAATACCATTGTAATCGGGCGAGTTTCTACTTTCAGATGCAACAGAAATTTTGCGGATTGGTCAATCCGTTCGCGAGATATGGCAGTTTGGAAGTAAGAAACGCTTGAGAAACTCAAAATTTTCGCAGTTCTGATGCACGAAACGAATAACTAGAACGGCCTAGGGGAAAAGTACGCATACCGTTGTAATCGGGCGAGTTTCTACTTTCAGATGCAACAGAAATTTTGCGGATTGGTCAATCCGTTCGCGAGATATGGCAGTTTGGAGGTAAGAAACGCTTGAGATACTCAAAATTTTCGCAGTTCTGATGCTCGAAACGAATAACTAGAACGGCCTAGGAGAAAAGTACGCATAGCGTTGTAATCGGGCGAGTTTCTACCTTCAGATGCAACAGAAATTTTGCGGATTGGTCAATCTGTTCGCGAGATATGGCAGTTTGGAAGTAAGAAACGCTTGAGAAACTCAAAATTTTCGCAGTTGTGATGCTTGAAACGAATAACTAGAACGGCCTAGGGGAAAAGTACGCATACCGTTGTAATCGGGCGAGTTTCTACTTTCAGATGCAACAGAAATTTTGCGGATTGGTCAATACGTTCGCGAGATATGACAGTTTGGAGGTAAGAAACGCTTGAGAAACTCAAAATTTTCGCAGTTCTGATGCTCGAAGCGAATAACTAGAACGGCCTAGGCGAAAAGTACGTATACCGTTGTAATCGGGCGAGTTTCTACTTTCAGATGCAACAGAAATTTTGCGGATTGGTCAATCCGGTCGCGAGATATGGCAGTTTGGAGGTAAGCAACGCTTGAGAAACTCAAAATTTTCGCAGTTCTGTTGCTCGAAACGAATAACTAGAACGGCCTAGGGGAAAAGTACGCATACAGTTGTAATCGGGCGAGTTTCTACTTTCACATGCAACAGAAATTTTGCGGATTGGTCAATCCGTTCGCGAGATATGGCAGTTTGGAGGTAAGAAACGCTTGATGAACTCAAAATTATCGCAGTTCTGATGCTCGACAGGCACAACTAGAACGGCCTAGGGGAAAAGTACGTATACCGTTGTAATCGGGCGAGTTTCTACTTTCAGATGCAACAGAAATTTTGCGGATTGGTCAATTCGTTCGCGAGATATGGTAGTTTGGAGGTAAGAAACGCTTGAGAAACTAAGAATTTTCGCAGTTCTGATGCTCGAAACGAATAACTAGAACGGCCTAGGGGAAAAGTACGCATACCGTTGTAATCGGGCGAGATTCTACTTTCAGATGCAACAGAAATTTTGCGGATTGGTCAATCCGTTCGCGAGATATGGCAGTTTGGAGGTAAGAAACGCTTGAGAAACTCAAAATTTTCGCAGTTCTGATGCTCGAAACGAATTACTAGGGCGGCCTAGGGGAAAAGTACGCATACCGTTGTAATCGGGCGAGTTTCTACTTTCAGATGCAACAGAAATTTTGCGGATTGGTCAATTCGTTCGCGAGATGTGGCAGTTTGTAGGTAAGAAACGCTTGAGAAACTCAAAATTTTCGCAGTTCTGATGCTCGAAACGAATAACTAGAACGGCCTAGGGGAAAAGTACGCATACCGTTGTAATCGGGCGAGTTTCTACTTTCAGATGCAACAGAAATTTTGCGGATTGGTCAATCCGTTCGCGAGATATGGCAGTTTGGAGGTAAAAACGCTTGAGAAACTCAAAATTTTCGCAGTTCTGATGCTCGAAACGAATAACTAGAACGGCCTAGGGGAAAAGTACGCATAGTGTTGTAATCGGGCGAGTTTCTACTTTCAGATGCAACAGAAATTTTGCGGATTGGTCAATCCGTTCGCGAGATGTGGCAGTTTGTAGGTAAGAAACGCTTGAGAAACTCAAAATTTTCGCAGTTCTGATGCTCGAAACGAATAACTAGAACGGCCTAGGGGAAAAGTACGCATACCGTTGTAATCGGGCGAGTTTCTACCTTCAGATGCAACAGAAATTTTGCGGATTGGTCAATCCGTTCGCGAGATATGGCAGTTTGGAAGTAAGAAACGCTTGAGATACTCAAAATTTTCGCAGTTCTGATGCTCGAAACGAATAACTCGAACGGCCTAGGGGAAAAGTACGCATACCGTTGTAATCGGGCGAGTTTCTACCTTCAGATGCAACAGAAATTTTGCGGATTGGTCAATCCGTTCGCGAGATATGGCAGTTTGGAGGTAAGCAACGCTTGAGAAACTCAAAATTTTCGCAGTTCTGATGCTCGAAACGAATAACTAGAACGGCCTAGGGGAAAAGTACGCATACCGCGGTAATCGGGCGAGTTTCTACTTTCAGATGCAACAGAAATTTTGCGGATTGGTCAATCCGTTCGCGAGATATGGCAGTTTGGAGGTAAGCAACGCTTGAGAAACTCAAAATTTTCGCAGTTCTGTTGCTCGAAACGAATAACTAGAACGGCCTAGGCGAAAAGTACGCACACAGTTGTAATCGGGCGAGTTTCTACTTTCAGATGCAACAGAAATTTTGCGGATTGGTCAATCCGTTCGCGAGATATGGCAGTTTGGAAGTAAGAAACGCTTGAGAAACTCAAAATTTCCGCAGTTCTGATGCTCGTAACGAATAACTAGAACGGCCTAGGGGAAAAGTACGCATACCGTTGTGATCGGGCGAGTTTCTACTTTCAGATGCAACAGAAATTTTGCGGATTGGTCAATCCGTTCGCGAGATATGGCAGTTTGGAGGTAAGCAACGCTTGAGAAACTCAAAATTTTCGCAGTTCTGTTGCTCGAAACGAATAACTAGAACGGCCTAGGGGAAAAGTACGCACACAGTTGTAATCGGGCGAGTTTCTACTTTCAGATGCGACAGACATTTTGCGGATTGGTCAATCCATTCGCGAGATATGGCAGTTTGGAAGTAAGAAACGCTTGAGAAACTCAAAACTTTCGCAGTTCTGATGCTCGAAACGAATTACTAGGGCGGCCTAGGGGAAAAGTACGCATACCGTGGTAATCGGGCGAGTTTCTACTTTCAGATGCAACAGAAATTTTGCGGAATGGTCAATCCGTTCGCGAGATATGGCAGTTTGGAGGTAAGCAACGCTTGAGAAACTCAAAATTTTCGCAGTTCTGTTGCTCGAAACGAATAACTAGAACGGCCTAGGCGAAAAGTACGCACACAGTTGTAATCGGGCGAGTTTCTACTTTCAGATGCAACAGAAATTTTGCGGATTGGTCATTCCGTTCGCGAGATATGGCAGTTTGGAGGTAAGAAACGCTTGAGAAACTCAAAATTTTCGCAGTTCTGATGCTCGACAAGCATAACTAGAACGGCATAGGGGAAAAGTACGCATACAGTTGTAATCGGGCGAGTTTCCACTTTCAGATGCAACAGAAATTTTTCGGATTGGTCAATTCGTTCGCGAGATATGGCAGTTTGGAGGTAAGAAACGCTTGAGAAACTCAAAATTTTCGCAGTTCTGTTGCTCGAAACGAATAACTAGAACGGCCTAGGGGAAAAGTACGCATACAGTTGTAATCGGGCGAGTTTCTACTTTCACATGCAACAGAAATTTTGCGGATTGGTCAATCCGTTCGCGAGATATGGCAGTTTGGAGGTAAGAAACGCTTGATGAACTCAAAATTATCGCAGTTCTGATGCTCGACAGGCACAACTAGAACGGCCTAGGGGAAAAGTACGTATACCGTTGTAATCGGGCGAGTTTCTACTTTCAGATGCAACAGAAATTTTGCGGATTGGTCAATTCGTTCGCGAGATATGGCAGTTTGGAGGTAAGAAACGCTTGAGAAACTAAGAATTTTCGCAGTTCTGATGCTCGAAACGAATAACTAGAACGGCCTAGGGGAAAAGTACGCATACCGTTGTAATCGGGCGAGATTCTACCTTCAGATGCAACAGAAATTTTGCGGATTGGTCAATCCGTTCGCGAGATATGGCAGTTTGGAAGTAAGAAACGCTTGAGAAACTCAAAATTTTCGCAGTTCTGATGCTCGAAACGAATAACTAGAACGGCCTAGGGGAAAAGTACGCATACCGTTGTAATCGGGCGAGATTCTACCTTCAGATGCAACAGAAATTTTGCGGATTGGTCAATCCGTTCGCGAGATATGGCAGTTTGGAAGTAAGAAACGCTTGAAAAACTCAAAATTTTCGCAGTTCTGATGCACGAAACGAATAACTAGAACGGCCTAGGGGAAAAGTACGCATACCGTTGTAATCGGGCGAGATTCTACTTTCAGATGCAACAGAAATTTTGCGGATTGGTCAATCCGTTCGCGAGATATGGCAGTTTGGAAGTAAGAAACGCTTGAGAAACTCAAAATTTTCGCAGTTCTGTTGCTCGAAACGAATAACTAGAACGGCCTAGGGGAAAAGTACGCACACAGTTGTAATCGGGCGAGTTTCTACTTTCAGATGCAACAGAAATTTTGCGGATTGGTCAATCCGTTCGCGAGATATGGCAGTTTGGAGGTAAGAAACGCTTGAGAAACTCAAAATTTTCGCAGTTCTGATGCTCGAAACGAATTACTAGGGCGGCCTAGGGGAAAAGTACGCATACCGTTGTAATCGGGCGAGTTTCTACTTTCAGATGCAACAGAAATTTTGCGGATTGGTCAATTCGTTCGCGAGATGTGGCAGTTTGTAGGTAAGAAACGCTTGAGAAACTCAAAATTTTCGCAGTTCTGATGCTCGAAACGAATAACTAGAACGGCCTAGGGGAAAAGTACGCATACCGTTGTAATCGGGCGAGTTTCTACTTTCAGATGCAACAGAAATTTTGCGGATTGGTCAATCCGTTCGCGAGATATGGCAGTTTGGAGGTAAAAACGCTTGAGAAACTCAAAATTTTCGCAGTTCTGATGCTCGAAACGAATAACTAGAACGGCCTAGGGGAAAAGTACGCATAGTGTTGTAATCGGGCGAGTTTCTACTTTCAGATGCAACAGAAATTTTGCGGATTGGTCAATCCGTTCGCGAGATGTGGCAGTTTGTAGGTAAGAAACGCTTGAGAAACTCAAAATTTTCGCAGTTCTGATGCTCGAAACGAATAACTAGAACGGCCTAGGGGAAAAGTACGCATACCGTTGTAATCGGGCGAGTTTCTACCTTCAGATGCAACAGAAATTTTGCGGATTGGTCAATCCGTTCGCGAGATATGGCAGTTTGGAAGTAAGAAACGCTTGAGATACTCAAAATTTTCGCAGTTCTGATGCTCGAAACGAATAACTCGAACGGCCTAGGGGAAAAGTACGCATACCGTTGTAATCGGGCGAGTTTCTACCTTCAGATGCAACAGAAATTTTGCGGATTGGTCAATCCGTTCGCGAGATATGGCAGTTTGGAGGTAAGCAACGCTTGAGAAACTCAAAATTTTCGCAGTTCTGATGCTCGAAACGAATAACTAGAACGGCCTAGGGGAAAAGTACGCATACCGTGGTAATCGGGCGAGTTTCTACTTTCAGATGCAACAGAAATTTTGCGGATTGGTCAATCCGTTCGCGAGATATGGCAGTTTGGAGGTAAGCAACGCTTGAGAAACTCAAAATTTTCGCAGTTCTGTTGCTCGAAACGAATAACTAGAACGGCCTAGGCGAAAAGTACGCACACAGTTGTAATCGGGCGAGTTTCTACTTTCAGATGCAACAGAAATTTTGCGGATTGGTCAATCCGTTCGCGAGATATGGCAGTTTGGAAGTAAGAAACGCTTGAGAAACTCAAAATTTCCGCAGTTCTGATGCTCGTAACGAATAACTAGAACGGCCTAGGGGAAAAGTACGCATACCGTTGTGATCGGGCGAGTTTCTACTTTCAGATGCGACAGACATTTTGCGGATTGGTCAATCCATTCGCGAGATATGGCAGTTTGGAAGTAAGAAACGCTTGAGAAACTCAAAACTTTCGCAGTTCTGATGCTCGAAACGAATTACTAGGGCGGCCTAGGGGAAAAGTACGCATACCGTGGTAATCGGGCGAGTTTCTACTTTCAGATGCAACAGAAATTTTGCGGAATGGTCAATCCGTTCGCGAGATATGGCAGTTTGGAGGTAAGCAACGCTTGAGAAACTCAAAATTTTCGCAGTTCTGTTGCTCGAAACGAATAACTAGAACGGCCTAGGCGAAAAGTACGCACACAGTTGTAATCGGGCGAGTTTCTACTTTCAGATGCAACAGAAATTTTGCGGATTGGTCATTCCGTTCGCGAGATATGGCAGTTTGGAGGTAAGAAACGCTTGAGAAACTCAAAATTTTCGCAGTTCTGATGCTCGACAAGCATAACTAGAACGGCATAGGGGAAAAGTACGCATACAGTTGTAATCGGGCGAGTTTCCACTTTCAGATGCAACAGAAATTTTTCGGATTGGTCAATTCGTTCGCGAGATATGGCAGTTTGGAGGTAAGAAACGCTTGAGAAACTCAAAATTTTCGCAGTTCTGATGCTCGAAACGAATAACTAGAACGGCCTGGGGGAAAAGTACGCATACCGTTGTAATCGGGCGAGTTTCTACATTCAGATGCAACAGAAATTTTGCGGATTGGTCAATCCGTTCGCGAGATATGGCAGTTTGGAAGTAAGAAACGCTTGAGATACTCAAAATTTTCGCAGTTCTGATGCTCGAAACCAATAACTAGAACGGCCTAGGGGAAAAGTACCCATACCGTTGTAATCGGGCGAGTTTCTACCTTCAGATGCAACAGAAATTTTGCGGATTGGTCAATCCGTTCGCGAGATATGGCAGTTTGGAAGTAAGAAACGCTTGAGAAACTCAAAATTTTCGCAGTTCTGATGCTCGAAACGAATAACTAGAACGGCCTAGGGGAAAAGTACGCATACCGTTGTGATCGGGCGAGTTTCTACTTTCAGATGCAACAGAAATTTTGCGGATTGGTCAATCCGTTCGCGAGATATGGCAGTTTGGAGGTAAGCAACGCTTGAGAAACTCAAAATTTTCGCAGTTCTGTTGCTCGAAACGAATAACTAGAACGGCCTAGGGGAAAAGTACGCACACAGTTGTAATCGGGCGAGTTTCTACTTTCAGATGCAACAGAAATTTTGCGGATTGGTCAATCCGTTCGCGAGATATGGCAGTTTGGAGGTAAGAAACGCTTGAGAAACTCAAAATTTTCGCAGTTCTGATGCTCGACAAGCATAACTAGAACGGCCTAGAGGAAAAGTACGCATACAGTTGTAATCGGGCGAGTTTCCACTTTCAGATGCAACAGAAATTTTGCGGATTGGTCAATCCGTTCGCGAGATATGGCAGTTTGGAAGTAAGAAACGCTTGAGAAACTCAAAATTTTCGCAGTTCTGATGCTCGAAACGAATAACTAGAACGGCCTAGGGGAAAAGTACGCATACCGTTGTGATCGGGCGAGTTTCTACTTTCAGATGCAACAGAAATTTTGCGGATTGGTCAATCCGTTCGCGAGATATGGCAGTTTGGAGGTAAGCAACGCTTGAGAAACTCAAAATTTTCGCAGTTCTGTTGCTCGAAACGAATAACTAGAACGGCCTAGGGGAAAAGTACGCACACAGTTGTAATCGGGCGAGTTTCTACTTTCAGATGCAACAGAAATTTTGCGGATTGGTCAATCCGTTCGCGAGATATGGCAGTTTGGAGGTAAGAAACGCTTGAGAAACTCAAAATTTTCGCAGTTCTGATGCTCGACAAGCATAACTAGAACGGCCTAGAGGAAAAGTACGCGTACAGTTGTAATCGGGCGAGTTTCCACTTTCAGATGCAACAGAAATTTTGCGGATTGGTCAATCCGTTCGCGAGATATGGCAGTTTGGAAGTAAGAAACGCTTGAGAAACTCAAAATTTTCGCAGTTCTGATGCTCGAAACGAATAACTAGAACGGCCTAGGGGAAAAGTACGCATACCGTTGTGATCGGGCGAGTTTCTACTTTCAGATGCAACAGAAATTTTGCGGATTGGTCAATCCGTTCGCGAGATATGGCAGTTTGGAGGTAAGCAACGCTTGAGAAACTCAAAATTTTCGCAGTTCTGTTGCTCGAAACGAATAACTAGAACGGCCGAGGGGAAAAGTACGCACACAGTTGTAATCGGGCGAGTTTCTACTTTCAGATGCAACAGAAATTTTGCGGATTGGTCAATCCGTTCGCGAGATATGGCAGTTTGGAGGTAAGAAACGCTTGAGAAGCTCAAAATTTTCGCAGTTCTGATGCTCGACAAGCATAACTAGAACGGCCTAGAGGAAAAGTACGCATACAGTTGTAATCGGGCGGGTTTCCACTTTCAGATGCAACAGAAATTTTGCGGATTGGTCAATCCGTTCGCGAGATATGGCAGTTTGGAAGTAAGAAATGCTTGAGAAACTGAAAATTTTCGCAGTTCTGATGCTCGAAACGAATAACTAGAACGGCCTAGGGGAAAAGTACGCACACAGTTGTAATCGGGCGAGTTTCTACATTCAGATGCAACAGAAATTTTGCGGATTGGTCAATCCGTTCGCGAGATATGGCAGTTTGGAAGTAAGAAACGCTTGAGATACACAAAATTTTCGCAGTTCTGATGCTCGAAACCAATAACTAGAACGGCCTAGGGGAAAAGTACGCATACCGTTGTAATCGGGCGAGTTTCTACCTTCAGATGCAACAGAAATTTTGCGGATTGGTCAATCCGTTCGCGAGATATGGCAGTTTGGAAGTAAGAAACGCTTGAGAAACTCAAAATTTTCGCAGTTCTGATGCTCGAAACGAATAACTAGAACGGCCTAGGGGAAAAGTACGCATACCGCTGTGATCGGGCGAGTTTCTACTTTCAGATGCAACAGAAATTTTGCGGATTGGTCAATCCGTTCGCGAGATATGGCAGTTTGGAGGTAAGCAACGCTTGAGAAACTCAAAATTTTCGCAGTTCTGTTGCTCGAAACGAATAACTAGAACGGCCTAGGGGAAAAGTACGCACACAGTTGTAATCGGGCGAGTTTCTACTTTCAGATGCAACAGAAATTTTGCGGATTGGTCAATCCGTTCGCGAGATATGGCAGTTTGGAGGTAAGAAACGCTTGAGAAACTCAAAATTTTCGCAGTTCTGGTGCTCGACAAGCATAACTAGAACGGCCTAGAGGAAAAGTACGCATACAGTTGTAATCGGGCGAGTTTCCACTTTCAGATGCAACAGAAATTTTGCGGATTGGTCAATCCGTTCGCGAGATATGGCAGTTTGGAAGTAAGAAACGCTTGAGAAACTCAAAATTTTCGCAGTTCTGATGCTGGAAACGAATTACTAGGGCGGCCTAGGGGAAAAGTACGCATACCGTTGTAATCGGGCGAGTTTCTACTTTCAGTTGCAACAGAAATTTTGCGGATTGGTCAATTCGTTCGCGAGATATGGCAGTTTGGAGGTAAGAAACGCTTGAGAAACTCAAAATTTTCGCAGTTCTGATGCTCGAAACGAATAACTAGAACGGCCTAGGGGAAAAGTACGCATACCGTTGTAATCGGGCGAGTTTCTACATTCAGATGCAACAGAAATTTTGCGGATTGGTCAATCCGTTCGCGAGATATGGCAGTTTGGAAGTAAGAAACGCTTGAGAAACTCAAAATTTTCGCAGTTCTGATGCTCGAAACGAATAACTAGAACGGCCTAGGGGAAAAGTACGCATACCGTTGTAATCGGGCGAGTTTCTACTTTCAGATGCAACAGAAATTTTGCGGATTGGTCAATCCGTTCGCGAGATATGGCAGTTTGGAGGTAAGCAACGCTTGAGAAACTCAAAATTTTCGCAGTTCTGGTGCTCGACAAGCATAACTAGAACGGCCTAGAGGAAAAGTACGCATACAGTTGTAATCGGGCGAGTTTCCACTTTCAGATGCAACAGAAATTTTGCGGATTGGTCAATCCGTTCGCGAGATATGGCAGTTTGGAAGTAAGAAACGCTTGAGAAACTCAAAATTTTCGCAGTTCTGATGCTGGAAACGAATTACTAGGGCGGCCTAGGGGAAAAGTACGCATACCGTTGTAATCGGGCGATTTTCTACTTTCAGATGCAACAGAAATTTTGCGGATTGGTCAATTCGTTCGCGAGATATGGCAGTTTGGAGGTAAGAAACGCTTGAGAAACTCAAAATTTTCGCAGTTCTGATGCTCGAAACGAATAACTAGAACGGCCTAGGGGAAAAGTACGCACACAGTTGTAATCGGGCGAGTTTCTACTTTCAGATGCAACAGAAATTTTGCGGATTGGTCAATCCGTTCGCGAGATATGGCAGTTTGGAGGTAAGAAACGCTTGAGGAACTCAAAATTTTCGCAGTTCTGGTGCTCGACAAGCATAACTAGAACGGCCTAGAGGAAAAGTACGCATACAGTTGTAATCGGGCGAGTTTCTACTTTCAGATGCAACAGAAATTTTGCGGATTGGTCAATCCGTTCGCGAGATATGGCAGTTTGGAGGTAAGAAACGCTTGAGAAACTCAAAATTTTCGCAGTTCTGATGCTCGACAAGCATAACTAGAACGGCCTAGAGGAAAAGTACGCATACAGTTGTAATCGGGCGAGTTTCCACTTTCAGATGCAACAGAAATTTTGCGGATTGGTCAATCCGTTCGCGAGATATGGCAGTTTGGAAGTAAGAAACGCTTGAGAAACTCAACATTTTCGCAGTTCTGATGCTCGAAACGAATAACTAGAACGGGCTAGGGGAAAAGTACGCATACCGTTGTAATCGGGCGAGTTTCTACTTTCAGATGCAACAGAAATTTTGGGGATTGGTCAATCCGTTCGCGAGATATGGCAGTTTGGAGGTAAGCAACGCTTGAGAAACTCAAAATTTTCGCAGTTCTGTTGCTCGAAACGAATAACTAGAACGGCCTAGGGGAAAAGTACGCACACAGTTGTAATCGGGCGAGTTTCTACTTTCAGATGCAACAGAAATTTTGCGGATTGGTCAATCCGTTCGCGAGATATGGCAGTTTGGAGGTAAGAAACGCTTGAGAAACTCAAAATTTTCGCAGTTCTGATGCTCGACAAGCATAACTAGAACGGCATAGGGGAAAAGTACGCATACAGTTGTAATCGGGCGAGTTTCCACTTTCAGATGCAACAGAAATTTTTCGGATTGGTCAATTCGTTCGCGAGATATGGCAGTTTGGAGGTAAGAAACGCTTGAGAAACTCAAAATTTTCGCAGTTCTGATGCTCGAAACGAATAACTAGAACGGCCTGGGGGAAAAGTACGCATACCGTTGTAATCGGGCGAGTTTCTACATTCAGATGCAACAGAAATTTTGCGGATTGGTCAATCCGTTCGCGAGATATGGCAGTTTGGAAGTAAGAAACGCTTGAGATACTCAAAATTTTCGCAGTTCTGATGCTCGAAACGAATAACTAGAACGGCCTAGGGGAAAAGTACGCACACAGTTGTAATCGGGCGAGTTTCTACATTCAGATGCAACAGAAATTTTGCGGATTGGTCAATCCGTTCGCGAGATATGGCAGTTTGGAAGTAAGAAACGCTTGAGATACACAAAATTTTCGCAGTTCTGATGCTCGAAACCAATAACTAGAACGGCCTAGGGGAAAAGTACGCATACCGTTGTAATCGGGCGAGTTTCTACCTTCAGATGCAACAGAAATTTTGCGGATTGGTCAATCCGTTCGCGAGATATGGCAGTTTGGAAGTAAGAAACGCTTGAGAAACTCAAAATTTTCGCAGTTCTGATGCTCGAAACGAATAACTAGAACGGCCTAGGGGAAAAGTACGCACACAGTTGTAATCGGGCGAGTTTCTACTTTCAGATGCAACAGAAATTTTGCGGATTGGTCAATCCGTTCGCGAGATATGGCAGTTTGGAGGTAAGAAACGCTTGAGAAACACAAAATTTTCGCAGTTCTGGTGCTCGACAAGCATAACTAGAACGGCCTAGAGGAAAAGTACGCATACAGTTGTAATCGGGCGAGTTTCCACTTTCAGATGCAACAGAAATTTTGCGGATTGGTCAATCCGTTCGCGAGATATGGCAGTTTGGAAGTAAGAAACGCTTGAGAAACTCAAAATTTTCGCAGTTCTGATGCTGGAAACGAATTACTAGGGCGGCCTAGGGGAAAAGTACGCATACCGTTGTAATCGGGCGAGTTTCTACTTTCAGATGCAACAGAAATTTTGCGGATTGGTCAATTCGTTCGCGAGATATGGCAGTTTGGAGGTAAGAAACGCTTGAGAAACTCAAAATTTCGCAGTTCTGATGCTCGAAACGAATAACTAGAACGGCCTAGGGGAAAAGTACGCATACCGTTGTAATCGGGCGAGTTTCTACATTCAGATGCAACAGAAATTTTGCGGATTGGTCAATCCGTTCGCGAGATATGGCAGTTTGGAAGTAAGAAACGCTTGAGAAACTCAAAATTTTCGCAGTTCTGATGCTCGAAACGAATAACTAGAACGGCCTAGGGGAAAAGTACGCATACCGTTGTAATCGGGCGAGTTTCTACTTTCAGATGCAACAGAAATTTTGCGGATTGGTCAATCCGTTCGCGAGATATGGCAGTTTGGAGGTTAGCAACGCTTGAGAAACTCAAAATTTCGCAGTTCTGGTGCTCGACAAGCATAACTAGAACGGCCTAGAGGAAAAGTACGCATACAGTTGTAATCGGGCGAGTTTCCACTTTCAGATGCAACAGAAATTTTGCGATTGGTCAATCCGTTCGCGAGATATGGCAGTTTGGAAGTAAGAAACGCTTGAGAAACTCAAAATTTTCGCAGCAGTTCTGATGCTGGAAACGAATTACTAGGGCGGCCTAGGGGAAAAGTACGCATACCGTTGTAATCGGGCGATTTTCTACTTTCAGATGCAACAGAAATTTTGCGGATTGGTCAATTCGTTCGCGAGATATGGCAGTTTGGAGGTAAGAAACGCTTGAGAAACTCAAAATTTTCGCAGTTCTGATGCTCGAAACGAATAACTAGAACGGCCTAGGGGAAAAGTACGCACACAGTTGTAATCGGGCGAGTTTCTACTTTCAGATGCAACAGAAATTTTGCGGATTGGTCAATCCGTTCGCGAGATATGGCAGTTTGGAGGTAAGAAACGCTTGAGAAACTCAAAATTTTCGCAGTTCTGGTGCTCGACAAGCATAACTAGAACGGCCTAGAGGAAAAGTACGCATACAGTTGTAATCGGGCGAGTTTCTACTTTCAGATGCAACAGAAATTTTGCGGATTGGTCAATCCGTTCGCGAGATATGGCAGTTTGGAGGTAAGAAACGCTTGAGAAACTCAAAATTTTCGCAGTTCTGATGCTCGACAAGCATAACTAGAACGGCCTAGAGGAAAAGTACGCATACAGTTGTAATCGGGCGAGTTTCCACTTTCAGATGCAACAGAAATTTTGCGGATTGGTCAATCCGTTCGCGAGATATGGCAGTTTGGAAGTAAGAAACGCTTGAGAAACTCAACATTTTCGCAGTTCTGATGCTCGAAACGAATTACTAGGGCGGCCTAGGGGAAAAGTACGCATACCGTTGTAATCGGGCGAGTTTCTACATTCAGATGCAACAGAAATTTTGCGGATTGGTCAATCCGTTCGCGAGATATGGCAGTTTGGAAGTAAGAAATGCTTGAGATACTCAAAATTTTCGCAGTTCTGATGCTCGAAACGAATAACTAGAACGGCCTAGGGGAAAAGTACGCATACCGTTGTAATCGGGCGAGTTTCTACCTTCAGATGCAACAGAAATTTTGCGGATTGGTCAATCCGTTCGCGAGATATGGCAGTTTGGAGGTAAGAAACGCTTGAGAAACTCAAAATTTTCGCAGTTCTGATGCTCGACAAGCATAACTAGAACGGCATAGGGGAAAAGTACGCATACAGTTGTAATCGGGCGAGTTTCCACTTTCAGATGCAACAGAAATTTTTCGGATTGGTCAATTCGTTCGCGAGATATGGCAGTTTGGAGGTAAGAAACGCTTGAGAAACTCAAAATTTTCGCAGTTCTGATGCTCGAAACGAATAACTAGAACGGCCTGGGGGAAAAGTACGCATACCGTTGTAATCGGGCGAGTTTCTACATTCAGATGCAACAGAAATTTTGCGGATTGGTCAATCGGTTCGCGAGATATGGCAGTTTGGAAGTAAGAAACGCTTGAGATACTCAAAATTTTCGCAGTTCTGATGCTCGAAACCAATAACTAGAACGGCCTAGGGGAAAAGTACGCATACCGTTGTAATCGGGCGAGTTTCTACCTTCAGATGCAACAGAAATTTTGCGGATTGGTCAATCCGTTCGCGAGATATGGCAGTTTGGAAGTAAGAAACGCTTGAGAAACTCAAAATTTTCGCAGTTCTGATGCTCGAAACGAATAACTAGAACGGCCTAGGGGAAAAGTACGCACACAGTTGTAATCGGGCGAGTTTCTACATTCAGATGCAACAGAAATTTTGCGGATTGGTCAATCCGTTCGCGAGATATGGCAGTTTGGAAGTAAGAAACGCTTGAGAAACTCAAAATTTTCGCAGTTCTGATGCTCGAAACCAATAACTAGGACGGCCTAGGGGAAAAGTACGCATACCGTTGTAATCGGGCGAGTTTCTACCTTCAGATGCAACAGAAATTTTGCGGATTGGTCAATCCGTTCGCGAGATATGGCAGTTTGGAGGTAAGAAACGCTTGAGAAACTCAAAACTTTCGCAGTTCTGATGCTCGAAACGAATAACTAGAACGGCCTAGGGGAAAAGTACGCATACCGTTGTAATCGGGCGAGTTTCTACATTCAGATGCAACAGAAATTTTGCGGATTGGTCAATCCGTTCGCGAGATATGGCAGTTTGGAAGTAAGAAACGCTTGAGATACTCAAAATTTTCGCAGTTCTGATGCTCGAAACGAATAACTAGAACGGCCTAGGGGAAAAGTACGCATACCGTTGTAATCGGGCGAGTTTCTACCTTCAGATGCAACAGAAATTTTGCGGATTGGTCAATCCGTTCGCGAGATATGGCAGTTTGGAAGTAAGAAACGCTTGAGAAACTCAAAATTTTCGCAGTTCTGATGCTCGAAACGAATAACTAGAACGGCCTAGGGGAAAAGTACGCATACCGTTGTAATCGGGCGAGTTTCTACTTTCAGATGCAACAGAAATTTTGCGGATTGGTCAATCCGTTCGCGAGATATGGCAGTTTGGAGGTAAGCAACGCTTGAGAAACTCAAAATTTTCGCAGTTCTGTTGCTCGAAACGAATAACTAGAACGGCCTAGGGGAAAAGTACGCACACAGTTGTAATCGGGCGAGTTTCTACTTTCAGATGCAACAGAAATTTTGCGGATTGGTCAATCCGTTCGCGAGATATGGCCGTTTGGAGGTAAGAAACGCTTGAGAAACTCAAAATTTTCGCAGTTCTGATGCTCGACAAGCATAACTAGAACGGCCTAGGTGAAAAGTACGCATACAGTTGTAATCGGGCGAGTTTCTACTTTCAGATGCAACAGAAATTTTGCGGATTGGTCAATCCGTTCGCGAGATATGGCAGTTTGGAGGTAAGAAACGCTTGAGAAACTCAAAATTTTCGCAGTTCTGGTGCTCGACAAGCATAACTAGGACGGCCTAGAGGAAAAGTACGCATACAGTTGTAATCGGGCGAGTTTCCACTTTCAGATGCAACAGAAATTTTGCGGATTGGTCAATCCGTTCGCGAGATATGGCAGTTTGGAAGTAAGAAACGCTTGAGAAACTCAAAATTTTCGCAGTTCTGATGCTGGAAACGAATTACTAGGGCGGCCTAGGGGAAAAGTACGCATACCGTTGTAATCGGGCGAGTTTCTACTTTCAGATGCAACAGAAATTTTGCGGATTGGTCAATTCGTTCGCGAGATATGGCAGTTTGGAGGTAAGAAACGCTTGAGAAACTCAAAATTTTCGCAGTTCTGATGCTCGAAACGAATAACTAGAACGGCCTAGGGGAAAAGTACGCATACCGTTGTAATCGGGCGAGTTTCTACATTCAGATGCAACAGAAATTTTGCGGATTGGTCAATCCGTTCGCGAGATATGGCAGTTTGGAAGTAAGAAACGCTTGAGATACTCAAAATTTTCGCAGTTCTGATGCTCGAAACGAATAACTAGAACGGCCTAGGGGAAAAGTACGCATACCGTTGTAATCGGGCGAGTTTCTACTTTCAGATGCAACAGAAATTTTGCGGATTGGTCAATCCGTTCGAGAGATATGGCAGTTTGGAGGTAAGCAACGCTTGAGAAACTCAAAATTTTCGAAGTTCTGTTGCTCGAAACGAATAACTAGAACGGCCTAGGGGAAAAGTACGCATACGGTTGTAATCGGGCGAGTTTCTACTTTCAGATGCAAAGGAAATTTTGCGGATTGGTCAATCCGTTCGCGAGATATGGCAGTTTGGATGTAAGAAACGCTTGATGAACTCAAAATTTTCGCAGTTCTGATGCTCGACAGGCACAACTAGAACGGCCTAGGGGAAAAGTACGCATACCGTTGTAATCGGGCGGGTTTCTACGTTCAGATGCAACAGAAATTTTGCGGATTGGTCAATTCGTTCGCGAGATATGGCAGTTTGGAGGTAAGAAACGCTTGAGAAACTCAAAATTTTCGCAGTTCTGATGCTCGAAACGAATAACTATAACGGACTAGGGGAAAAGTACGCATACAGTTGTAATCGGGCGGGTTTCTACTCTCAGATGCAACAGAAATTTTGCGGATTGGTCAATCCGTTCGCGAGATATGGCAGTTTGGAGGTAAGAAACGCTTGAGAAACTCAAAATTTTCGCAGTTCTGATGCTCGAAACGAACAACTAGAACGGCCTAGGGGAAAGGTACGCATAGTGTTGTAATCGGGCGAGTTTCTACTTTCAGATGCAACAGAAATTTTGCGGATTGGTCAATCCGTTCGCGAGATATGGCAGTTTGGAGGTAAGAAACGCTTGAGAAACTCAAAATTTTCACAGTTCTGATGCTCGAAACGAATAACCAGAACGGCCTAGGGGAAAAGTACGCATACCGTTGTAATCGGGCGAGTTTCTACTTTCAGATGCAACAGAAATTTTGCGGATTGGTCAATCCGTTCGCGAGATATGGCAGTTTGGAGGTAAGAAACGCTTGAGAAACTCAAAATTTTCGCAGTTCCGATGCTCGAAACGAATAACTAGAACGGTCTAGGGGAAAAGTATGCATACAGTTGTAATCGGGCGAGTTTCTACCTTCAGATGCAACAGAAATTTTGCGGATTGGTCAATCCGTTCGCGAGATATGGCAGTTTGGAGGTAAGAAACGCTTGGGAAACTCAAAATTTTCGAAGTTCTGATGCTCGAAACGAATAACTAGAACGGACTGGGGGAAAAGTACGCATACAGTTGTAATCGGGCGAGTTTCTACTTTCAGATGCAACAGAAATTTTGCGGATTGGTCAATCCGTTCGCGAGATATGGCAGTTTGGAGGTAAGAAACGCTTGAGAAACTCAAAATTTTCGCAGTTCTGATGCTCGACAGGCACAACTAGGACGGCCTAGGGGAAAAGTACGCATAGTGTTGTAATCGGGCGAGTTTCTACTTTCAGATGCAACAGAAATTTTGCGGATTGGTCAATCCGTTCGCGAGATATGGCAGTTTGGAGGTAAGAAACGCTTGAGAAACTCAAAATTTTCGCAGTTCTGATGCTCGACAAGCATAACTAGAACGGCCTAGGGGAAAAGTACGCATACAGTTGTAATCGGGCGATTTTCCACTTTCAGATGCAACAGAAATTTTGCGGATTGGTCAATCCGTTCGCGAGATATGGCAGTTTGGAAGTAAGAAACGCTTGAGAAACTCAAAATTTTCGCAGTTCCGATGCTCGAAACGAATTACTAGGGCGGCCTAGGGGAAAAGTACGCATACCGTTGTAATCGGGCGAGTTTCTGCTTTCAGATGCATCAGAAATTTTGCGGATTGGTCAATCCGTTCGCGAGATGTGCCAGTTTGTAGGTAAGAAACGCTTGAGAAACTCAAAATTTTCGCAGTTCTGATGCTCGAAACGAATAACTAGAACGGCCTAGGGGAAAAGTACGCATACCGTTGTAATCGGGCGAGTTTCTACCTTCAGATGCAACAGAAATTTTGCGGATTGGTCAATCCGTTCGCGAGATATGGCAGTTTGGAAGTAAGAAACGCTTGAGATACTCAAAATTTTCGCAGTTCTGATGCTCGAAACGAATAACTAGAACGGCCTAGGGGAAAAGTACGCATACCGTTGTAATCGGGCGAGTTTCTACTTTCAGATGCAACAGAAATTTTGCGGATTGGTCAATCCGTTCGCGAGATATGGCAGTTTGGAGGTAAGAAACGCTTGATGAACTCAGAATTTTCGCAGTTCTGATGCTCTACAGGCACAACTAGAACGGCCTAGGGGAAAAGTACGCATACCGTTGTAATCGGGCTAGTTTCTACTTTCAGATGCAACAGAAATTTTGCGGATTGGTCAATTCGTTCGCG
This sequence comes from Ptiloglossa arizonensis, assembly GCF_051014685.1. NCBI lineage: Eukaryota > Metazoa > Arthropoda > Insecta > Hymenoptera > Colletidae > Ptiloglossa > Ptiloglossa arizonensis. Next base: position 399,685 of record NW_027478703.1, on the reverse strand, counting down.
AGATATGGCAGTTTGGAGGTAAGAAACGCTTGAGAAACTAAAAATTTTCGCAGTTCTGCTGCTCGAAACGAATAACTATAACGGACTAGGGGAAAAGTACGCATACAGTTGTAATCGGGCGGGTTTCTACTCTCAGATGCAACAGAAATTTTGCGGATTGGTCAATCCGTTCGCGAGATATGGCAGTTTGGAGGTAAGAAACGCTTGAGAAACTCAAAATTTTCGCAGTTCTGATGCTCGACAAGCATAACTAGAACGGCCTAGGTGAAAAGTACGCATACAGTTGTAATCGGGCGAGTTTCTACTTTCAGATGCAACAGAAATTTTGCGGATTAGTCAATCCGTTCGCGAGATATGGCAGTTTGGAGGTAAGAAACGCTTGAGAAACTCAAAATTTTCGCAGTTCTGGTGCTCGACAAGCATAACTAGAACGGCCTAGAGGAAAAGTACGCATACAGTTGTAATCGGGCGAGTTTCCACTTTCAGATGCAACAGAAATTTTGCGGATTGGTCAATCCGTTCGCGAGATATGGCAGTTTGGAAGTAAGAAACGCTTGAGAAACTCAAAATTTTCGCAGTTCTGATGCTGGAAACGAATTACTAGGGCGGCCTAGGGGAAAAGTACGCATACCGTTGTAATCGGGCGAGTTTCTACTTTCAGATGCAACAGAAATTTTGCGGATTGGTCAATCCGTTCGCGAGATATGGCAGTTTGGAGGTAAGAAACGCTTGAGAAACTCAAAATTTTCGCAGTTCTGATGCTCGACAAGCATAACTAGAACGGCCTAGGTGAAAAGTACGCATACAGTTGTAATCGGGCGAGTTTCCACATTCAGATGCAACAGAAATTTTGCGGATTGGTCAATCCGTTCGCGAGATATGGCAGTTTGGAAGTAAGAAACGCTTGAGAAACTCAAAATTTTCGCAGTTCTGATGCTCGAAACGAATTACTAGGGCGGCCTAGGGGAAAAGTACGCATACCGTTGTAATCGGGCGAGTTTCTGCTTTCAGATGCATCAGCAATTTTGCGGATTGGTCAATCCGTTCGCGAGATGTGGCAGTTTGTAGGTAAGAAACGCTTGAGGAACTCAAAATTTTCGCAGTTCTGATGCTCGAAACGAATAACTAGAACGGCCTAGGGGAAAAGTACGCACACCGTTGTAATCGGGCGAGTTTCTACTTTCAGATGCAACAGAAATTTTGCGGATTGGTCAATCCGTTCGCGAGATATGGCAGTTTGGAGGTAAGAAACGCTTGAGAAACTCAAAATTTTCGCAGTTCTGATGCTCGAAGCGAATAACTAGCACGGCCTAGGGGAAAAGTACGCATACCGTTGTAATCGGGCGAGTTTCTACATTCAGATGCAACAGAAATTTTGCGGATTGGTCAATCCGTTCGCGAGATATGGCAGTTTGGAAGTAAGAAACGCTTGAGATACTCAAAATTTTCGCAGTTCTGATGCTCGAAACCAATAACTAGAACGGCCTAGGGGAAAAGTACGCATACCGTTGTAATCGGGCGAGTTTCTACCTTCAGATGCAACAGAAATTTTGCGGATTGGTCAATCCGTTCGCGAGATATGGCAGTTTGGAAGTAAGAAACGCTTGAGAAACTCAAAATTTTCGCAGTTCTGATGCTCGAAACGAATAACTAGAACGGCCTAGGGGAAAAGTACGCATACCGCTGTGATCGGGCGAGTTTCTACTTTCAGATGCAACAGAAATTTTGCGGATTGGTCAATCCGTTCGCGAGATATGGCAGTTTGGAGGTAAGCAACGCTTGAGAAACTCAAAATTTTCGCAGTTCTGTTGCTCGAAACGAATAACTAGAACGGCCTAGGGGAAAAGTACGCACACGGTTGTAATCGGGCGAGTTTCTACTTTCAGATGCAACAGAAATTTTGCGGATTGGTCAATCCGTTCGCGAGATATCGCAGTTTGGAGGTAAGAAACGCTTGAGAAACTCAAAATTTTCGCAGTTCTGGTGCTCGACAAGCATAACTAGAACGGCCTAGAGGAAAAGTACGCATACAGTTGTAATCGGGCGAGTTTCCACTTTCAGATGCAACAGAAATTTTGCGGATTGGTCAATTCGTTCGCGAGATATGGCAGTTTGGAGGTAAGAAACGCTTGAGAAACTCAAAATTTTCGCAGTTCTGATGCTCGAAACGAATAACTAGAACGGCCTAGGGGAAAAGTACGCATACCGTTGTAATCGGGCGAGTTTCTACATTCAGATGCAACAGAAATTTTGCGGATTGGTCAATCCGTTCGCGAGATATGGCAGTTTGGAAGTAAGAAACGCTTGAGATACTCAAAATTTTCGCAGTTCTGATGCTCGAAACGAATAACTAGAACGGCCTAGGGGAAAAGTACGCATACCGTTGTAATCGGGCGAGTTTCTACCTTCAGATGCAACAGAAATTTTGCGGATTGGTCAATCCGTTCGCGAGATATGGCAGTTTGGAAGTAAGAAACGCTTGAGAAACTCAAAATTTTCGCAGTTCTGATGCTCGAAACGAATAACTAGAACGGCCTAGGGGAAAAGTACGCATACCGTTGTAATCGGGCGAGTTTCTACTTTCAGATGCAACAGAAATTTTGCGGATTGGTCAATCCGTTCGCGAGATATGGCAGTTTGGAGGTAAGCAACGCTTGAGAAACTCTAAATTTTCGCAGTTCTGTTGCTCGAAACGAATAACTAGAACGGCCTAGGGGAAAAGTACGCACACAGTTGTAATCGGGCGAGTTTCTACTTTCAGATGCAACAGAAATTTTGCGGATTGGTCAATCCGTTCGCGAGATATGGCAGTTTGGAAGTAAGAAACGCTTGAGAAACTCAAAATTTTCGCAGTTCTGATGCTCGAAACGAATTACTAGGGCGGCCTAGGGGAAAAGTACGCATACCGTTGTAATCGGGCGAGTTTCTGCTTTCAGATGCATCAGCAATTTTGCGGATTGGTCAATCCGTTCGCGAGATGTGGCAGTTTGTAGGTAAGAAACGCTTGAGGAACTCAAAATTTTCGCAGTTCTGATGCTCGAAACGAATAACTAGAACGGCCTAGGGGAAAAGTACGCACACCGTTGTAATCGGGCGAGTTTCTACTTTCAGATGCAACAGAAATTTTGCGGATTGGTCAATCCGTTCGCGAGATATGGCAGTTTGGAGGTAAGAAACGCTTGAGAAACTCAAAATTTTCGCAGTTCTGATGCTCGAAGCGAATAACTAGCACGGCCTAGGGGAAAAGTACGCATACCGTTGTAATCGGGCGAGTTTCTACATTCAGATGCAACAGAAATTTTGCGGATTGGTCAATCCGTTCGCGAGATATGGCAGTTTGGAAGTAAGAAACGCTTGAGATACTCAAAATTTTCGCAGTTCTGATGCTCGAAACCAATAACTAGAACGGCCTAGGGGAAAAGTACGCATACCGTTGTAATCGGGCGAGTTTCTACCTTCAGATGCAACAGAAATTTTGCGGATTGGTCAATCCGTTCGCGAGATATGGCAGTTTGGAAGTAAGAAACGCTTGAGAAACTCAAAATTTTCGCAGTTCTGATGCTCGAAACGAATAACTAGAACGGCCTAGGGGAAAAGTACGCATACCGCTGTGATCGGGCGAGTTTCTACTTTCAGATGCAACAGAAATTTTGCGGATTGGTCAATCCGTTCGCGAGATATGGCAGTTTGGAGGTAAGCAAACGCTTGAGAAACTCAAAATTTTCGCAGTTCTGTTGCTCGAAACGAATAACTAGAACGGGCCTAGGGGAAAAGTACGCACACGGTTGTAATCGGGCGAGTTTCTACTTTCAGATGCAACAGAAATTTTGCGGATTGGTCAATCCGTTCGCGAGATATCGCAGTTTGGAGGTAAGAAACGCTGAGAAACTCAAAATTTTCGCAGTTCTGGTGCTCGACAAGCATAACTAGAACGGCCTAGAGGAAAAGTACGCATACAGTTGTAATCGGGCGAGTTTCCACTTTCAGATGCAACAGAAATTTTGCGGATTGGTCAATCCGTTCGCGAGATATGGCAGTTTGGAAGTAAGAAACGCTTGAGAAACTCAAAATTTTCGCAGTTCTGATGCTGGAAACGAATTACTAGGGCGGCCTAGGGGAAAAGTACGCATACCGTTGTAATCGGGCGAGTTTCTACTTTCAGATGCAACAGAAATTTTGCGGATTGGTCAATTCGTTCGCGAGATATGGCAGTTTGGAGGTAAGAAACGCTTGAGAAACTCAAAATTTTCGCAGTTCTGATGCTCGAAACGAATAACTAGAACGGCCTAGGGGAAAAGTACGCATACCGTTGTAATCGGGCGAGTTTCTACATTCAGATGCAACAGAAATTTTGCGGATTGGTCAATCCGTTCGCGAGATATGGCAGTTTGGAAGTAAGAAACGCTTGAGATACTCAAAATTTTCGCAGTTCTGATGCTCGAAACGAATAACTAGAACGGCCTAGGGGAAAAGTACGCATACCGTTGTAATCGGGCGAGTTTCTACCTTCAGATGCAACAGAAATTTTGCGGATTGGTCAATCCGTTCGCGAGATATGGCAGTTTGGAAGTAAGAAACGCTTGAGAAACTCAAAATTTTCGCAGTTCTGATGCTCGAAACGAATAACTAGAACGGCCTAGGGGAAAAGTACGCATACCGTTGTAATCGGGCGAGTTTCTACTTTCAGATGCAACAGAAATTTTGCGGATTGGTCAATCCGTTCGCGAGATATGGCAGTTTGGAGGTAAGCAACGCTTGAGAAACTCTAAATTTTCGCAGTTCTGTTGCTCGAAACGAATAACTAGAACGGCCTAGGGGAAAAGTACGCACACAGTTGTAATCGGGCGAGTTTCTACTTTCAGATGCAACAGAAATTTTGCGGATTGGTCAATCCGTTCGCGAGATATGGCAGTTTGGAGGTAAGAAACGCTTGAGAAACTCAAAATTTTCGCAGTTCTGATGCTCGACAAGCATAACTAGAACGGCCTAGGTGAACAGTACGCATACCGTTGTAATCGGGCGAGTTTCTGCTTTCAGATGCATCAGCAATTTTGCGGATTGGTCAATCCGTTCGCGAGATGTGGCAGTTTGTAGGTAAGAAACGCTTGAGGAACTCAAAATTTTCGCAGTTCTGATGCTCGAAACGAATAACTAGAACGGCCTAGGGGAAAAGTACGCACACCGTTGTAATCGGGCGAGTTTCTACTTTCAGATGCAACAGAAATTTTGCGGATTGGTCAATCCGTTCGCGAGATATGGCAGTTTGGAGGTAAGAAACGCTTGAGAAACTCAAAATTTTCGCAGTTCTGATGCTCGAAGCGAATAACTAGCACGGCCTAGGGGAAAAGTACGCATACCGTTGTAATCGGGCGAGTTTCTACATTCAGATGCAACAGAAATTTTGCGGATTGGTCAATCCGTTCGCGAGATATGGCAGTTTGGAAGTAAGAAACGCTTGAGATACTCAAAATTTTCGCAGTTCTGATGCTCGAAACCAATAACTAGAACGGCCTAGGGGAAAAGTACGCATACCGTTGTAATCGGGCGAGTTTCTACCTTCAGATGCAACAGAAATTTTGCGGATTGGTCAATCCGTTCGCGAGATATGGCAGTTTGGAAGTAAGAAACGCTTGAGAAACTCAAAATTTTCGCAGTTCTGATGCTCGAAACGAATAACTAGAACGGCCTAGGGGAAAAGTACGCATACCGCTGTGATCGGGCGAGTTTCTACTTTCAGATGCAACAGAAATTTTGCGGATTGGTCAATCCGTTCGCGAGATATGGCAGTTTGGAGGTAAGCAACGCTTGAGAAACTCAAAATTTTCGCAGTTCTGTTGCTCGAAACGAATAACTAGAACGGCCTAGGGGAAAAGTACGCACACGGTTGTAATCGGGCGAGTTTCTACTTTCAGATGCAACAGAAATTTTGCGGATTGGTCAATCCGTTCGCGAGATATGGCAGTTTGGAGGTAAGAAACGCTTGAGAAACTCAAAATTTTCGCAGTTCTGGTGCTCGACAAGCATAACTAGAACGGCCTAGAGGAAAAGTACGCATACAGTTGTAATCGGGCGAGTTTCCACTTTCAGATGCAACAGAAATTTTGCGGATTGGTCAATCCGTTCGCGAGATATGGCAGTTTGGAAGTAAGAAACGCTTGAGAAACTCAAAATTTTCGCAGTTCTGATGCTGGAAACGAATTACTAGGGCGGCCTAGGGGAAAAGTACGCATACCGTTGTAATCGGGCGAGTTTCTACTTTCAGATGCAACAGAAATTTTGCGGATTGGTCAATTCGTTCGCGAGATATGGCAGTTTGGAGGTAAGAAACGCTTGAGAAACTCAAAATTTTCGCAGTTCTGATGCTCGAAACGAATAACTAGAACGGCCTAGGGGAAAAGTACGCATACCGTTGTAATCGGGCGAGTTTCTACATTCAGATGCAACAGAAATTTTGCGGATTGGTCAATCCGTTCGCGAGATATGGCAGTTTGGAAGTAAGAAACGCTTGAGATACTCAAAATTTTCGCAGTTCTGATGCTCGAAACGAATAACTAGAACGGCCTAGGGGAAAAGTACGAATACCGTTGTAATCGGGCGAGTTTCTACCTTCAGATGCAACAGAAATTTTGCGGATTGGTCAATCCGTTCGCGAGATATGGCAGTTTGGAAGTAAGAAACGCTTGAGAAACTCAAAATTTTCGCAGTTCTGATGCTCGAAACGAATAACTAGAACGGCCTAGGGGAAAAGTACGCATACCGTTGTAATCGGGCGAGTTTCTACTTTCAGATGCAACAGAAATTTTGCGGATTGGTCAATCCGTTCGCGAGATATGGCAGTTTGGAGGTAAGCAACGCTTGAGAAACTCAAAATTTTCGCAGTTCTGTTGCTCGAAACGAATAACTAGAACGGCCTAGGGGAAAAGTACGCACACAGTTGTAATCGGGCGAGTTTCTACTTTCAGATGCAACAGAAATTTTGCGGATTTGTCAATCCGTTCGCGAGATATGGCAGTTTGGAGGTATGAAACGCTTGAGAAACTCAAAATTTTCGCAGTTCTGATGCTCGACAAGCATAACTAGAACGGCCTAGGTGAAAAGTACGCATACAGTTGTAATCGGGCGAGTTTCTACTTTCAGATGCAACAGAAATTTTGCGGATTGGTCAATCCGTTCGCGAGATATGGCAGTTTGGAGGTAAGAAACGCTTGAGAAACTCAAAATTTTCGCAGTTCTGTTGCTCGAAACGAATAACTAGAACGGCCTAGGGGAAAAGTACGCACACAGTTGTAATCGGGCGAGTTTCTACTTTCAGATGCAACAGAAATTTTGCGGATTGGTCAATCCGTTCGCGAGATATGGCAGTTTGGAGGTAAGAAACGCTTGAGAAACTCAAAATTTTCGCAGTTCTGGTGCTCGACAAGCATAACTAGAACGGCCTAGAGGAAAAGTACGCATACAGTTGTAATCGGGCGAGTTTCCACTTTCAGATGCAACAGAAATTTTGCGGATTGGTCAATCCGTTCGCGAGATATGGCAGTTTGGAAGTAAGAAACGCTTGAGAAACTCAAAATTTTCGCAGTTCTGATGCTGGAAACGAATTACTAGGGCGGCCTAGGGGAAAAGTACGCATACCGTTGTAATCGGGCGAGTTTCTACTTTCAGATGCAACAGAAATTTTGCGGATTGGTCAATTCGTTCGCGAGATATGGCAGTTTGGAGGTAAGAAACGCTTGAGAAACTCAAAATTTTCGCAGTTCTGATGCTCGAAACGAATAACTAGAACGGCCTAGGGGAAAAGTACGCATACCGTTGTAATCGGGCGAGTTTCTACATTCAGATGCAACAGAAATTTTGCGGATTGGTCAATCCGTTCGCGAGATATGGCAGTTTGGAAGTAAGAAACGCTTGAGATACTCAAAATTTTCGCAGTTCTGATGCTCGAAACGAATAACTAGAACGGCCTAGGGGAAAAGTACGCATACCGTTGTAATCGGGCGAGTTTCTACCTTCAGATGCAACAGAAATTTTGCGGATTGGTCAATCCGTTCGCGAGATATGGCAGTTTGGAAGTAAGAAACGCTTGAGAAACTCAAAATTTTCGCAGTTCTGATGCTCGAAACGAATAACTAGAACGGCCTAGGGGAAAAGTACGCATACCGTTGTAATCGGGCGAGTTTCTACTTTCAGATGCAACAGAAATTTTGCGGATTGGTCAATCCGTTCGCGAGATATGGCAGTTTGGAGGTAAGCAACGCTTGAGAAACTCAAAATTTTCGCAGTTCTGTTGCTCGAAACGAATAACTAGAACGGCCTAGGGGAAAAGTACGCACACCGTTGTAATCGGGCGAGTTTCTACTTTCAGATGCAACAGAAATTTTGCGGATTGGTCAATCCGTTCGCGAGATATGGCAGTTTGGAGGTAAGAAACGCTTGAGAAACTCAAAATTTTCGCAGTTCTGATGCTCGATGCGAATAACTAGCACGGCCTAGGCGAAAAGTACGTATACCGTTGTAATCGGGCGAGTTTCTACTTTCAGATGCAACAGAAATTTTGCGGATTGGTCAATCCGTTCGCGAGATATGGCAGTTTGGAGGTACGAAACGCTTGAGAAACTCAAAATTTTCGCAGTTCTGATGCTCGAAGCGAATAACTAGAACGGCCTCGGCGAAAAGTACGTATACCGTTGTAATCGGGCGAGTTTCTATTTTCAGATGCAACAGAAATTTTGCGGATTGGTCAATCCGTTCGCGAGATATGGCAGTTTGGAGGTAAGCAACGCTTGAGAAACTCAAAATTTTCGAAGTTCTGTTGCTCGAAACGAATAACTAGAACGGCCTAGGGGAAAAGTACGCATACGGTTGTAATCGGGCGAGTTTCTACTTTCAGATGCAACAGAAATTTTGCGGACTGGTCAATCCGTTCGCGAGATATGGCAGTTTGGAGGTAAGAAACGCTTGATGAACTCAAAATTTTCGCAGTTCTGATGCTCGACAGGCACAACTAGAACGGCCTAGGGGAAAAGTACGCATACCGTTGTAATCGGGCGGGTTTCTACTTTCAGATGCAACAGAAATTTTGCGGATTGGTCAATTCGTTCGCGAGATATGGCAGTTTGGAGGTAAGAAACGCTTGAGAAACTCAAAATTTTCGCAGTTCTGATGCTCGATGCGAATAACTAGCACGGCCTAGGCGAAAAGTACGTATACCGTTGTAATCGGGCGAGTTTCTACTTTCAGATGCAACAGAAATTTTGCGGATTGGTCAATCCGTTCGCGAGATATGGCAGTTTGGAGGTAAGAAACGCTTGAGAAACTCAAAATTTTCACAGTTCTGATGCTCGAAACGAATAACCAGAACGGCCTAGGGGAAAAGTACGCATACCGTTGTAATCGGGCGAGTTTCTACTTTCAGATGCAACAGAAATTTTGCGGATTGGTCAATCCGTTCGCGAGATATGGCAGTTTGGAGGTAAGAAACGCTTGAGAAACTCAAAATTTTCGCAGTTCCGATGCTCGAAACGAATAACTAGAACGGTCTAGGGGAAAAGTATGCATACAGTTGTAATCGGGCGAGTTTCTACCATCAGATGCAACAGAAATTTTGCGGATTGGTCAATCCGTTCGCGAGATATGGCAGTTTGGAGGTAAGAAACGCTTGAGAAACTCCAAATTTTCGCAGTTCTGATGCTCGAAACGAATAACTAGAACGGACTGGGGGAAAAGTACGCATACAGTTGTAATCGGGCGAGTTTCTACTTTCAGATGCAACAGAAATTTTGCGGATTGGTCAATCCGTTCGCGAGATATGGCAGTTTGGAGGTAAGAAACGCTTGAGAAACTCAAAATTTTCGCAGTTCTGATGCTCGACAGGCACAACTAGAACGGCCTAGGGGAAAAGTACGCATAGTGTTGTAATCGGGCGAGTTTCTACTTTCAGATGCAACAGAAATTTTGCGGATTGGTCAATCCGTTCGCGAGATATGGCAGTTTGGAGGTAAGAAACGCTTGGGAAACTCAAAATTTTCGAAGTTCCGATGCTCGAAACGAATAACTAGAACGGCCTAGGGGAAAAGTACGCATAGTGTTGTAATCGGGCGAGTTTCTACTTTCAGATGCAACAGAAATTTTGAGGATTGGTCAATCCGTTCGCGAGATATGGCAGTTTGGAGGTAAGAAACGCTTGAGAAACTCAAAATTTTCGCAGTTCTGATGCTCGACAAGCATAACTAGAACGGCCTAGGGGAAAAGTACGCATACAGTTGTAATCGGGCGAGTTTCCACTTTCAGATGCAACAGAAATTTTGCGGATTGGTCAATCCGTTCGCGAGATATGGCAGTTTGGAAGTAAGAAACGCTTGAGAAACTCCAAATTTTCGCAGTTCTGATGCTCGAAACGAATAACTAGAACGGACTGGGGGAAAAGTACGCATACAGTTGTAATCGGGCGAGTTTGTACTTTCAGATGCAACAGAAATTTTGCGGATTGGTCAATCCGTTCGCGAGATATGGCAGTTTGGAGGTAAGAAACGCTTGATGAACTCAAAATTTTCGCAGTTCTGATGCTCGACAGGCACAACTAGAACGGCGTAGGGGAAAAGTACGCATACCGTTGTAATCGGGCTAGTTTCTACTTTCAGATGCAACAGAAATTTTGCGGATTGGTCAATTCGTTCGCGAGATATGGCAGTTTGGAGGTAAGAAACGCTTGAGAAACTAAAAATTTTCGCAGTTCTGCTGCTCAAAACGAATAACTATAACGGACTAGGGGAAAAGTACGCATACAGTTGTAATCGGGCGGGTTTCTACTCTCAGATGCAACAGAAATTTTGCGGATTGGTCAATCCGTTCGCGAGATATGGCAGTTTGGAGGTAAGAAACGCTTGAGATACTCAAAATTTTCGCAGTTCTGATGCTCGAAACGAATAACTAGAACGGCCTAGGGGAAAAGTACGCATACCGTTGTAATCGGGCGAGTTTCTACCTTCAGATGCAACAGAAATTTTGCGGATTGGTCAATGCGTTCGCGAGATATGGCAGTTTGGAAGTAAGAAACGCTTGAGAAACTCAAAATTTTCGCAGTTCTGATGCTCGAAACGAATAACTAGAACGGCCTAGGGGAAAAGTACGCATACCGTTGTAATCGGGCGAGTTTCTACTTTCAGATGCAACAGAAATTTTGCGGATTGGTCAATCCGTTCGCGAGATATGGCAGTTTGGAGGTAAGCAACGCTTGAGAAACTCAAAATTTTCGCAGTTCTGTTGCTCGAAACGAATAACTAGAACGGCCTAGGGGAAAAGTACGCACACAGTTGTAATCGGGCGAGTTTCTACTTTCAGATGCAACAGAAATTTTGCGGATTGGTCAATCCGTTCCCGAGATATGGCAGTTTGGAGGTAAGAAACGCTTGAGAAACTCAAAATTTTCGCAGTTCTGATGCTCGACAAGCATAACTAGAACGGCCTAGGTGAAAAGTACGCATACAGTTGTAATCCGGCGAGTTTCCACATTCAGATGCAACAGAAATTTTGCGGATTGGTCAATCCGTTCGCGAGATATGGCAGTTTGGAAGTAAGAAACGCTTGAGAAACTCAAAATTTTCGCAGTTCTGATGCTCGAAACGAATAACTAGAACGGCCTAGGGGAAAAGTACGCATACCGTTGTAATCGGGCGAGTTTCTACTTTCAGATGCAACAGAAATTTTGCGGATTGGTCAATCCGTTCGCGAGATATGGCAGTTTGGAGGTAAGAAACGCTTGATGAACTCAAAATTTTCGCAGTTCTGATGCTCGACAGGCACAACTAGAACGGCCTAGGGGAAAAGTACGCATACCGTTGTAATCGGGCTAGTTTCTACTTTCAGATGCAACAGAAATTTTGCGGATTGGTCAATTCGTTCGCGAGATATGGCAGTTTGGAGGTAAGAAACGCTTGAGAAACTAAAAATTTTCGCAGTTCTGCTGCTCAAAACGAATAACTATAACGGACTAGGGGAAAAGTACGCATACAGTTGTAACCGGGCGGGTTTCTACTCTCAGATGCAACAGAAATTTTGCGGATTGGTCAATCCGTTCGCGAGATATGGCAGTTTGGAAGTAAGAAACGCTTGAGAAACTCAAAATTTTCGCAGTTCTGATGCTCGAAACGAATAACTAGAACGGCCTAGGGGAAAAGTACGCATACCGTTGTAATCGGGCGAGTTTCTACTTTCAGATGCAACAGAAATTTTGCGGATTGGTCAATCCGTTCGCGAGATATGGCAGTTTGGAGGTAAGCAACGCTTGAGAAACTCAAAATTTTCGCAGTTCTGTTGCTCGAAACGAATAACTAGAACGGCCTAGGGGAAAAGTACGCACACAGTTGTTATCGGGCGAGTTTCTACTTTCAGATGCAACAGAAATTTTGGGGATTGGTCAATCCGTTCGCGAGATATGGCAGTTTGGAAGTAAGAAACGCTTGAGAAACTCAAAATTTTCGCAGTTCTGATGCTCGAAACGAATTACTAGGGCGGCCTAGGGGAAAAGTACGCATACCGTTGTAATCGGGCGAGTTTCTGCTTTCAGATGCATCAGCAATTTTGCGGATTGGTCAATCCGTTCGCGAGATGTGGCAGTTTGTAGGTAAGAAACGCTTGAGGAACTCAAAATTTTCGCAGTTCTGATGCTCGAAACGAATAACTAGAACGGCCTAGGGGAAAAGTACGCACACCGTTGTAATCGGGCGAGTTTCTACTTTCAGATGCAACAGAAATTTTGCGGATTGGTCAATCCGTTCGCGAGATATGGCAGTTTGGAGGTAAGAAACGCTTGAGAAACTCAAAATTTTCGCAGTTCTGATGCTCGAAACGAATAACTAGAACGGCCTAGGGGAAAAGTACGCATACCGTTGTAATCGGGCGAGTTTCTACTTTCAGATGCAACAGAAATTTTGCGGATTGGTCAATCCGTTCGCGAGATATGGCAGTTTGGAGGTAAGCAACGCTTGAGAAACTCAAAATTTTCGCAGTTCTGTTGCTCGAAACGAATAACTAGAACGGCCTAGGGGAAAAGTACGCACACAGTTGTAATCGGGCGAGTTTCTACTTTCAGATGCAACAGAAATTTTGCGGATTGGTCAATCCGTTCCCGAGATATGGCAGTTTGGAGGTAAGAAACGCTTGAGAAACTCAAAATTTTCGCAGTTCTGATGCTCGACAAGCATAACTAGAACGGCCTAGGTGAAAAGTACGCATACAGTTGTAATCCGGCGAGTTTCCACATTCAGATGCAACAGAAATTTTGCGGATTGGTCAATCCGTTCGCGAGATATGGCAGTTTGGAAGTAAGAAACGCTTGAGAAACTCAAAATTTTCGCAGTTCTGATGCTCGAAACGAATAACTAGAACGGCCTAGGGGAAAAGTACGCATACCGTTGTAATCGGGCGAGTTTCTACTTTCAGATGCAACAGAAATTTTGCGGATTGGTCAATCCGTTCGCGAGATATGGCAGTTTGGAGGTAAGAAACGCTTGATGAACTCAAAATTTTCGGAGTTCTGATGCTCGACAGGCACAACTAGAACGGCCTAGGGGAAAAGTACGCATACCGTTGTAATCGGGCTAGTTTCTACTTTCAGATGCAACAGAAATTTTGCGGATTGGTCAATTCGTTCGCGAGATATGGCAGTTTGGAGGTAAGAAACGCTTGAGAAACTAAAAATTTTCGCAGTTCTGCTGCTCAAAACGAATAACTATAACGGACTAGGGGAAAAGTACGCATACAGTTGTAATCGGGCGGGTTTCTACTCTCAGATGCAACAGAAATTTTGCGGATTGGTCAATCCGTTCGCGAGATATGGCAGTTTGGAGGTAAGAAACGCTTGAGATACTCAAAATTTTCGCAGTTCTGATGCTCGAAACGAATAACTAGAACGGCCTAGGGGAAAAGTACGCATACCGTTGTAATCGGGCGAGTTTCTACCTTCAGATGCAACAGAAATTTTGCGGATTGGTCAATCCGTTCGCGAGATATGGCAGTTTGGAAGTAAGAAACGCTTGAGAAACTCAAAATTTTCGCAGTTCTGATGCTCGAAACGAATAACTAGAACGGCCTAGGGGAAAAGTACGCATACCGTTGTAATCGGGCGAGTTTCTACTTTCAGATGCAACAGAAATTTTGCGGATTGGTCAATCCGTTCGCGAGATATGGCAGTTTGGAGGTAAGCAACGCTTGAGAAACTCAAAATTTTCGCAGTTCTGTTGCTCGAAACGAATAACTAGAACGGCCTAGGGGAAAAGTACGCACACAGTTGTTATCGGGCGAGTTTCTACTTTCAGATGCAACAGAAATTTTGGGGATTGGTCAATCCGTTCGCGAGATATGGCAGTTTGGAAGTAAGAAACGCTTGAGAAACTCAAAATTTTCGCAGTTCTGATGCTCGAAACGAATTACTAGGGCGGCCTAGGGGAAAAGTACGCATACCGTTGTAATCGGGCGAGTTTCTGCTTTCAGATGCATCAGCAATTTTGCGGATTGGTCAATCCGTTCGCGAGATGTGGCAGTTTGTAGGTAAGAAACGCTTGAGGAACTCAAAATTTTCGCAGTTCTGATGCTCGAAACGAATAACTAGAACGGCCTAGGGGAAAAGTACGCACACCGTTGTAATCGGGCGAGTTTCTACTTTCAGATGCAACAGAAATTTTGCGGATTGGTCAATCCGTTCGCGAGATATGGCAGTTTGGAGGTAAGAAACGCTTGAGAAACTCAAAATTTTCGCAGTTCTGATGCTCGATGCGAATAACTAGCACGGCCTAGGCGAAAAGTACGTATACCGTTGTAATCGGGCGAGTTTCTACTTTCAGATGCAACAGAAATTTTGCGGATTGGTCAATCCGTTCGCGAGATATGGCAGTTTGGAGGTACGAAACGCTTGAGAAACTCAAAATTTTCGCAGTTCTGATGCTCGAAGCGAATAACTAGAACGGCCTCGGCGAAAAGTACGTATACCGTTGTAATCGGGCGAGTTTCTAATTTCAGATGCAACAGAAATTTTGCGGATTGGTCAATCCGTTCGCGAGATATGGCAGTTTGGAGGTAAGCAACGCTTGAGAAACTCAAAATTTTCGAAGTTCTGTTGCTCGAAACGAATAACTAGAACGGCCTAGGGGAAAAGTACGCATACGGTTGTAATCGGGCGAGTTTCTACTTTCAGATGCAACAGAAATTTTGCGGATTGGTCAATCCGTTCGCGAGATATGGCAGTTTGGAGGTAAGAAACGCTTGATGAACTCAAAATTTTCGCAGTTCTGATGCTCGACAGGCACAACTAGAACGGCCTAGGGGAAAAGTACGCATACCGTTGTAATCGGGCGGGTTTCTACTTTCAGATGCAACAGAAATTTTGCGGATTGGTCAATTCGTTCGCGAGATATGGCAGTTTGGAGGTAAGAAACGCTTGAGAAACTAAAAATTTTCGCAGTTCTGATGCTCGAAACGAATAACTATAACGGACTAGGGGAAAAGTACGCATACAGTTGTAATCGGGCGGGTTTCTACTCTCAGATGCAACAGAAATTTTGCGGATTGGTCAATCCGTTCGCGAGATATGGCAGTTTGGAGGTAAGAAACGCTTGAGAAACTCAAAATTTTCGCAGTTCTGATGCTCGAAACGAACAACTAGAACGGCCTAGGGGAAAGGTACGCATAGTGTTGTAATCGGGCGAGTTTCTACTTTCAGATGCAACAGAAATTTTGCGGATTGGTCAATCCGTTCGCGAGATATGGCAGTTTGGAGGTAAGAA
Source organism: Ptiloglossa arizonensis (assembly GCF_051014685.1). Taxonomy (NCBI): domain Eukaryota; kingdom Metazoa; phylum Arthropoda; class Insecta; order Hymenoptera; family Colletidae; genus Ptiloglossa; species Ptiloglossa arizonensis. Next base: position 383,909 of record NW_027478703.1, on the reverse strand, counting down.
ACGCTTGAGAAACTCAAAATTTTCACAGTTCTGATGCTCGAAACGAATAACCAGAACGGCCTAGGGGAAAAGTACGCATACCGTTGTAATCGGGCGAGTTTCTACTTTCAGATGCAACAGAAATTTTGCGGATTGGTCAATCCGTTCGCGAGATATGGCAGTTTGGAGGTAAGAAACGCTTGAGAAACTCAAAATTTTCGCAGTTCCGATGCTCGAAACGAATAACTAGAACGGTCTAGGGGAAAAGTATGCATACAGTTGTAATCGGGCGAGTTTCTACCTTCAGATGCAACAGAAATTTTGCGGATTGGTCAATCCGTTCGCGAGATATGGCAGTTTGGAGGTAAGAAACGCTTGAGAAACTCCAAATTTTCGCAGTTCTGATGCTCGAAACGAATAACTAGAACGGACTGGGGGAAAAGTACGCATACAGTTGTAATCGGGCGAGTTTCTACTTTCAGATGCAACAGAAATTTTGCGGATTGGTCAATCCGTTCGCGAGATATGGCAGTTTGGAGGTAAGAAACGCTTGAGAAACTCAAAATTTTCGCAGTTCTGATGCTCGACAGGCACAACTAGAACGGCCTAGGGGAAAAGTACGCATAGTGTTGTAATCGGGCGAGTTTCTACTTTCAGATGCAACAGAAATTTTGCGGATTGGTCAATCCGTTCGCGAGATATGGCAGTTTGGAGGTAAGAAACGCTTGGGAAACTCAAAATTTTCGAAGTTCCGATGCTCGAAACGAATAACTAGAACGGCCTAGGGGAAAAGTACGCATAGTGTTGTAATCGGGCGAGTTTCTACTTTCAGATGCAACAGAAATTTTGCGGATTGGTCAATCCGTTCGCGAGATATGGCAGTTTGGAGGTAAGAAACGCTTGAGAAACTCAAAATTTTCGCAGTTCTGATGCTCGACAAGCATAACTAGAACGGCCTAGGGGAAAAGTACGCATACCGTTGTAATCGGGCTAGTTTCTACTTTCAGATGCAACAGAAATTTTGCGGATTGGTCAATTCGTTCGCGAGATATGGCAGTTTGGAGGTAAGAAACGCTTGAGAAACTAAAAATTTTCGCAGTTCTGCTGCTCGAAACGAATAACTATAACGGACTAGGGGAAAAGTACGCATACAGTTGTAATCGGGCGGGTTTCTACTCTCAGATGCAACAGAAATTTTGCGGATTGGTCAATCCGTTCGCGAGATACTACCTTGATCAAAAAGTTCTATGACTGTCCCCCGTGTGTCGCTGTCAATCACCCGATTGTTTCTTTTTTTTTTTGTTAGGTTACCATATCTGTCATTAACACTTCCTTCCAATTTCAGCATCATAGCTTGATATTTGTAAAAGTTACGTTGTACTGAGCACATCTCCTTTGTTCGTGTCTTCGATTTTGAAAATGGCATCATTTGAGCATCAACGAGTTTGCATTAAATTTTGTGTAAAAAACGGATTTAACGGTCCGCAGACCTTGGATATGTTGGAGAAGTGTTTCGGCAACGATACTCTTTCGAGATCAAATGTTTTTCGATGGCACGAACGCTTCAGAAGTGGTCGTGAGTCGGTCGAGAATGACAAACGCAGTGGCAGGCCGACAACGTCGAAAACCGATGAAAACATCGATAAAATTCAAGAAATGTTGTCCGAAAACCGCAAATTGACCATCAGAGAGCTGGCAGAGGACTTGAACATTGCTTATGGATCCGTTCAAGACGTTTTGGTTAGTGAATTCGTCAAAAAAGGCCAGATTTGTGGGCAAACAACTCGTGGATTTTGCACCACGATAACGCACCGGCGCACAATGCGATCCTTATCCGCGAGTTTTTGACGAAAAACAACACGAACACTATCCAGCAGCCTTCAAATTCACCAGATCTGGCTCCCTGCGACATTTTTCTGTTCAACCGAATTAAAAAACCGCTTCGCGGAACGCGTTACAGTACCCGAGAGGAGGTCATGACAAAATCGAAGACGGCTCTGATGGACATACCGAAAATTGAGTACCAGCGGTGTTTCGAGGATTGGATCAAGCGCTGGCGCAAGTGCACTGCAGTCAATGGGGACTACTTTGAAGGGGACCATATCGATTTGGACGAATAAATTTGTATTTTTGATTTTATGAATAAAGTCCTAAAACTTTTTGATCAAGGTAGTATGGCAGTTTGGAGGTAAGAAACGCTTGAGAAACTCAAAATTTTCGCAGTTCTGATGCTCGAAACGAACAACTAGAACGGCCTAGGGGAAAAGTACGCATAGTGTTGTAATCGGGCGAGTTTCTACTTTCAGATGCAACAGAAATTTTGCGGATTGGTCAATCCGTTCGCGAGATATGGCAGTTTGGAGGTAAGAAACGCTTGAGAAACTCAAAATTTTCACAGTTCTGATGCTCGAAACGAAAAACCAGAACGGCCTAGGGGAAAAGTACGCATACCGTTGTAATCGGGCGAGTTTCTACTTTCAGATGCAACAGAAATTTTGCGGATTGGTCAATCCGTTCGCGAGATATGGCAGTTTGGAGGTAAGAAACGCTTGAGAAACTCAAAATTTTCACAGTTCTGATGCTCGAAACGAATAACCAGAACGGCCTAGGCGAAAAGTACGCATAGTGTTGTAATCGGGCGAGTTTCTACTTTCAGATGCAACAGAAATTTTGCGGATTGGTCAATCCGTTCGCGAGATATGGCAGTTTGGAGGTAAGAAACGCTTGGGAAACTCAAAATTTTCGCAGTTCCGATGCTCGAAACGAATAACTAGAACGGTCTAGGGGAAAAGTATGCATACAGTTGTAATCGGGCGAGTTTCTACCTTCAGATGCACCAGAAATTTTGCGGATTGGTCAATCCGTTCGCGAGATATGGCAGTTTGGAAGTAAGAAACGCTTGAGAAACTCAAAATTTTCACAGTTCTGATGCTCGAAACGAAAAACCAGAACGGCCTAGGGGAAAAGTACGCATACCGTTGTAATCGGGCGAGTTTCTACTTTCAGATGCAACAGAAATTTTGCGGATTGGTCAATCCGTTCGCGAGATATGGCAGTTTGGAGGTAAGAAACGCTTGAGAAACTCAAAATTTTCACAGTTCTGATGCTCGAAACGAATAACCAGAACGGCCTAGGCGAAAAGTACGCATAGTGTTGTAATCGGGCGAGTTTCTACTTTCAGATGCAACAGAAATTTTGCGGATTGGTCAATCCGTTCGCGAGATATGGCAGTTTGGAGGTAAGAAACGCTTGATAAACTCAAAATTTTCGCAGTTCTGATGCTCGACAAGCATAACTAGAACGGCCTAGGGGAAAAGTACGCATACCGTTGTAATCGGGCGAGTTTCTACTTTCAGATGCAACAGAAATTTTGCGGATTGGTCAATTCGTTCGCGAGATATGGCAGTTTGGAGGTAAGAAACGCTTGAGAAACTAAAAATTTTCGCAGTTCTGATGCTCGAAACGAATAACTATAACGGACTAGGGGAAAAGTACGCACACAGTTTTAATCGGGCGAGTTTCTACTTTCAGATGCAACAGAAATTTTGCGGATTGGTCAATCCGTTCGCGAGATATGGCAGTTTGGATGTAAGAAACGCTTGAGAAACTCAAAATTTTCGCAGTTCTGATGCTCGAAACGAACAACTAGAACGGCCTAGGGGAAAAGTACGCATACCGTTGTAATCGGGCGAGATTCTACCTTCAGATGCAACAGAAATTTTGCGGATTGGTCAATCCGTTCGCGAGATATGGCAGTTTGGAAGTAAGAAACGCTTGAGAAACTCAAAATTTTCGCAGTTCTGATGCACGAAACGAATAACTTGAACGGCCTAGGGGAAAAGTACGCATACCGTTATAATCGGGCGAGTTTCTACCTTCAGATGCAACAGAAATTTTGCGGATTGGTCAATCCATTCGCGAGATATGGCAGTTTGGAAGTAAGAAACGCTTGAGAAACTCAAAATTTTCGCAGTTCTGATGCTCGAAACGAATAACTAGAACGGCCTAGGGGAAAAGTACGCATACCGTTGTAATCGGGCGAGTTTCTACTTTCAGATGCAACAGAAATTTTGCGGATTGGTCAAACCGTTCGCGAGATATGGCAGTTTGGAGGTAAGAAACGCTTGAGAAACTCAAAATTTTCGCAGTTCTGATGCTCGACAAGCATAACTAGAACGGCCTAGGGGAAAAGTACGCATACAGTTGTAATCGGGCGAGTTTCCACTTTCAGATGCAACAGAAATTTTGCGGATTGGTCAATCCGTTCGCGAGATATGGCAGTTTGGAAGTAAGAAACGCTTGAGATACTCAAAATTTTCGAAGTTCTGTTGCTCGAAACGAATAACTAGAACTGCCTAGGGGAAAAGTACGCATACAGTTGAAATCGGGCGAGATTCTACTTTCAGATGCAACAGAAATTTTGCGGATTTGTCAATCCGTTCGCGAGATATGGCAGTTTGGAGGTAAGAAACGCTTGATAAACTCAAAATTTTCGCAGTTCTGATGCTCGACAGGCACAACTAGAACGGCCTAGGGGAAAAGTACGCATACCGTTGTAATCGGGCGAGTTTCTACTTTCAGATGCAACAGAAATTTTGCGGATTGGTCAATTCGTTCGCGAGATATGGCAGTTTGGAGGTAAGAAACGCTTGAGAAACTAAAAATTTTCGCAGTTCTGCTGCTCGAAACGAATAACTATAACGGACTAGGGGAAAAGTACGCATACAGTTGTAATCGGGCGGGTTTCTACTCTCAGATGCAACAGAAATTTTGCGGATTGGTCAATCCGTTCGCGAGATATGGCAGTTTGGAGGTAAGAAACGCTTGAGAAACTCAAAATTTTCGCAGTTCTGATGCTCGAAGCGAATAACTAGAACGGCCTAGGCGAAAAGTACGCATAGTGTTGTAATCGGGCGAGTTTCTACTTTCAGATGCAACAGAAATTTTGCGGATTGGTCAATCCGTTCGCGAGATATGGCAGTTTGGAGGTAAGAAACGCTTGGGAAACTCAAAATTTTCGCAGTTCCGATGCTCGAAACGAATAACTAGAACGGTCTAGGGGAAAAGTACGCATACCGTTGTAATCGGGCGAGTTTCTACTTTCAGATGCAACAGAAATTTTGCGGATTGGTCAATCCGTTCGCGAGATATGGCAGTTTGGAGGTAAGAAACGCTTGAGAAACTCAAAATTTTCGCAGTTCTGATGCTCGAAACGAACAACTAGAACGGCCTAGGGGAAAAGTACGCATAGTGTTGTAATCGGGCGAGTTTCTACTTTCAGATGCAACAGAAATTTTGCGGATTGGTCAATCCGTTCGCGAGATATGGCAGTTTGGAGGTAAGAAACGCTTGAGAAACTCAAAATTTTCGCAGTTCTGATGCTCGACAAGCATAACTAGAACGGCCTAGGGGAAAAGTACGCATACAGTTGTAATCGGGCGAGTTTCCACTTTCAGATGCAACAGAAATTTTGCGGATTGGTCAATCCGTTCGCGAGATATGGCAGTTTGGAGGTAAGAAACGCTTGAGAAACTCAAAATTTTCGCAGTTCTGATGCTCGAAGCGAATAACTAGCACGGCCTAGGGGAAAAGTACGCATACCGTTGTAATCGGGCGAGTTTCTACATTCAGATGCAACAGAAATTTTGCGGATTGGTCAATCCGTTCGCGAGATATGGCAGTTTGGAGGTAAGAAACGCTTGAGAAACTCAAAATTTTCGCAGTTCTGATGCTCGACAAGCATAACTAGAACGGCCTAGGGGAAAAGTACGCATACCGTTGCAATCGGGCGAGATTCAACCTTCAGATGCGACAGAAATTTTGCGGATTGGTCAATCCGTTCGCGAGATATGGCAGTTTGGAAGTAAGAAACGCTTGAGAAACTAAAAATTTTCGCAGTTCTGATGCACGAAACGAATAACTAGAACGGCCTAGGGGAAAAGTACGCATACCGATGTAATCGGGCGAGTTTCTACCTTCAGATGCAACAGAAATTTTGCGGATTGGTCAATCCGTTCGCGAGATATGGCAGTTTGGAAGTAAGAAACGCTTGCGAAACTCAAAATTTTCGCAGTTCTGATGCTCGAAACGAATAACTAGAACGGCCTAGGGGAAAAGAACGCATACCGTTGTAATCGGGCGAGTTTCTACTTTCAGATGCAACAGAAATTTTGCGGATTGGTCAAACCGTTCGCGAGATATGGCAGTTTGGAGGTAAGAAACGCTTGAGAAACTCAAAATTTTCGCAGTTCTGATGCTCGACAAGCATAACTAGAACGGCCTAGGGGAAAAGTACGCATACAGTTGTAATCGGGCGAGTTTCCACTTTCAGATGCAACAGAAATTTTGCGGATTGGTCAATCCGTTCGCGAGATATGGCAGTTTGGAGGTAAGAAACGCTTGAGAAACTAAAAATTTTCGCAGTTCTGATGCTCGAAACGAATAAATATAACGGACTAGGGGAAAAGTACGCATACAGTTGTAATCGGGCGAGTTTCTACTTTCAGATGCAACAGAAATTTTGCGGATTGGTCAATCCGTTCGCGAGATATGGCAGTTTGGAGGTAAGAAACGCTTGAGAAACTCAAAATTTTCGCAGTTCTGATGCTCGAAACGAACAACTAGAACGGCCTAGGGGAAAAGTACGCATACCGTTGTAATCGGGCGAGTTTCTACTTTCAGATGCAACAGAAATTTTGCGGATTGGTCAAACCGTTCGCGAGATATGGCAGTTTGGAGGTAAGAAACGCTTGAGAAACTCAAAATTTTCGCAGTTCTGATGCTCGACAAGCATAACTAGAACGGCCTAGGGGAAAAGTACGCATACAGTTGTAATCGGGCGAGTTTCCACTTTCAGATGCAACAGAAATTTTGCGGATTGGTCAATCCGTTCGCGAGATATAGCAGTTTGGAGGTAAGAAACGCTTGAGAAACTAAAAATTTTCGCAGTTCTGATGCTCGAAACGAATAACTATAACGGCCTAGGGGAAAAGTACGCATACCGTTGTAATCGGGCGAGTTTCTACCTTCAGATGCAACAGAAATTATGCGGATTGGTCAATCCGTTCGCGAGATATGGCAGTTTGGAAGTAAGAAACGCTTGCGAAACTCAAAATTTTCGCAGTTCTGATGCTCGAAACGAATAACTAGAACGGCCTAGGGGAAAAGAACGCATACCGTTGTAATCGGGCGAGTTTCTACTTTCAGATGCAACAGAAATTTTGCGGATTGGTCAAACCGTTCGCGAGATATGGCAGTTTGGAGGTAAGAAACGCTTGAGAAACTAAAAATTTTCGCAGTTCTGATGCTCGAAACGAATAAATATAACGGACTAGGGGAAAAGTACGCATACAGTTGTAATCGGGCGAGTTTCTACTTTCAGATGCAACAGAAATTTTGCGGATTGGTCAATCCGTTCGCGAGATATGGCAGTTTGGAGGTAAGAAACGCTTGAGAAACTCAAAATTTTCGCAGTTCTGATGCTCGAAACGAACAACTAGAACGGCCTAGGGGAAAAGTACGCATACCGTTGTAATCGGGCGAGTTTCTACTTTCAGATGCAACAGAAATTTTGCGGATTGGTCAAACCGTTCGCGAGATATGGCAGTTTGGAGGTAAGAAACGCTTGAGAAACTCAAAATTTTCGCAGTTCTGATGCTCGACAAGCATAACTAGAACGGCCTAGGGGAAAAGTACGCATACAGTTGTAATCGGGCGAGTTTCCACTTTCAGATGCAACAGAAATTTTGCGGATTGGTCAATCCGTTCGCGAGATATAGCAGTTTGGAGGTAAGAAACGCTTGAGAAACTAAAAATTTTCGCAGTTCTGATGCTCGAAACGAATAACTATAACGGCCTAGGGGAAAAGTACGCATACCGTTGTAATCGGGCGAGTTTCTACCTTCAGATGCAACAGAAATTATGCGGATTGGTCAATCCGTTCGCGAGATATGGCAGTTTGGAAGTAAGAAACGCTTGCGAAACTCAAAATTTTCGCAGTTCTGATGCTCGAAACGAATAACTAGAACGGCCTAGGGGAAAAGAACGCATACCGTTGTAATCGGGCGAGTTTCTACTTTCAGATGCAACAGAAATTTTGCGGATTGGTCAAACCGTTCGCGAGATATGGCAGTTTGGAGGTAAGAAACGCTTGAGAAACTCAAAATTTTCGCAGTTCTGATGCTCGACAAGCATAACTAGAACGGCCTAGGGGAAAAGTACGCATACAGTTGTAATCGGGCGAGTTTCCACTTTCAGATGCAACAGAAATTTTGCGGATTGGTCAATCCGTTCGCGAGATATGGCAGTTTGGAGGTAAGAAACGCTTGAGAAACTAAAAATTTTCGCAGTTCTGATGCTCGAAACGAATAAATATAACGGACTAGGGGAAAAGTACGCATACAGTTGTAATCGGGCGAGTTTCTACTTTCAGATGCAACAGAAATTTTGCGGATTGGTCAATCCGTTCGCGAGATATGGCAGTTTGGAGGTAAGAAACGCTTGAGAAACTCAAAATTTTCGCAGTTCTGATGCTCGAAACGAACAACTAGAACGGCCTAGGGGAAAAGTACGCATACCGTTGTAATCGGGCGAGTTTCTACTTTCAGATGCAACAGAAATTTTGCGGATTGGTCAAACCGTTCGCGAGATATGGCAGTTTGGAGGTAAGAAACGCTTGAGAAACTCAAAATTTTCGCAGTTCTGATGCTCGACAAGCATAACTAGAACGGCCTAGGGGAAAAGTACGCATACAGTTGTAATCGGGCGAGTTTCCACTTTCAGATGCAACAGAAATTTTGCGGATTGGTCAATCCGTTCGCGAGATATGGCAGTTTGGAGGTAAGAAACGCTTGAGAAACTAAAAATTTTCGCAGTTCTGATGCTCGAAACGAATAACTATAACGGCCTAGGGGAAAAGTACGCATACCGTTGTAATCGGGCGAGTTTCTACCTTCAGATGCAACAGAAATTATGCGGATTGGTCAATCCGTTCGCGAGATATGGCAGTTTGGAAGTAAGAAACGCTTGCGAAACTCAAAATTTTCGCAGATCTGATGCTCGAAACGAATAACTAGAACGGCCTAGGGGAAAAGTACGCATACCGTTGTAATCGGGCGAGTTTCTACTTTCAGATGCAACAGAAATTTTGCGGATTGGTCAAACCGTTCGCGAGATATGGCAGTTTGGAGGTAAGAAACGCTTGAGAAACTCAAAATTTTCGCAGTTCTGATGCTCGACAAGCATAACTAGAACGGCCTAGGGGAAAAGTACGCATACAGTTGTAATCGGGCGAGTTTCTACTTTCAGATGCAACAGAAATTTTGCGGATTGGTCAATTCGTTCGCGAGATATGGCAGTTTGGATGTAAGAAACGCTTGAGAAACTAAAAATTTTCGCAGTTCTGATGCTCGAAACGAATAACTATAACGGACTAGGGGAAAAGTACGCATACAGTTGTAATCGGGCGAGTTTCTACTCTCAGATGCAACAGAAATTTTGCGGATTGGTCAATCCGTTCGCGAGATATGGCAGTTTGGAGGTAAGAAACGCTTGAGAAACTCAAAATTTTCGCAGTTCTGATGCTCGAAACGAACAACTAGAACGGCCTAGGGGAAAAGTACGCATAGTGTTGTAATCAGGCGAGTTTCTACTTTCAGATGCAACAGAAATTTTGCGGATTGGTCAAACCGTTCGCGAGATATGGCAGTTTGGAGGTAAGAAACGCTTGAGAAACTCAAAATTCTCACAGTTCTGATGCTCGAAACGAATAATCAGAACGGCCTAGGGGAAAAGTACGCATACAGTTGTAATCGGGCGAGTTTCTACTTTCAGATGCAACAGAAATTTTGCGGATTGGTCAATCCGTTGGCGAGATATGGCAGTTTGGAGGTAAGAAACGCTTGAGGAACTCAAAATTTTCGCAGTTCTGATGCTCGACAAGCACAACTAGAACGGCCTAGGGGAAAAGTACGCATACCGTTGTAATCGGGCGAGTTTCTATTTTCAGATGCAACGGAAATTTTGCGAATTGGTCAATTCGTTCGCGAGATATGGCAGTTTGGAGGTAAGAAACGCTTGAGAAACTAAAAATTTTCGCAGTTCTGATGCTCGAAACGAATAACTATAACGTACTAGGGGAAAAGTACGCATACAGTTGTAATCGGGCGGGTTTCTACTCTCAGATGCGACAGAAATTTTGCGGATTGGTCAATCCGTTCGCGAGATATGGCAGTTTGGAGGTAAGAAACGCTTGAGAAACTCAAAATTTTCGCAGTTCTGATGCTCGACAAGCATAACTAGAACGGCCTAGGGGAAAAGTACGCATACAGTTGTAATCGGGCGAGTTTCCACTTTCAGATGCAACAGAAATTTTGCGGATTGGTCAATCCGTTCGCGAGATATGGCAGTTTGGAGGTAAGAAACGCTTGAGAAACTAACAATTTTCGCAGTTCTGATGCTCGAAACGAATAAATATAACGGACTAGGGGAAAAGTACGCATACAGTTGTAATCAGGCGAGTTTCTACTTTCAGATGCAACAGAAATTTTGCGGATTGGTCAATCCGTTCGCGAGATATGGCAGTTTGGAGGTAAGAAACGCTTGAGAAACTCAAAATTTTCGCAGTTCTGATGCTCGAAACGAACAACTAGAACGGCCTAGGGGAAAAGTACGCATACCGTTGTAATCGGGCGAGTTTCTACTTTCAGATGCAACAGAAATGTTGCGGATTGGTCAAACCGTTCGCGAGATATGGCAGTTTGGAGGTAAGAAACGCTTGAGAAACTCAAAATTTTCGCAGTTCTGATGCTCGACAAGCATAACTAGAACGGCCTAGGGGAAAAGTACGCATACAGTTGTAATCGGGCGAGTTTCCACTTTCAGATGCAACAGAAATTTTGCGGATTGGTCAATCCGTTCGCGAGATATGGCAGTTTGGAGGTAAGAAACGCTTGAGAAACTAAAAATTTTCGCAGTTCTGATGCTCGAAACGAATAACTATAACGGACTAGGGGAAAAGTACGCATACAGTTGTAATCGGGCGAGTTTCTACTTTCAGATGCAACAGAAATTTTGCGGATTGGTCAATCCGTTCGCGAGATATGGCAGTTTGGAGGTAAGAAACGCTTGAGAAACTCAAAATTTTCGCAGTTCTGATGCTCGAAACGAACAACTAGAACGGCCTAGGGGAAAAGTACGCATACCGTTGTAATCGGGCGAGTTTCTACCTTCAGATGCAACAGAAATTTTGCGGATTGGTCAATCCGTTCGCGAGATATGGCAGTTTGGAAGTAAGAAACGCTTGCGAAACTCAAAATTTTCGCAGATCTGATGCTCGAAACGAATAACTAGAACGGCCTAGGGGAAAAGTACGCATACCGTTGTAATCGGGCGAGTTTCTACTTTCAGATGCAACAGAAATTTTGCGGATTGGTCAAACCGTTCGCGAGATATGGCAGTTTGGAGGTAAGAAACGCTTGAGAAACTCAAAATTTTCGCAGTTCTGATGCTCGACAAGCATAACTAGAACGGCCTAGGGGAAAAGTACGCATACAGTTGTAATCGGGCGAGTTTCCACTTTCAGATGCAACAGAAATTTTGCGGATTGGTCAATCCGTTCGCGAGATATGGCAGTTTGGAAGTAAGAAACGCTTGAGAAACTCAAAATTTTCGCAGTTCTGATGCTCGAAAAGAATTACTAGGGCGGCCTAGGGGAAAAGTACGCATACCGTTGTAATCGGGCGAGTTTCTGCTTTCAGATGCATCAGAAATTTTGCGGATTGGTCAATCCGTTCGCGAGATGTGGCAGTTTGTAGGTAAGAAACGCTTGAGAAACTCAAAATTTTCGCAGTTCTGAGGCTCTAAACGAATAACTAGAACGGCCTAGGGGAAAAGTACGCATACGGTTGTAATCGGGCGAGTTTCTACTTTCAGATGCAACAGAAATTTTGCGGATTGGTCAATCCGTTGGCGAGATATGGCAGTTTGGAGGTAAGAAACGCTTGAGGAACTCAAAATTTTCGCAGTTCTGATGCTCGACAAGCACAACTAGAACGGCCTAGGGGAAAAGTACGCATACCGTTGTAATCGGGCGAGTTTCTACTTTCAGATGCAACAGAAATTTTGCGGATTGGTCAATTCGTTCGCGAGATATGGCAGTTTGGATGTAAGAAACGCTTGAGAAACTAAAAATTTTCGCAGTTCTGATGCTCGAAACGAATAACTATAACGGACTAGGGGAAAAGTACGCATACAGTTGTAATCGGGCGAGTTTCTACTCTCAGATGCAACAGAAATTTTGCGGATTGGTCAATCCGTTCGCGAGATATGGCAGTTTGGAGGTAAGAAACGGTTGAGAAACTCAAAATTTTCGCAGTTCTGATGCTCGAAACGAACAACTAGAACGGCCTAGGGGAAAAGTACGCATAGTGTTGTAATCAGGCGAGTTTCTACTTTCAGATGCAACAGAAATTTTGCGGATTGGTCAATCCGTTCGCGAGATATGGCAGTTTGGAGGTAAGAAACGCTTGAGAAACTCAAAATTCTCACAGTTCTGATGCTCGAAACGAATAATCAGAACGGCCTAGGGGAAAAGTACGCATACAGTTGTAATCGGGCGAGTTTCTACTTTCAGATGCAACAGAAATTTTGCGGATTGGTCAATCCGTTGGCGAGATATGGCAGTTTGGAGGTAAGAAACGCTTGAGGAACTCAAAATTTTCGCAGTTCTGATGCTCGAAACGAACAACTAGAACGGCCTAGGGGAAAAGTACGCATACCGTTGTAATCGGGCGAGTTTCTACCTTCAGATGCAACAGAAATTTTGCGGATTGGTCAATCCGTTCGCGAGATATGGCAGTTTGGAAGTAAGAAACGCTTGCGAAACTCAAAATTTTCGCAGATCTGATGCTCGAAACGAATAACTAGAACGGCCTAGGGGAAAAGTACGCATACCGTTGTAATCGGGCGAGTTTCTACTTTCAGATGCAACAGAAATTTTGCGGATTGGTCAAACCGTTCGCGAGATATGGCAGTTTGGAGGTAAGAAACGCTTGAGAAACTCAAAATTTTCGCAGTTCTGATGCTCGACAAGCATAACTAGAACGGCCTAGGGGAAAAGTACGCATACAGTTGTAATCGGGCGAGTTTCCACTTTCAGATGCAACAGAAATTTTGCGGATTGGTCAATCCGTTCGCGAGATATGGCAGTTTGGAAGTAAGAAACGCTTGAGAAACTCAAAATTTTCGCAGTTCTGATGCTCGAAAAGAATTACTAGGGCGGCCTAGGGGAAAAGTACGCATACCGTTGTAATCGGGCGAGTTTCTGCTTTCAGATGCATCAGAAATTTTGCGGATTGGTCAATCCGTTCGCGAGATGTGGCAGTTTGTAGGTAAGAAACGCTTGAGAAACTCAAAATTTTCGCAGTTCTGAGGCTCTAAACGATTAACTAGAACGGCCTAGGGGAAAAGTACGCATACGGTTGTAATCGGGCGAGTTTCTACTTTCAGATGCAACAGAAATTTTGCGGATTGGTCAATCCGTTGGCGAGATATGGCAGTTTGGAGGTAAGAAACGCTTGAGGAACTCAAAATTTTCGCAGTTCTGATGCTCGACAAGCACAACTAGAACGGCCTAGGGGAAAAGTACGCATACCGTTGTAATCGGGCGAGTTTCTACTTTCAGATGCAACAGAAATTTTGCGGATTGGTCAATTCGTTCGCGAGATATGGCAGTTTGGATGTAAGAAACGCTTGAGAAACTAAAAATTTTCGCAGTTCTGATGCTCGAAACGAATAACTATAACGGACTAGGGGAAAAGTACGCATACAGTTGTAATCGGGCGAGTTTCTACTCTCAGATGCAACAGAAATTTTGCGGATTGGTCAATCCGTTCGCGAGATATGGCAGTTTGGAGGTAAGAAACGGTTGAGAAACTCAAAATTTTCGCAGTTCTGATGCTCGAAACGAACAACTAGAACGGCCTAGGGGAAAAGTACGCATAGTGTTGTAATCAGGCGAGTTTCTACTTTCAGATGCAACAGAAATTTTGCGGATTGGTCAATCCGTTCGCGAGATATGGCAGTTTGGAGGTAAGAAACGCTTGAGAAACTCAAAATTCTCACAGTTCTGATGCTCGAAACGAATAATCAGAACGGCCTAGGGGAAAAGTACGCATACAGTTGTAATCGGGCGAGTTTCTACTTTCAGATGCAACAGAAATTTTGCGGATTGGTCAATCCGTTGGCGAGATATGGCAGTTTGGAGGTAAGAAACGCTTGAGGAACTCAAAATTTTCGCAGTTCTGATGCTCGACAAGCACAACTAGAACGGCCTAGGGGAAAAGTACGCATACCGTTGTAATCGGGCGAGTTTCTACTTTCAGATGCAACGGAAATTTTGCGGATTGGTCAATTCGTTCGCGAGATATGGCAGTTTGGAGGTAAGAAACGCTTGAGAAACTAAAAATTTTCGCAGTTCTGATGCTCGAAACGAATAACTATAACGTACTAGGGGAAAAGTACGCATACAGTTGTAATCGGGCGGGTTTCTACTCTCAGATGCAACAGAAATTTTGCGGATTGGTCAATCCGTTCGCGAGATATGGCAGTTTGGAGGTAAGAAACGCTTGAGAAACTCAAAATTTTCGCAGTTCTGATGCTCGAAACGAACAACTAGAACGGCCTAGGGGAAAAGTACGCATAGTGTTGTAATCGGGCGAGTTTCTACTTTCAGATGCAACAGAAATTTTGCGGATTGGTCAATTCTTTCGCGAGATATGGCAGTTTGGAGGTAAGAAACGCTTGGGAAACTAAAAATTTTCGCAGTTCTGATGCTCGAAACGAATAACTATAACGGACTAGGGGAAAAGTACGCATACAGTTGTAATCGGGCGAGTTTCTACTTTCAGATGCAACAGAAATTTTGGGGATTGGTCAATCCGTTCGCGAGATATGGCAGTTTGGAGGTAAGAAACGCTTGAGAAACTCAAAATTTTCGCAGTTCTGATGCTCGAAACGAACAACTAGAACGGCCTAGGGGAAAAGTACGCATAGTGTTGTAATCGGACGAGTTTCTGCTTTCAGATGCATCAGAAATTTTGCGGATTGGTCCATCCGTTCGCGAGATGTGGCAGTTTGTAGGTAAGAAACGCTTGAGAAACTCAAAATTTTCGCTGTTCTGATGCTCGAAACGAATAACTAGAACGGCCTAGGGGAAAAGTACGCACACCGTTGTAATCGGGCGAGATTCTACCTTCAGATGCGACAGAAATTTTGCGGATTGGTCAATCCGTTCGCGAGATATGGCAGTTTGGAAGTAAGAAACGCTTGAGAAACTAAAAATTTTCGCAGTTCTGATGCACGAAACGAATAACTAGAACGGCCTAGGGGAAAAGTACGCATACCGATGTAATCGGGTGAGTTTCTACCTTCAGATGCAACAGAAATTTTGCGGATTGGTCAATCCGTTCGCGAGATATGGCAGTTTGGAAGTAAGAAACGCTTGCGAAACTCAAAATTTTCGCAGTTCTGATGCTCGACAAGCACAACTAGAACGGCCTAGGGGAAAAGTACGCATACCGTTGTAATCGGGCGAGTTTCTGCTTTCAGATGCAACAGAAATTTTGCGGATTGGTCAAACCGTTCGCGAGATATGGCAGTTTGGAGGTAAGAAACGCTTGAGAAACTCAAAATTTTCGCAGTTCTGATGCTCGACAAGCATAACTAGAACGGCCTAGGGGAAAAGTACGCATACAGTTGTAATCGGGCGAGTTTCCACTTTCAGATGCAACAGAAATTTTGCGGATTGGTCAATCCGTTCGCGAGATATGGCAGTTTGGAAGTAAGAAACGCTTGAGAAACTCAAAATTTTCGCAGTTCTGATGCGCGAAAAGAATTACTAGGGCGGCCTAGGGGAAAAGTACGCATACCGTTGTAATCGGGCGAGTTTCTGCTTTCAGATGCATCAGAAATTTTGCGGATTGGTCAATCCGTTCGCGAGATGTGGCAGTTTGTATGTAAGAAACGCTTGAGAAACTCAAAATTTTCGCAGTTCTGAGGCTCTAAACGAATAACTAGAACGGCCTAGGGGAAAAGTACGCATACGGTTGTAATCGGGCGAGTTTCTACTTTCAGATGCAACAGAAATTTTGCGGATTGGTCAATCCGTTGGCGAGATATGGCAGTTTGGAGGTAAGAAACGCTTGAGGAACTCAAAATTTTCGCAGTTCTGATGCTCGACAAGCACAACTAGAACGGCCTAGGGGAAAAGTACGCATACCGTTGTAATCGGGCGAGTTTCTACTTTCAGATGCAACAGAAATTTTGCGGATTGGTCAATTCGTTCGCGAGATATGGCAGTTTGGATGTAAGAAACGCTTGAGAAACTAAAAATTTTCGCAGTTCTGATGCTCGAAACGAATAACTATAACGGACTAGGGGAAAAGTACGCATACAGTTGTAATCGGGCGAGTTTCTACTTTCAGATGCAACAGAAATTTTGCGGATTGGTCAAACCGTTCGCGAGATATGGCAGTTTGGAGGTAAGAAACGCTTGAGAAACTCAAAATTTTCGCAGTTCTGATGCTCGACAAGCATAACTAGAACGGCCTAGGGGAAAAGTACGCATACAGTTGTAATCGGGCGAGTTTCCACTTTCAGATGCAACAGAAATTTTGCGGATTGGTCAATCCGTTCGCGAGATATGGCAGTTTGGAAGTAAGAAACGCTTGAGAAACTCAAAATTTTCGCAGTTCTGGTGCTCGAAACGAATTACTAGGGCGGCCTAGGGGAAAAGTACGCATACCGTTGTAATCGGGCGAGTTTCTGCTTTCAGATGCATCAGAAATTTTGCGGATTGGTCAATCCGTTCGCGAGATGTGGCAGTTTGTAGGTAGGAAACGCTTGAGAAACTCAAAATTTTCGCAGTTCTGACGCTCGAAACGAATAACTAGAACGGCCTAGGGGAAAAGTACGCATACAGTTGTAATCGGGCGAGTTTCTACTTTCAGATGCAACAGAAATTTTGCGGATTGGTCAATCCGTTCGCGAGATATGGCAGTTTGGAGGTAAGAAACGCTTGAGAAACTCAAAATTTTCGCAGTTCTGATGCTCGACAAGCATAACTAGAACGGCCTAGGGGAAAAGTACGCATACAGTTGTAATCGGGCGAGTTTCCACTTTCAGATGCAACAGAAATTTTGCGGATTGGTCAATCCGTTCGCGAGATACGGCAGTTTGGAGGTAAGAAACGCTTGAGAAACTAAAAATTTTCGCAGTTCTGATGCTCGAAACGAATAACTATAACGGACTAGGGGAAAAGTACGCATACAGTTGTAATCGGGCGAGTTTCTACTTTCAGATGCAACAGAAATTTTGCGGATTGGTCAATCCGTTCGCGAGATATGGCAGTTTGGAGGTAAGAAATGCTTGAGAAACTCAAAATTTTCGCAGTTCTGATGCTCGAAACGAACAACTAGAACGGCCTAGGGGAAAAGTACGCATACCGTTGTAATCGGGCGAGTTTCTACTTTCAGATGCAACAGAAATTTTGCGGATTGGTCAAACCGTTCGCGAGATATGGCAGTTTGGAGGTAAGAAACGCTTGAGAAACTCAAAATTTTCGCAGTTCTGATGCTCGACAAGCATAACTAGAACGGCCTAGGGGAAAAGTACGCATACAGTTGTAATCGGGCGAGTTTCCACTTTCAGATGCAACAGAAATTTTGCGGATTGGTCAAACCGTTCGCGAGATATGGCAGTTTGGAGGTAAGAAACGCTTGAGAAACTCAAAATTTTCGCAGTTCTGATGCTCGACAAGCATAACTAGAACGGCCTAGGGGAAAAGTACGCATACAGTTGTAATCGGGCGAGTTTCCACTTTCAGATGCAACAGAAATTTTGCGGATTGGTCAAACCGTTCGCGAGATATGGCAGTTTGGAGGTAAGAAACGCTTGAGAAACTCAAAATTTTCGCAGTTCTGGTGCTCGACAAGCATAACTAGAACGGCCTAGGGGAAAAGTACGCATACAGTTGTAATCGGGCGAGTTTCCACTTTCAGATGCAACAGAAATTTTGCGGATTGGTCAATCCGTTCGCGAGATATGGCAGTTTGGAAGTAAGAAACGCTTGAGAAACTCAAAATTTTCGCAGTTCTGATGCTCGAAAAGAATTACTAGGGCGGCCTAGGGGAAAAGTACGCATACCGTTGTAATCGGGCGAGTTTCTGCTTTCAGATGCATCAGAAATTTTGCGGATTGGTCAATCCGTTCGCGAGATGTGGCAGTTTGTAGGTAAGAAACGCTTGAGGAACTCAAAATTTTCGCAGTTCTGAGGCTCTAAACGAATAACTAGAACGGCCTAGGGGAAAAGTACGCATACGGTTGTAATCGGGCGAGTTTCTACTTTCAGATGCAACAGAAATTTTGCGGATTGGTCAATCCGTTGGCGAGATATGGCAGTTTGGAGGTAAGAAACGCTTGAGGAACTCAAAATTTTCGCAGTTCTGATGCTCGACAAGCACAACTAGAACGGCCTAGGGGAAAAGTACGCATACCGTTGTAATCGGGCGAGTTTCTACTTTCAGATGCAACAGAAATTTTGCGCATTGGTCAATTCGTTCGCGAGATATGGCAGTTTGGATGTAAGAAACGCTTGAGAAACTAAAAATTTTCGCAGTTCTGATGCTCGAAACGAATAACTATAACGGACTAGGGGAAAAGTACGCATACAGTTGTAATCGGGCGAGTTTCTACTCTCAGATGCAACAGAAATTTTGCGGATTGGTCAATCCGTTCGCGAGATATGGCAGTTTGGAGGTAAGAAACGGTTGAGAAACTCAAAATTTTCGCAGTTCTGATGCTCGAAACGAACAACTAGAACGGCCTAGGGGAAAAGTACGCATAGTGTTGTAATCAGGCGAGTTTCTACTTTCAGATGCAACAGAAATTTTGCGGATTGGTCAATCCGTTCGCGAGATATGGCAGTTTGGAGGTAAGAAACGCTTGAGAAACTCAAAATTCTCACAGTTCTGATGCTCGAAACGAATAATCAGAACGGCCTAGGGGAAAAGTACGCATACAGTTGTAATCGGGCGAGTTTCTACTTTCAGATGCAACAGAAATTTTGCGGATTGGTCAATCCGTTGGCGAGATATGGCAGTTTGGAGGTAAGAAACGCTTGAGGAACTCAAAATTTTCGCAGTTCTGATGCTCGACAAGCACAACTAGAACGGCCTAGGGGAAAAGTACGCATACCGTTGTAATCGGGCGAGTTTCTACTTTCAGATGCAACGGAAATTTTGCGGATTGGTCAATTCGTTCGCGAGATATGGCAGTTTGGAGGTAAGAAACGCTTGAGAAACTAAAAATTTTCGCAGTTCTGATGCTCGAAACGAATAACTATAACGTACTAGGGGAAAAGTACGCATACAGTTGTAATCGGGCGGGTTTCTACTCTCAGATGCAACAGAAATTTTGCGGATTGGTCAATCCGTTCGCGAGATATGGCAGTTTGGAGGTAAGAAACGCTTGAGAAACTCAAAATTTTCGCAGTTCTGATGCTCGAAACGAACAACTAGAACGGCCTAGGGGAAAAGTACGCATAGTGTTGTAATCGGGCGAGTTTCTACTTTCAGATGCAACAGAAATTTTGCGGATTGGTCAATTCTTTCGCGAGATATGGCAGTTTGGAGGTAAGAAACGCTTGGGAAACTAAAAATTTTCGCAGTTCTGATGCTCGAAACGAATAACTATAACGGACTAGGGGAAAAGTACGCATACAGTTGTAATCGGGCGAGTTTCTACTTTCAGATGCAACAGAAATTTTGCGGATTGGTCAATCCGTTCGCGAGATATGGCAGTTTGGAGGTAAGAAACGCTTGAGAAACTCAAAATTTTCGCAGTTCTGATGCTCGAAACGAACAACTAGAACGGCCTAGGGGAAAAGTACGCATAGTGTTGTAATCGGACGAGTTTCTGCTTTCAGATGCATCAGAAATTTTGCGGATTGGTCCATCCGTTCGCGAGATGTGGCAGTTTGTAGGTAAGAAACGCTTGAGAAACTCAAAATTTTCGCTGTTCTGATGCTCGAAACGAATAACTAGAACGGCCTAGGGGAAAAGTACGCACACCGTTGTAATCGGGCGAGATTCTACCTTCAGATGCGACAGAAATTTTGCGGATTGGTCAATCCGTTCGCGAGATATGGCAGTTTGGAAGTAAGAAACGCTTGAGAAACTCAAAATTTTCGCTGTTCTGATGCTCGAAACGAATAACTAGAACGGCCTAGGGGAAAAGTACGCACACCGTTGTAATCGGGCGAGATTCTACCTTCAGATGCGACAGAAATTTTGCGGATTGGTCAATCCGTTCGCGAGATATGGCAGTTTGGAAGTAAGAAACGCTTGAGAAACTCAAAATTTTCGCAGTTCTGATGCTCGACAAGCATAACTAGAACGGCTTAGGGGAAAAGTACGCATACAGTTGTAATCGGGCGAGTTTCCGCTTTTAGATGCAACAGAAATTATGCGGAATGGTCAATCCGTTCGCGAGATATGGCAGTTTGGAGGTAAGAAACGCTTGAGAAACTAAAAATTTTCGCAGTTCTGATGCTCGAAACGAATAACTATAACGGACTAGGGGAAAAGTACGCATACAGTTGTAATCGGGCGAGTTTCTACTTTCAGATGCAACAGAAATTTTGCGGATTGGTCAATCCGTTCGCGAGATATGGCAGTTTGGAGGTAAGAAACGCTTGAGAAACTCAAAATTTTCGCAGTTCTGATGCTCGAAACGAACAACTAGAACGGCCTAGGGGAAAAGTACGCATACCGTTGTAATCGGGCGAGTTTCTACTTTCAGATGCAACAGAAATTTTGCGGATTGGTCAAACCGTTCGCGAGATATGGCAGTTTGGAGGTAAGAAACGCTTGAGAAACTCAAAATTTTCGCAGTTCTGATGCTCGACAAGCATAACTAGAACGGCCTAGGGGAAAAGTACGCATACAGTTGTAATCGGGCGAGTTTCCACTTTCAGATGCAACAGAAATTTTGCGGATTGGTCAATCCGTTCGCGAGATATGGCAGTTTGGAAGTAAGAAACGCTTGAGAAACTCAAAATTTTCGCAGTTCTGATGCTCGAAACGAATTACTAGGGCGGCCTAGGGGAAAAGTACGCATACCGTTGTAATCGGGCGAGTTTCTGCTTTCAGATGCATCAGAAATTTTGCGGATTGGTCAATCCGTTCGCGAGATGTGGCAGTTTGTAGGTAGGAAACGCTTGAGAAACTCAAAATTTTCGCAGTTCTGATGCTCGAAACGAATAACAAGAACGGCCTAGGGGAAAAGTACGCACACCGTTGTAATTGGGCGAGTTTCTACTTTCAGATGCAACAGAAATTTTGCGGATTGGTCAATCCGTTCGCGAGATATGGCAGTTTGGAGGTAAGCAATGCTTGAGAAACTCAAAATTTTCGCAGTTCTGATGCTCGAAACGAACAACTAGAACGGCCTAGGGGAAAAGTACGCATACCGTTGTAATCGGGCGAGTTTCTACTTTCAGATGCAACAGAAATTTTGCGGATTGGTCAAACCGTTCGCGAGATATGGCAGTTTGGAGGTAAGAAACGCTTGAGAAACTCAAAATTTTCGCAGTTCTGATGCTCGACAAGCATAACTAGAACGGCCTAGGGGAAAAGTACGCATACAGTTGTAATCGGGCGAGTTTCCACTTTCAGATGCAACAGAAATTTTGCGGATTGGTCAAACCGTTCGCGAGATATGGCAGTTTGGAGGTAAGAAACGCTTGAGAAACTCAAAATTTTCGCAGTTCTGATGCTCGACAAGCATAACTAGAACGGCCTAGGGGAAAAGTACGCATACAGTTGTAATCGGGCGAGTTTCCACTTTCAGATGCAACAGAAATTTTGCGGATTGTCAATCCGTTCGCGAGATATGGCAGTTTGGAAGTAAGAAACGCTTGAGAAACTCAAAATTTTCGCTGTTCTGATGCTCGAAAAGAATTACTAGGGCGGCCTACGGGAAAAGTACGCATACCGTTGTAATCGGGCGAGTTTCTGCTTTCAGATGCATCAGAAATTTTGCGGATTGGTCAATCCGTTCGCGAGATGTGGCAGTTTGTAGGTAAGAAACGCTTGAGAAACTCAAAATTTTCGCAGTTCTGACGCTCGAAACGAATAACTAGAACGGCCTAGGGGAAAAGTACGCATACAGTTGTAATCGGGCGAGTTTCTACTTTCAGATGCAACAGAAATTTTGCGGATTGGTCAATCCGTTCGCGAGATATGGCAGTTTGGAGGTAAGAAACGCTTGAGAAACTCAAAATTTTCGCAGTTCTGATGCTCGACAAGCATAACTAGAACGGCCTAGGGGAAAAGTACGCATACAGTTGTAATCGGGCGAGTTTCCACTTTCAGATGCAACAGAAATTTTGCGGATTGGTCAATCCGTTCGCGAGATATGGCAGTTTGGAGGTAAGAAACGCTTGAGAAACTAAAAATTTTCGCAGTTCTGATGCTCGAAACGAATAACTATAACGGACTAGGGGAAAAGTACGCATACAGTTGTAATCGGGCGAGTTTCTACTTTCAGATGCAACAGAAATTTTGCGGATTGGTCAATCCGTTCGCGAGATATGGCAGTTTGGAGGTAAGAAATGCTTGAGAAACTCAAAATTTTCGCAGTTCTGATGCTCGAAACGAACAACTAGAACGGCCTAGGGGAAAAGTACGCATACCGTTGTAATCGGGCGAGTTTCTACTTTCAGATGCAACAGAAATTTTGCGGATTGGTCAAACCGTTCGCGAGATATGGCAGTTTGGAGGTAAGAAACGCTTGAGAAACTCAAAATTTTCGCAGTTCTGATGCTCGACAAGCATAACTAGAACGGCCTAGGGGAAAAGTACGCATACAGTTGTAATCGGGCGAGTTTCCACTTTCAGATGCAACAGAAATTTTGCGGATTGGTCAAACCGTTCGCGAGATATGGCAGTTTGGAGGTAAGAAACGCTTGAGAAACTCAAAATTTTCGCAGTTCTGATGCTCGACAAGCATAACTAGAACGGCCTAGGGGAAAAGTACGCATACAGTTGTAATCGGGCGAGTTTCCACTTTCAGATGCAACAGAAATTTTGCGGATTGGTCAATCCGTTCGCGAGATATGGCAGTTTGGAAGTAAGAAACGCTTGAGAAACTCAAAATTTTCGCAGTTCTGATGCTCGAAAAGAATTACTAGGGCGACCTAGGGGAAAAGTACGCATACCGTTGTAATCGGGCGAGTTTCTGCTTTCAGATGCATCAGAAATTTTGCGGATTGGTCAATCCGTTCGCGAGATGTGGCAGTTTGTAGGTAAGAAACGCTTGAGAAACTCAAAATTTTCGCAGTTCTGAGGCTCTAAACGAATAACTAGAACGGCCTAGGGGAAAAGTACGTATACGGTTGTAATCGGGCGAGTTTCTACTTTCAGATGCAACGGAAATTTTGCGGATTGGTCAATTCGTTCGCGAGATATGGCAGTTTGGAGGTAAGAAACGCTTGAGAAACTAAAAATTTTCGCAGTTCTGATGCTCGAAACGAATAACTATAACGGACTAGGGGAAAAGTACGCATACAGTTGTAATCGGGCGAGTTTCTACTCTCAGATGCAACAGAAATTTTGCGGATTGGTCAATCCGTTCGCGAGATATGGCAGTTTGGAGGTAAGAAACGCTTGAGAAACTCAAAATTTTCGCAGTTCTGATGCTCGAAACGAACAACTAGAACGGCCTAGGGGAAAAGTACGCATAGTGTTGTAATCAGGCGAGTTTCTACCTTCAGATGCAACAGAAATTTTGCGGATTGGTCAATCCGTTCGCGAGATATGGCAGTTTGGAGGTAAGAAACGCTTGAGAAACTAAAAATTTTCGCAGTTCTGATGCTCGAAACGAATAACTATAACGGACTAGGGGAAAAGTACGCATACAGTTGTAATCGGGCGAGTTTCTACTTTCAGATGCAACAGAAATTTTGCGGATTGGTCAATCCGTTCGCGAGATATGGCAGTTTGGAGGTAAGAAATGCTTGAGAAACTCAAAATTTTCGCAGTTCTGATGCTCGAAACGAACAACTAGAACGGCCTAGGGGAAAAGTACGCATACCGTTGTAATCGGGCGAGTTTCTACTTTCAGATGCAACAGAAATTTTGCGGATTGGTCAAACCGTTCGCGAGATATGGCAGTTTGGAGGTAAGAAACGCTTGAGAAACTCAAAATTTTCGCAGTTCTGATGCTCGACAAGCATAACTAGAACGGCCTAGGGGAAAAGTACGCATACAGTTGTAATCGGGCGAGTTTCCACTTTCAGATGCAACAGAAATTTTGCGGATTGGTCAAACCGTTCGCGAGATATGGCAGTTTGGAGGTAAGAAACGCTTGAGAAACTCAAAATTTTCGCAGTTCTGATGCTCGTCAAGCATAACTAGAACGGCCTAGGGGAAAAGTACGCATACAGTTGTAATCGGGCGAGTTTCCACTTTCAGATGCAACAGAAATTTTGCGGATTGGTCAAACCGTTCGCGAGATAT
This sequence comes from Ptiloglossa arizonensis, assembly GCF_051014685.1. Taxonomy (NCBI): domain Eukaryota; kingdom Metazoa; phylum Arthropoda; class Insecta; order Hymenoptera; family Colletidae; genus Ptiloglossa; species Ptiloglossa arizonensis. The sequence continues at coordinate 359,355 of NW_027478703.1, read as the reverse complement.
GGCAGTTTGGAGGTAAGAAACGCTTGAGAAACTCAAAATTTTCGCAGTTCTGATGCTCGACAAGCATAACTAGAACGGCCTAGGGGAAAAGTACGCATACAGTTGTAATCGGGCGAGTTTCCACTTTCAAATGCAACAGAAATTTTCGGATTGGTCAATCCGTTCGCGAGATATGGCAGTTTGGAAGTAAGAAACGCTTGAGAAACTCAAAATTTTCGCAGTTCTGATGCTCGAAAAGAATTACTAGGGCGACCTAGGGAAAAAGTACGCATACCGTTGTAATCGGGCGAGTTTCTGCTTTCAGATGCATCAGAAATTTTGCGGATTGGTCAATCCGTTCGCGAGATGTGGCAGTTTGTAGGTAAGAAACGCTTGAGAAACTCAAAATTTTCGCAGTTCTGAGGCTCTAAACGAATAACTAGAACGGCCTAGGGGAAAAGTACGCATACGGTTGTAATCGGGCGAGTTTCTACTTTCAGATGCAACGGAAATTTTGCGGATTGGTCAATTCGTTCGCGAGATATGGCAGTTTGGAGGTAAGAAACGCTTGAGAAACTAAAAATTTTCGCAGTTCTGATGCTCGACAAGCATAACTAGAACGGCCTAGGGGAAAAGTACGCATACAGTTGTAATCGGGCGAGTTTCCACTTTCAAATGCAACAGAAATTTTGCGGATTGGTCAATCCGTTCGCGAGATATGGCAGTTTGGAAGTAAGAAACGCTTGAGAAACTCAAAATTTTCGCAGTTCTGATGCTCGAAAAGAATTACTAGGGCGACCTAGGGGAAAAGTACGCATACCGTTGTAATCGGGCGAGTTTCTGCTTTCAGATGCATCAGAAATTTTGCGGATTGGTCAATCCGTTCGCGAGATGTGGCAGTTTGTAGGTAAGAAACGCTTGAGAAACTCAAAATTTTCGCAGTTCTGAGGCTCTAAACGAATAACTAGAACGGCCTAGGGGAAAAGAACGCATACGGTTGTAATCGGGCGAGTTTCTACTTTCAGATGCAACGGAAATTTTGCGGATTGGTCAATTCGTTCGCGAGATATGGCAGTTTGGAGGTAAGAAACGCTTGAGAAACTAAAAATTTTCGCAGTTCTGATGCTCGAAACGAATAACTATAACGGACTAGGGGAAAAGTACGCATACAGTTGTAATCGGGCGAGTTTCTACTCTCAGATGCAACAGAAATTTTGCGGATTGGTCAATCCGTTCGCGAGATATGGCAGTTTGGAGGTAAGAAACGCTTGAGAAACTCAAAATTTTCGCAGTTCTGATGCTCGAAACGAACAACTAGAACGGCCTAGGGGAAAAGTACGCATAGTGTTGTAATCAGGCGAGTTTCTACTTTCAGATGCAACAGAAATTTTGCGGATTGGTCAATCCGTTCGCGAGATATGGCAGTTTGGAGGTAAGAAACGCTTGAGAAACTCAAAATTCTCACAGTTCTGATGCTCGAAACGAATAATCAGAACGGCCTAGGGGAAAAGTACGCATACAGTTGTAATCGGGCGAGTTTCTACTTTCAGATGCAACAGAAACTTTGCGGATTGGTCAATCCGTTGGCGAGATATGGCAGTTTGGAGGTAAGAAACGCTTGAGGAACTCAAAATTTTCGCAGTTCTGATGCTCGACAAGCACAACTAGAACGGCCTAGGGGAAAAGTACGCATACCGTTGTAATCGGGCGAGTTTCTACTTTCAGATGCAACGGAAAATTTGCGGATTGGTCAATTCGTTCGCGAGATATGGCAGTTTGGAGGTAAGAAACGCTTGAGAAACTAAAAATTTTCGCAGTTCTGATGCTCGAAACGAATAACTATAACGTACTAGGGGAAAAGTACGCATACAGTTGTAATCGGGCGGGTTTCTACTCTCAGATGCAACAGAAATTTTGCGGATTGGTCAATCCGTTCGCGAGATATGGCAGTTTGGAGGTAAGAAACGCTTGGGAAACTAAAAATTTTCGCAGTTCTGATGCTCGAAACGAACAACTAGAACGGCCTAGGGGAAAAGTACGCATAGTGTTGTAATCGGGCGAGTTTCTACTTTCAGATGCAACAGAAATTTTGCGGATTGGTCAATTCTTTCGCGAGATATGGCAGTTTGGAGGTAAGAAACGCTTGGGAAACTAAAAATTTTCGCAGTTCTGATGCTCGAAACGAATAACTATAACGGACTAGGGGAAAAGTACGCATACCGTTGTAATCGGGCGAGTTTCTACTTTCAGATGCAACAGAAATTTTGCGGATTGGTCAAACCGTTCGCGAGATATGGCAGTTTGGAGGTAAGAAACGCTTGAGAAACTCAAAATTTTCGCAGTTCTGATGCTCGACAAGCATAACTAGAACGGCCTAGGGGAAAAGTACGCATACAGTTGTAATCGGGCGAGTTTCCACTTTCAGATGCAACAGAAATTTTGCGGATTGGTCAATCCGTTCGCGAGATATGGCAGTTTGGAGGTAAGAAACGCTTGAGAAACTAAAAATTTTCGCAGTTCTGATGCTCGAAACGAATAAATATAACGGACTAGGGGAAAAGTACGCATACAGTTGTAATCGGGCGAGTTTCTACTTTCAGATGCAACAGAAATTTTGCGGATTGGTCAATCCGTTCGCGAGATATGGCAGTTTGGAGGTAAGAAACGCTTGAGAAACTCAAAATTTTCGCAGTTCTGATGCTCGAAACGAACAACTAGAACGGCCTAGGGGAAAAGTACGCATACCGTTGTAATCGGGCGAGTTTCTACTTTCAGATGCAACAGAAATTTTGCGGATTGGTCAAACCGTTCGCGAGATATGGCAGTTTGGAGGTAAGAAACGCTTGAGAAACTCAAAATTTTCGCAGTTCTGATGCTCGACAAGCATAACTAGAACGGCCTAGGGGAAAAGTACGCATACAGTTGTAATCGGGCGAGTTTCCACTTTCAGATGCAACAGAAATTTTGCGGATTGGTCAATCCGTTCGCGAGATATGGCAGTTTGGATGTAAGAAACGCTTGAGAAACTAAAAATTTTCGCAGTTCTGATGCTCGAAACGAATAACTATAACGGACTAGGGGAAAAGTACGCATACAGTTGTAATCGGGCGAGTTTCTACTTTCAGATGCAACAGAAATTTTGCGGATTGGTCAATCCGTTCGCGAGATATGGCAGTTTGGAGGTAAGAAACGCTTGAGAAACTCAAAATTTTCGCAGTTCTGATGCTCGAAACGAACAACTAGAACGGCCTAGGGGAAAAGTACGCATACCGTTGTAATCGGGCGAGTTTCTACCTTCAGATGCAACAGAAATTTTGCGGATTGGTCAATCCGTTCGCGAGATATGGCAGTTTGGAAGTAAGAAACGCTTGCGAAACTCAAAATTTTCGCAGATCTGATGCTCGAAACGAATAACTAGAACGGCCTAGGGGAAAAGTACGCATACCGTTGTAATCGGGCGAGTTTCTACTTTCAGATGCAACAGAAATTTTGCGGATTGGTCAAACCGTTCGCGAGATATGGCAGTTTGGAGGTAAGAAACGCTTGAGAAACTCAAAATTTTCGCAGTTCTGATGCTCGACAAGCATAACTAGAACGGCCTAGGGGAAAAGTACGCATACAGTTGTAATCGGGCGAGTTTCCACTTTCAGATGCAACAGAAAGTTTGCGGATTGGTCAATCCGTTCGCGAGATATGGCAGTTTGGAAGTAAGAAACGCTTGAGAAACTCAAAATTTTCGCAGTTCTGATGCTCGAAAAGAATTACTAGGGCGGCCTAGGGGAAAAGTACGCATACCGTTGTAATCGGGCGAGTTTCTGCTTTCAGATGCATCAGAAATTTTGCGGATTGGTCAATCCGTTCGCGAGATGTGGCAGTTTGTAGGTAAGAAACGCTTGAGAAACTCAAAATTTTCGCAGTTCTGAGGCTCTAAACGAATAACTAGAACGGCCTAGGGGAAAAGTACGCATACGGTTGTAATCGGGCGAGTTTCTACTTTCAGATGCAACAGAAATTTTGCGGATTGGTCAATCCGTTGGCGAGATATGGCAGTTTGGAGGTAAGAAACGCTTGAGGAACTCAAAATTTTCGCAGTTCTGATGCTCGACAAGCACAACTAGAACGGCCTAGGGGAAAAGTACGCATACCGTTGTAATCGGGCGAGTTTCTACTTTCAGATGCAACAGAAATTTTGCGGATTGGTCAATTCGTTCGCGAGATATGGCAGTTTGGATGTAAGAAACGCTTGAGAAACTAAAAACTTTCGCAGTTCTGATGCTCGAAACGAATAACTATAACGGACTAGGGGAAAAGTACGCATACAGTTGTAATCGGGCGAGTTTCTACTCTCAGATGCAACAGAAATTTTGCGGATTGGTCAATCCGTTCGCGAGATATGGCAGTTTGGAGGTAAGAAACGCTTGAGAAACTCAAAATTTTCGCAGTTCTGATGCTCGAAACGAACAACTAGAACGGCCTAGGGGAAAAGTACGCATAGTGTTGTAATCAGGCGAGTTTCTACTTTCAGATGCAACAGAAATTTTGCGGATTGGTCAATCCGTTCGCGAGATATGGCAGTTTGGAGGTAAGAAACGCTTGAGAAACTCAAAATTCTCACAGTTCTGATGCTCGAAACGAATAATCAGAACGGCCTAGGGGAAAAGTACGCATATAGTTGTAATCGGGCGAGTTTCTACTTTCAGATGCAACAGAAACTTTGCGGATTGGTCAATCCGTTGGCGAGATATGGCAGTTTGGAGGTAAGAAACGCTTGAGGAACTCAAAATTTTCGCAGTTCTGATGCTCGACAAGCACAACTAGAACGGCCTAGGGGAAAAGTACGCATACCGTTGTAATCGGGCGAGTTTCTACTTTCAGATGCAACGGAAATTTTGCGGATTGGTCAATTCGTTCGCGAGATATGGCAGTTTGGAGGTAAGAAACGCTTGAGAAACTAAAAATTTTCGCAGTTCTGATGCTCGAAACGAATAACTATAACGTACTAGGGGAAAAGTACGCATACAGTTGTAATCGGGCGGGTTTCTACTCTCAGATGCAACAGAAATTTTGCGGATTGGTCAATCCGTTCGCGAGATATGGCAGTTTGGAGGTAAGAAACGCTTGAGAAACTCAAAATTTTCGCAGTTCTGATGCTCGAAACGAACAACTAGAACGGCCTAGGGGAAAAGTACGCATAGTGTTGTAATCGGGCGAGTTTCTACTTTCAGATGCAACAGAAATTTTGCGGATTGGTCAATTCTTTCGCGAGATATGGCAGTTTGGAGGTAAGAAACGCTTGGGAAACTAAAAATTTTCGCAGTTCTGATGCTCGAAACGAATAACTATAACGGACTAGGGGAAAAGTACGCATACAGTTGTAATCGGGCGAGTTTCTACTTTCAGATGCAACAGAAATTTTGCGGATTGGTCAATTCGTTCGCGAGATATGGCAGTTTGGAGGTAAGAAACGCTTGAGAAACTCAAAATTTTCGCAGTTCTGATGCTCGAAACGAACAACTAGAACGGCCTAGGGGAAAAGTACGCATAGTGTTGTAATCGGACGAGTTTCTGCTTTCAGATGCATCAGAAATTTTGCGGATTGGTCCATCCGTTCGCGAGATGTGGCAGTTTGTAGGTAAGAAACGCTTGAGAAACTCAAAATTTTCGCTGTTCTGATGCTCGAAACGAATAACTAGAACGGCCTAGGGGAAAAGTACGCACACCGTTGTAATCGGGCGAGATTCTACCTTCAGATGCGACAGAAATTTTGCGGATTGGTCAATCCGTTCGCGAGATATGGCAGTTTGGAAGTAAGAAACGCTTGAGAAACTAAAAATTTTCGCAGTTCTGATGCACGAAACGAATAACTAGAACGGCCTAGGGGAAAAGTACGCATACCGATGTAATCGGGCGAGTTTCTACCTTCAGATGCAACAGAAATTTTGCGGATTGGTCAATCCGTTCGCGAGATATGGCAGTTTGGAAGTAAGAAACGCTTGCGAAACTCAAAATTTTCGCAGTTCTGATGCTCGAAACGAATAACTAGAACGGCCTAGGGGAAAAGTACGCATACCGTTGTAATCGGGCGAGTTTCTACTTTCAGATGCAACAGAAATTTTGCGGATTGGTCAAACCGTTCGCGAGATATGGCAGTTTGGATGTAAGAAACGCTTGAGAAACTCAAAATTTTCGCAGTTCTGATGCTCGACAAGCATAACTAGAACGGCCTAGGGGAAAAGTACGCATACAGTTGTAATCGGGCGAGTTTCCGCTTTTAGATGCAACAGAAATTATGCGGATTGGTCAATCCGTTCGCGAGATATGGCAGTTTGGAGGTAAGAAACGCTTGAGAAACTCAAAATTTTCGCAGTTCTGATGCTCGAAACGAACAACTAGAACGGCCTAGGGGAAAAGTACGCATACCGTTGTAATCGGGCGAGTTTCTACTTTCAGATGCAACAGAAATTTTGCGGATTGGTCAATCCGTTCGCGAGATATGGCAGTTTGGAAGTAAGAAACGCTTGAGAAACTAAAAATTTTCGCAGTTCTGATGCTCGAAACGAATAACTATAACGGACTAGGGGAAAAGTACGCATACAGTTGTAATCGGGCGAGTTTCTACTTTCAGATGCAACAGAAATTTTGCGGATTGGTCAATCCGTTCGCGAGATATGGCAGTTTGGAGGTAAGAAACGCTTGAGAAACTCAAAATTTTCGCAGTTCTGATGCTCGAAACGAACAACTAGAACGGCCTAGGGGAAAAGTACGCATACCGTTGTAATCGGGCGAGTTTCTACTTTCAGATGCAACAGAAATTTTGCGGATTGGTCAAACCGTTCGCGAGATATGGCAGTTTGGAGGTAAGAAACGCTTGAGAAACTCAAAATTTTCGCAGTTCTGATGCTCGACAAGCATAACTAGAACGGCCTAGGGGAAAAGTACGCATACAGTTGTAATCGGGCGAGTTTCCACTTTCAGATGCAACAGAAATTTTGCGGATTGGTCAATCCGTTCGCGAGATATGGCAGTTAGGAAGTAAGAAACGCTTGAGAAACTCAAAATTTTCGCAGTTCTGATGCTCGAAACGAATTACTAGGGCGGCCTAGGGGAAAAGTACGCATACAGTTGTAATCGGGCGAGTTTCTACTTTCAGATGCAACAGAAGTTTTGCGGATTGGTCAATCCGTTCGCGAGATATGGCAGTTTGGAGGTAAGAAACGCTTGAGAAACTCAAAATTTTCGCAGTTCTGATGCTCGACAAGCATAACTAGAACGGCCTAGGGGAAAAGTACGCATACAGTTGTAATCGGGCGAGTTTCCACTTTCAGATGCAACAGAAATTTTGCGGATTGGTCAATCCGTTCGCGAGATATGGCAGTTTGGAGGTAAGAAACGCTTGAGAAACTAAAAATTTTCGCAGTTCTGATGCTCGAAACGAATAACTATAACGGACTAGGGGAAAAGTACGCATACAGTTGTAATCGGGCGAGTTTCTACTTTCAGATGCAACAGAAATTTTGCGGATTGGTCAATCCGTTCGCGAGATATGGCAGTTTGGAGGTAAGAAATGCTTGAGAAACTCAAAATTTTCGCAGCTCTGATGCTCGAAACGAACAACTAGAACGGCCTAGGGGAAAAGTACGCATACCGTTGTAATCGGGCGAGCTTCTACTTTCAGATGCAACAGAAATTTTGCGGATTGGTCAAACCGTTCGCGAGATATGGCAGTTTGGAGGTAAGAAACGCTTGAGAAACTCAAAATTTTCGCAGTTCTGATGCTCGACAAGCATAACTAGAACGGCCTAGGGGAAAAGTACGCATACAGTTGTAATCGGGCGAGTTTCCACTTTCAGATGCAACAGAAATTTTGCGGATTGGTCAAACCGTTCGCGAGATATGGCAGTTTGGAGGTAAGAAACGCTTGAGAAACTCAAAATTTTCGCAGTTCTGATGCTCGACAAGCATAACTAGAACGGCCTAGGGGAAAAGTACGCATACAGGTGTAATCGGGCGAGTTTCCACTTTCAGATGCAACAGAAATTTTGCGGATTGGTCAAACCGTTCGCGAGATATGGCAGTTTGGAGGTAAGAAACGCTTGAGAAACTCAAAATTTTCGCAGTTCTGATGCTCGACAAGCATAACTAGAACGGCCTAGGGGAAAAGTACGCATACAGTTGTAATCGGGCGAGTTTCCACTTTCAGATGCAACAGAAATTTTGCGGATTGGTCAATCCGTTCGCGAGATATGGCAGTTTGGAAGTAAGAAACGCTTGAGAAACTCAAAATTTTCGCAGTTCTGATGCTCGAAAAGAATTACTAGGGCGGCCTACTGGAAAAGTACGCATACCGTTGTAATCGGGCGAGTTTCTGCTTTCAGATGCATCAGAAATTTTGCGGATTGGTCAATCCGTTCGCGAGATGTGGCAGTTTGTAGGTAAGAAACGCTTGAGAAACTCAAAATTTTCGCAGTTCTGACGCTCGAAACGAATAACTAGAACGGCCTAGGGGAAAAGTACGCATACAGTTGTAATCGGGCGAGTTTCTACTTTCAGATGCAACAGAAATTTTGCGGATTGGTCAATCCGTTCGCGAGATATGGCAGTTTGGAGGTAAGAAACGCTTGAGAAACTCAAAATTTTCGCAGTTCTGATGCTCGACAAGCATAACTAGAACGGCCTAGGGGAAAAGTACGCATACAGTTGTAATCGGGCGAGTTTCCACTTTCAGATGCAACAGAAATTTTGCGGATTGGTCAATCCGTTCGCGAGATATGGCAGTTTGGAGGTAAGAAACGCTTGAGAAACTAAAAATTTTCGCAGTTCTGATGCTCGAAACGAATAACTATAACGGACTAGGGGAAAAGTACGCATACAGTTGTAATCGGGCGAGTTTCTACTTTCAGATGCAACAGAAATTTTGCGGATTGGTCAATCCGTTCGCGAGATATGGCAGTTTGGAGGTAAGAAATGCTTGAGAAACTCAAAATTTTCGCAGTTCTGATGCTCGAAACGAACAACTAGAACGGCCTAGGGGAAAAGTACGCATACCGTTGTAATCGGACGAGTTTCTACTTTCAGATGCAACAGAAATTTTGCGGATTGGTCAAACCGTTCGCGAGATATGGCAGTTTGGAGGTAAGAAACGCTTGAGAAACTCAAAATTTTCGCAGTTCTGATGCTCGACAAGCATAACTAGAACGGCCTAGGGGAAAAGTACGCATACAGTTGTAATCGGGCGAGTTTCCACTTTCAGATGCAACAGAAATTTTGCGGATTGGTCAAACCGTTCGCGAGATATGGCAGTTTGGAGGTAAGAAACGCTTGAGAAACTCAAAATTTTCGCAGTTCTGATGCTCGACAAGCATAACTAGAACGGCCTAGGGGAAAAGTACGCATACAGTTGTAATCGGGCGAGTTTCCACTTTCAGATGCAACAGAAATTTTGCGGATTGGTCAAACCGTTCGCGAGATATGGCAGTTTGGAGGTAAGAAACGCTTGAGAAACTCAAAATTTTCGCAGTTCTGATGCTCGACAAGCATAACTAGAACGGCCTAGGGGAAAAGTACGCATACAGTTGTAATCGGGCGAGTTTCCACTTTCAGATGCAACAGAAATTTTGCGGATTGGTCAATCCGTTCGCGAGATATGGCAGTTTGGAAGTAAGAAACGCTTGAGAAACTCAAAATTTTCGCAGTTCTGACGCTCGAAAAGAATTACTAGGGCGGGCTAGGGGAAAAGTACGCATACCGTTGTAATCGGGCGAGTTTCTGCTTTCAGATGCATCAGAAATTTTGCGGATTGGTCAATCCGTTCGCGAGATGTGGCAGTTTGTAGGTAAGAAACGCTTGAGAAACTCAAAATTTTCGCAGTTCTGATGCTCGACAAGCACAACTAGAACGGCCTAGGGGAAAAGTACGCATACCGTTGTAATCGGGCGAGTTTCTACTTTCAGATGCAACAGAAATTTTGCGGATTGGTCAATTCGTTCGCGAGATATGGCAGTTTGGATGTAAGAAACGCTTGAGAAACTAAAAATTTTCGCAGTTCTGATGCTCGAAACGAATAACTATAACGGGCTAGGGGAAAAGTACGCATACAGTTGTAATCGGGCGGGTTTCTACTCTCAGATGCAACAGAAATTTTGCGGATTGGTCAATCCGTTCGCGAGATATGGCAGTTTGGAGGTAAGAAACGCTTGAGAAACTCAAAATTTTCGCAGTTCTGATGCTCGAAACGAACAACTAGAACGGCCTAGGGGAAAAGTACGCATAGTGTTGTAATCAGGCGAGTTTCTACTTTCAGATGCAACAGAAATTTTGCGGATTGGTCAATCCGTTCGCGAGATATGGCAGTTTGGAGGTAAGAAACGCTTGAGAAACTCAAAATTTTCACAGTTCTGATGCTCGAAACGAATAATCAGAACGGCCTAGGGGAAAAGTACGCATACAGTTGTAATCGGGCGAGTTTCTACTTTCAGATGCAACAGAAATTTTGCGGATTGGTCAATCCGTTGGCGAGATATGGCAGTTTGGAGGTAAGAAACGCTTGAGGAACTCAAAATTTTCGCAGTTCTGATGCTCGACAAGCACAACTAGAACGGCCTAGGGGAAAAGTACGCATAGTGTTGTAATCAGGCGAGTTTCCACTTTCAGATGCAACAGAAATTTTGCGGATTGGTCAATCCGTTCGCGAGATATGGCAGTTTGGAAGTAAGAAACGCTTGAGAAACTCAAAATTTTCGCAGTTCTGATGCTCGAAACGAATTACTAGGGCGGCCTAGGGGAAAAGTACGCATACCGTTGTAATCGGGCGAGTTTCTACTTTCAGATGCAACAGAAATTTTGTGGATTGGTCAATCCGTTGGCGAGATATGGCCGTTTGGAGGTAAGAAACGCTTGAGGAACTCAAAATTTTCGCAGTTCTGATGCTCGACAAGCACAACTAGAACGGTCTAGGGGAAAAGTACGCATACCGTTGTAATCGGGCGAGTCTCTACTTTCAGATGCAACAGAAATTTTGCGGATTGGTCAATTCGTTCGCGAGATATGGCAGTTTGGATGTAAGAAACGCTTGAGAAACTAAAAATTTTCGCAGTTCTGATGCTCGAAACGAATAACTATAACGGACTAGGGGAAAAGTACGCATACAGTTGTAATCGGGCCGGTTTCTACTCTCAGATGCAACAGAAATTTTGCGGATTGGTCAATCCGTTCGCGAGATATGGCAGTTTGGAGGTAAGAAACGCTTGAGAAACTCAAAATTTTCGCAGTTCTGATGCTCGAAACGAACAACTAGAACGGCCTAGGGGAAAAGTACGCATAGTGTTGTAATCGGGCGAGTTTCTACTTTCAGATGCAACAGAAATTTTGCGGATTGGTCAATCCGTTCGCGAGATATGGCAGTTTGGAGGTAAGCAACGCTTGAGAAACTCAAAATTTTCGCAGTTCTGTTGCTCGAAACGAATAACTAGAACGGCCTAGGGGAAAAGTACGCTTACAGTTGTAATCGGGCGAGTTTCTACTTTCAGATGCAACAGAAATTTTGCGGATTGGTCAATCCGTTTGCGAGATATGGCATTTTGGAGGTAAGCAACGCTTGAGAAACTCATAATTTTCGCAGTTCTGTTGCTCGAAACGAATAACTAGAACGGCCTAGGGGAAAAGTACGCATACAGTTGTAATCGGGCGAGTTTCCACTTTCAGATGCAACAGAAATTTTGCGGATTGGTCAATCCGTTCGCGAGATATGGCAGTTTGGAAGTAAGAAACGCTTGAGAAACTCAAAATTTTCGCAGTTCTGATGCTCGAAAAGAATTACTAGGGCGGCCTACTGGAAAAGTACGCATACCGTTGTAATCGGGCGAGTTTCTGCTTTCAGATGCATCAGAAATTTTGCGGATTGGTCAATCCGTTCGCGAGATGTGGCAGTTTGTAGGTAAGAAACGCTTGAGAAACTCAAAATTTTCGCAGTTCTGACGCTCGAAACGAATAACTAGAACGGCCTAGGGGAAAAGTACGCATACAGTTGTAATCGGGCGAGTTTCTACTTTCAGATGCAACAGAAATTTTGCGGATTGGTCAATCCGTTCGCGAGATATGGCAGTTTGGAGGTAAGAAACGCTTGAGAAACTCAAAATTTTCGCAGTTCTGATGCTCGACAAGCATAACTAGAACGGCCTAGGGGAAAAGTACGCATACAGTTGTAATCGGGCGAGTTTCCACTTTCAGATGCAACAGAAATTTTGCGGATTGGTCAATCCGTTCGCGAGATATGGCAGTTTGGAGGTAAGAAACGCTTGAGAAACTAAAAATTTTCGCAGTTCTGATGCTCGAAACGAATAACTATAACGGACTAGGGGAAAAGTACGCATACAGTTGTAATCGGGCGAGTTTCTACTTTCAGATGCAACAGAAATTTTGCGGATTGGTCAATCCGTTCGCGAGATATGGCAGTTTGGAGGTAAGAAATGCTTGAGAAACTCAAAATTTTCGCAGTTCTGATGCTCGAAACGAACAACTAGAACGGCCTAGGGGAAAAGTACGCATACCGTTGTAATCGGACGAGTTTCTACTTTCAGATGCAACAGAAATTTTGCGGATTGGTCAAACCGTTCGCGAGATATGGCAGTTTGGAGGTAAGAAACGCTTGAGAAACTCAAAATTTTCGCAGTTCTGATGCTCGACAAGCATAACTAGAACGGCCTAGGGGAAAAGTACGCATACAGTTGTAATCGGGCGAGTTTCCACTTTCAGATGCAACAGAAATTTTGCGGATTGGTCAAACCGTTCGCGAGATATGGCAGTTTGGAGGTAAGAAACGCTTGAGAAACTCAAAATTTCGCAGTTCTGATGCTCGACAAGCATAACTAGAACTGGCCTAGGGGAAAAGTACGCATACAGTTGTAATCGGGCGAGTTTCCACTTTCAGATGCAACAGAAATTTTGCGGATTGGTCAAACCGTTCGCGAGATATGGCAGTTTGGAGGTAAGAAACGCTTGAGAAACTCAAAATTTTCACAGTTCTGATGCTCGAAACGAATAATCAGAACGGCCTAGGGGAAAAGTACGCATACAGTTGTAATCGGGCGAGTTTCTACTTTCAGATGCAACAGAAATTTTGCGGATTGGTCAATCCGTTGGCGAGATATGGCAGTTTGGAGGTAAGAAACGCTTGAGGAACTCAAAATTTTCGCAGTTCTGATGCTCGACAAGCACAACTAGAACGGCCTAGGGGAAAAGTACGCATAGTGTTGTAATCAGGCGAGTTTCCACTTTCAGATGCAACAGAAATTTTGCGGATTGGTCAATCCGTTCGCGAGATATGGCAGTTTGGAAGTAAGAAACGCTTGAGAAACTCAACATTTTCGCAGTTCTGATGCTCGAAACGAATTACTAGGGCGGCCTAGGGGAAAAGTACGCATACCGTTGTAATCGGGCGAGTTTCTACTTTCAGATGCAACAGAAATTTTGTGGATTGGTCAATCCGTTGGCGAGATATGGCCGTTTGGAGGTAAGAAACGCTTGAGGAACTCAAAATTTTCGCAGTTCTGATGCTCGACAAGCACAACTAGAACGGTCTAGGGGAAAAGTACGCATACCGTTGTAATCGGGCGAGTCTCTACTTTCAGATGCAACAGAAATTTTGCGGATTGGTCAATTCGTTCGCGAGATATGGCAGTTTGGATGTAAGAAACGCTTGAGAAACTAAAAATTTTCGCAGTTCTGATGCTCGAAACGAATAACTATAACGGACTAGGGGAAAAGTACGCATACAGTTGTAATCGGGCCGGTTTCTACTCTCAGATGCAACAGAAATTTTGCGGATTGGTCAATCCGTTCGCGAGATATGGCAGTTTGGAGGTAAGAAACGCTTGAGAAACTCAAAATTTTCGCAGTTCTGATGCTCGAAACGAACAACTAGAACGGCCTAGGGGAAAAGTACGCATAGTGTTGTAATCGGGCGAGTTTCTACTTTCAGATGCAACAGAAATTTTGCGGATTGGTCAATCCGTTCGCGAGATATGGCAGTTTGGAGGTAAGCAACGCTTGAGAAACTCAAAATTTTCGCAGTTCTGTTGCTCGAAACGAATAACTAGAACGGCCTAGGGGAAAAGTACGCTTACAGTTGTAATCGGGCGAGTTTCTACTTTCAGATGCAACAGAAATTTTGCGGATTGGTCAATCCGTTTGCGAGATATGGCATTTTGGAGGTAAGCAACGCTTGAGAAACTCATAATTTTCGCAGTTCTGTTGCTCGAAACGAATAACTAGAACGGCCTAGGGGAAAAGTACGCATACAGTTGTAATCGGGCGAGTTTCCACTTTCAGATGCAACAGAAATTTTGCGGATTGGTCAATCCGTTCGCGAGATATGGCAGTTTGGAAGTAAGAAACGCTTGAGAAACTCAAAATTTTCGCATTTCTGATGCTCGAAACGAATTACTACGGCGGCCTAGGGGAAAAGTACGCATACCGTTGTAATCGGGCGAGTTTCTGCTTTCAGATGCATCAGAAATTTTGCGGATTGGTCAATCCGTTCGCGAGATGTGGCAGTTTGTAGGTAAGAAACGCTTGAGAAACTCAAAATTTTCGCGGTTCTGACGCTCGAAACGAATAACTAGAACGGCCTAGGGGAAAAGTACGCATAGTGTTGTAATCGGGCGAGTTTCTACTTTCAGATGCAACAGAAATTTTGCGGATTGGTCAATCCGTTCGCGAGATATGGCAGTTTGGAGGTAAGCAACGCTTGAGAAACTCATAATTTTCGCAGTTCTGTTGCTCGAAACGAATAACTAGAACGGCCTAGGGGAAAAGTACGCATACAGTTGTAATCGGGCGAGTTTCTACTTTCAGATGCAACAGAAATTTTGCGGATTGGTCAATCCGTTGGCGAGATATGGCAGTTTGGAGGTAAGAAACGCTTGAGGAACTCAAAATTTTCACAGTTCTGATGCTCGACAAGCACAACTAGAACGGCCTAGGGGAAAAGTGCGCATACCGTTGTAATCGGGCGAGTTTCTACTTTCAGATGCAACAAAAATTTTGCGGATTGGTCAATTCGTTCGCGAGATATGGCAGTTTGGAGGTAAGAAACTCTTGAGAAACTAAAAATTTTCGCAGTTCTGATGCCCGAAACGAATAACTATAACGGACTAGGGGAAAAGTACGCATACAGTTGTAATCGGGCGGGTTTCTACTCTCAGATGCAACAGAAATTTTGCGGATTGGTCAATCCGTTCGCGAGATATGGCAGTTTGGAGGTAAGAAACGCTTGAGAAACTCAAAATTTTCGCAGTTCTGATGCTCGAAACGAACAACTAGAACGGCCTAGGGGAAAAGTACGCATAGTGTTGTAATCGGGCGAGTTTCTACTTTCAGATGCAACTGAAATTTTGCGGATTGGTCAATCTGTTCGCGAGATATGGCAGTTTGGAGGTAAGAAACTTTTGAGAAACTCAAAATTTTCGCAGTTCTGATGCTCGACAAGCATAACTAAAACGGCCTAGGGGAAAAGTACGCATACAGTTGTAATCGGGCGAGTTTCTACTTTCAGATGCAACAGAAATTTTGCGGATTGGTCAATCCGTTGGCGAGATATGGCAGTTTGGAGGTAAGAAACGCTTGAGGAACTCAAAATTTTCACAGTTCTGATGCTCGACAAGCACAACTAGAACGGCCTAGGGGAAAAGTGCGCATACCGTTGTAATCGGGCGAGTTTCTACTTTCAGATGCAACAAAAATTTTGCGGATTGGTCAATTCGTTCGCGAGATATGGCAGTTTGGAGGTAAGAAACTCTTGAGAAACTAAAAATTTTCGCAGTTCTGATGCCCGAAACGAATAACTATAACGGACTAGGGGAAAAGTACGCATACAGTTGTAATCGGGCGGGTTTCTACTCTCAGATGCAACAGAAATTTTGCGGATTGGTCAATCCGTTCGCGAGATATGGCAGTTTGGAAGTAAGAAACGCTTGAGAAACTCAAAATTTTCGCAGTTCTGATGCTCGAAACGAATTACTAGGGCGGCCTAGGGGAAAAGTACGCATACCGTTGTAATCGGGCGAGTTTCTACTTTCAGATGCAACAGAAATTTTGTGGATTGGTCAATCCGTTGGCGAGATATGGCCGTTTGGAGGTAAGAAACGCTTGAGGAACTCAAAATTTTCGCAGTTCTGATGCTCGACAAGCACAACTAGAACGGTCTAGGGGAAAAGTACGCATACCGTTGTAATCGGGCGAGTTTCTACTTTCAGATGCAACAGAAATTTTGCGGATTGGTCAATCCGTTTGCGAGATATGGCAGTTTGGAGGTAAGCAACGCTTGAGAAACTCAAAATTTTCGCAGTTCTGTTGCTCGAAACGAATAACTAGAACGGCCTAGGGGAAAAGTACGCATACAGTTGTAATCGGGCGGGTTTCTACTCTCAGATGCAACAGAAATTTTGCGGATTGGTCAATCCGTTCGCGAGATATGGCAGTTTGGAGGTAAGAAACGCTTGAGAAACTCAAAATTTTCGCAGTTCTGATGCTCGAAACGAACAACTAGAACGGCCTAGGGGAAAAGTACGCATAGTGTTGTAATCGGGCGAGTTTCTACTTTCAGATGCAACTGAAATTTTGCGGATTGGTCAATCTGTTCGCGAGATATGGCAGTTTGGAGGTAAGAAACTTTTGAGAAACTCAAAATTTTCGCAGTTCTGATGCTCGACAAGCATAACTAAAACGGCCAAGGGGAAAAGTACGCATACCGTTGTAATCGGGCGAGTTTCTACTTTCAGATGCAACAGAAATTTTGCGGATTGGTCAATCCGTTGGCGAGATATGGCAGTTTGGAGGTAAGAAACGCTTGAGGAACTCAAAATTTTCACAGTTCTGATGCTCGACAAGCACAACTAGAACGGCCTAGGGGAAAAGTACGCATACCGTTGTAATCGGGCGAGTTTCTACTTTCAGATGCAACAGAAATTTTGCGGATTGGTCAATTCGTTCGCGAGATATGGCAGTTTGGAGGTAAGAAACGCTTGAGAAACTAAAAATTTTCGCAGTTCTGATGCTCGAAACGAATAACTATAACGGACTAGGGGAAAAGTACGCATACAGTTGTAATCGGGCGAGTTTCTACCTTCAGATGCAACAGAAATTTTGCGGATTGGTCAATCCGTTCGCGAGATATGGCAGTTTGGAGGTAAGAAGCGCTTGAGAAACTCCAAATTTTCGCAGTTCTGATGCTCGAAACGAACAACTAGAACGGCCTAGGGGAAAAGTACGCATAGTGTTGTAATCGGGCGAGTTTCTGCTTTCAGATGCATCAGAAATTTTGCGGATTGGTCCATCCGTTCGCGAGATGTGGCAGTTTGTAGGT